>NC_083242.1:17360726-17665047 GCF_032191835.1 Heteronotia binoei | reverse complement strand
ATAAACTTTATAAAGGACACAGACAAACACAATTTTTTTTAAAAAAACCCCTAAAATAAAACATACTTAAAACATTAGCATTCATTGGTCATAATGGTGCTTTCTTTGTATCTCTCTCATGGGATCCAGGGAACTGGGCAAAGGAAGCTCTGGCTCTTTCCTTCCTTCCCCAGGGGACCAAGAGGGGAGGAGCCTCAGCCAATAGAAGGAAGAGAGGCTTGGCTCAGTAGCTCTGCTGTGTGACTGAGAAATCCTGGTAAAGCAAGCTATCCCTCCTCCCCTCTCTTCTCCAAGAGAGGAGCCTCAGCCAATGGAAAAAATAAAGAACTGTTGCCTTATGAAATTGACACACATACATAATGAACTGAGCTGTGGGTGAGTTTGAATATACCATAACAGTTTGTAAATTTTGATGTCTGTAACTTTTTCTGCATATTTATTTGATTAATGGGTGCAGATAGCAAGGGGAAATGCACACGTAGTTAGACAGCAGGAAGACAAGACAAGCGCTGTCATGACAGCGTGGGTCTGCTCGTTATCGATGCTTCCTCTCCTCCTCCTCCAATCCTGCATCCATCACCAGAGGTCACCAGGACTTCCAGGTTCTTCTCTGGCAAGTACTTGTATGGGAGACCTCCTTGGAATACCAGAGCCTGGAGGTAGGGGCCAGATTTACTCAGCTACCCACAGGACTTTTTTTGTAGCATGAGCCCCTTTGCATATTAGGCCACGCACCCCTGATGTAGCCAATCCTCCTGGAGCTTACAGTAGGCCCTGTAAAAAGAGCCCTGTAAGCTCTTGGAGGATTGGCTACATCAGGAGAGTGTGGCCTAATATACAAAGGAATTCCTGCTACAAAAAAAGCCCTGTCTACCCCCCTGAATATCCTCCAGGCCCCCAGTAGGGGTCAGTCACCAGAGGTCACCATGACTTCCAGGCATGCAAGCACACACACACACACACACACACACACGAATACAGAAGAAGAAAATGTGTGCATATAGACTGCCACTTGTTGCTGTGGGTGCCATGTGCTGCAGTCAGTGTTGGAGAGAAATGGAACAGCATATTTTTAATGAACATTTCTTGAAATGAGGACCAAGCAGCCGACAAGCCTTCCTGTGCAATAGTTTGGGGCTTGCCTCAGACATTTTCGAAAGCCAGGCTTCATTGTGTATATTTTGTAGGAACACCAGGCTAAGGGAAAGAAATGTTTTGTTTTGTTTTGTTGCTGTAAGGCAGAGGAAAGAGAGAGTGGGTAGAGGAGGAGGAGGAGAGGAAGCATCGATAACGAGCAGACCCACGGTGTCATGAAAGTGCTTGTCTTGTCTTCCTGCTGTCTAATTACGTGTGCATTTCCCCTTGCTATCTGCACCCCATTAATGAATTCAAATGAATCATTCTGGAAACTTTAGAGCAAGATAAGTGCTAGCTGACAACCCCAGGCTTCCGATGGCCGACAGAACCATGACAATCAGGGCAAGGGGGAGAGAGGCTCCCACTAGATCGCTTCCTTTCATGTTACTACAGCACCATGAAAACAGGAAAAGGAAAAGCCAGATCCTCTGATGGATGCAGGGGGGGGGGACCCACAAATGAAATGAAAATAGAAAGATCTGGGGCTGTGAGCATGCATGACAGCCTGGCTTCAAGGCAGACTAGCAATTGCGCGACCTGGAAATGAAATGGAGGGCCTGCTGACGTGTCCTGCCCCCCCCCCCCACACTTGCACAGGTTGGCACACACAACTGAGCAAGTTTGTTCTTGCCCTGCTTTACAGGAGAGGCTACAGCAGGGAAGAACTTATACATTGAGGTCCTTCTCCAGGGACTGAGATGGGTGAGCACAAGACAGAGCCTTTTTTGTGGTGGCTCTCAACTATATAACATCCTCTCCACAGCTGTCTGTAAACCTTTTCCCATGCAGATTTTGGATTTATTTATTGGTGTGTGTGAAAGAGAGAGAGAGAGAGACTTTCAAGTGCATTGTGGGCATTGTGAGTTAGAGACTATTTGCTTTCACTGTTGGCTGCTTTGTTTGTGCCTGAGTACTTATCAAACTTATTTCACTGTTCATTTATGCAGATGCTACCTTCGTCTTGAAAGCAGGTATACTATACCCCGGGGTAATTTCATAGAAAAAGAGGTGCCAGAGCTCATTTGCATATCAATGTATTTGCAGCATCACTCTCAAGAATCTGTTACACTGAAAGTATCGGTTTATCAATAAACGTAGTCTTGTATCAACTTCGACTCGTCATTGAACCCGCATGCTTGACACTCCCCTTTTGAAAATCACCATCCTAATGAAAGGCAGAGAAATGAAACAGAAGGATCACCATGGTGATAAGACACAACCTGATAGTACAGCCCCTCTAGCTAAAGGTGCAAAAAGAAGAAACAAAATATTTGCCATCATAAACAGTGCTCCCCAAAGAAAATCCATCTTGTCTTTAGAACTAAGATCTCTTGCAACAAAGTTTTTTAAAATTATTATTATATAAGTAATGGGATACAGAAAAAAGGGAGGTATCGAAATCAGAAAAATCATTATCCATCAGCAGTTATTACATTTTGTCTTTGTTGAAGGCACAATTTTGATATTTGATAGAAATCACACAGTATGATATCTTTTCCACTTCATTTCTCAACAATAATTTCTCAGTGTCAATATTCTTTTCTTTTTTAAAGAACAAAACAAAAAGAATTCGATCCCAAAATGACAAATTATAAGCAGATCAAAATAAGAATTTCAGAGTAACATATATGATTCTTTCTTACAGTTTACTCTATACACTGCTTACTTGGTATTATTAGATAGATATACAGATGCATAACATATACGCATAAAAATGTTTTTAAAAATTACATTAATAATGAGTATAATTTCTCACTCGCTATATAATTATTCCAGAAGTTGTTGAGGTTTTTTGTGTCAGATAATACAGGCTAGAAACCAGTTGTTTACCTTGACCATAATGCGTGTAATCTTTCCTTAAGACCTTTGTTTGGTCCCCTTCTAAAAGTACACTGAAACCCTTCCAAAATAATCCACAGCTGAATTTCTCCCTGGATTACGTTCCGAATTACCTGCCCTTCTTTCCAAAGTGGAACCCAAACATTTAGACTCCTCCTCTGTTCTCTGTTTATATTCTATTCCAGGTATAGTGGACCATTCTTTCACTTCACAGGAATTGTGCTTCCCCTCTTCTTGACTAATGTGCACAGCCCAAATCGTGCCAACCCTGCCCCCTGCAAGTGTAGTGTAATCACAGGCACAATTGTACCAGGATTCCTTTTTCATGTTGTGTTTTCTAACATTTGATAACCCCCATCCCCCCCCCCCCCGCCTTGAGGAGACTGGTGGCGCAGAGTGGTCAGCTGCAGTGCTGCAGTCCAAGCACTGCGTACGACCTGAGTTTGATCCTGGCAGAAGCTGAGTTCAGGTAGCCAGCTCAAGGTTGACTCAGCCTTTCCATCCCTCTGAGGTCGGTGAAATGAGTCCCCAACTTGCTGGGGGGGGAGTGTAGATGACTGGGGAAGGCAAGGGCAAACCACCCCGTAAAAAGTCTGCAGTGAAAACGTCATAATGTGACGTTTCCCATGGGTCAGAAACAATTTGGTGCTTGCACAGGGGACTACTTTTACCTTTACTTTTTTATGCCCCTCAAATGTATTTAAGAAGCTATACTGTATGCAGGGACAAAGATGAATATGAGAAGAGATCTACAAGACATGCACACGAACACCACAAGGGAGAGATGCTTGGGGTATATTCTGGAAGCTGCCTTGAGAGGCCAATGCCAACAGGTGAGATCAGGGGTCGTTTTGTAGAAAAATAGGTGGTGGAGCTCATTAGCACAACTCATTAGCATATTCCCCCCCCCTCCCAGCCAAAAGCAACCTGATGCAAGAAAGGAGAGCCCTGGGCAAGTGAGGCCTGCTTGGGCTGGCTAGAGATCCAGCCAGCCCAAGCAGGCCTCACTCGCCTGGGGCTCTCCTGGGCTGCCCCCTGAGTCAAAAGGCCAGCAAGCCACCCACTGTCCAAAATCACATCAGAAGTGGAGAAAGGGTGGGGGCGTGGGCTTCTCCAGGGGTTAATGAGGTCTGCTGGGGCCGTGGCAAAGCCCCTGGTGGCTGGCTGGCTGCCCGCTCTCCTAATCCAGGGGTTGTTATGCAGCTGCACTTACTATTCAGTGAGCAAGGTAGGTGGGGAGGAAGAGGGAGAACCGTCAGAAAGGTTCAGGAGCTGCGCTTCTGTGAGTTCCTGCCGAATCTGAGGCCTGGGTGAGATTTACATGTTTTAAATCAGTCAGTCAAAAAAAATTTTTTTGGTAATATCCGATCACTGCACATGCATGCATTAGCAAGCCGGGTGGGGAGAAAAAACACCAAGGAATCTGAGCGTCGTAGGAAACGGCATGAGATGTAATTGTAGAAATGCTTCTTGTTAAACTGGGACTCTGGACGGCAACACGGAGAGGAGTTCCCACACTGTAAAGGAACAGAACTACAAAGATCTGCTCTAGCCCTGGGCAGATGGCGTCTCATGCAGAACTGAGCGTGTGGGAAGTTGAGGCTCCGGACAACGCCAGATGGCTCCACCCCCCACCTCCAGGCACTCATCTTGCCTTCTGCACAGAGTGTCCGTGCTTGCATGGCTGAGAACATACAGGTGCAGAATCTGCGCTTACATTTCTGCTACCTTCAAAGAAAGCACTAAGGCAGACAGGACCAATCAGTGCTGGATTAAGCCCTGTGGAGGCCCCTAGGCAGTCAAAATCTTGGGGAAGGGGGCCTTGCAAATTATCTCAGAGTGCCCACTCTGCCACCTACAGCCCCCGCTGCAGTCTGCAGGCACCTTTTCAAAAGCCCCTTTGACAGAGCTGCAGGGGAGAGGCAGAGAGAGGCAAACTTGGCGACTACGCCAGCAACAGCCGCACCAGGCAAGTTGGGCAAAGTGTGGCTCAGTTGCTGGCTGCACGTGAAGGCTGGGAGGGCTGCAAGCAGGGGGGAAACCGGGAGGGAAAGCCGGCCCAGGCCCCTAAAGGTGTGGGAGGCCCCTAGGCCAGTGCCTAATTGTTAATCCGGCCCTGGGATCAATACACTTCCTTGGCGACTGAGTCACTAACTTGGCCCTGTTCCTGTTTTACAGAGCTGCCGCATTCCTAGGCGACTGCATGCCAATTTGGAATCCCTGTTGCCGTTTAGCATTTTGATCTCAGTCAGCCAGTTTATTGTTGCAGTCATTGACCAGAACATGTAAATCAGGGGTGCCCAACAGTAGCTCTCTGGATATTTTTTGCCTACAACTCCCATGGCCAATGGCTGGGGCTGATGGGAGTTGTAGGCAAAAAACATTTGGAGAGCTATTGTTGGCCATGCCTGATGTAAATCATTTAGAACAGCCTTAAAAGTACCTTATAAAAAGTCCCACAAAGAGTCTGCATATTAAGATTTGATGACTTGAGGGTTATAACAGTAAAAAAAGAATATAAAGGTTATTATTTAACCCTTTAAACCTTTTTAAAAGTCACTTTAAAATTTGTTAAAAGATTTACAGTTTGGCCTGTTTGTCTCACTTTTTGCGTTCTTTATAAACCTGGGAACAGAACCTAGCCACCTGTCTTGGTTTCTGGTGGTTCCTATCTGACAGAAGATAATCGAATTTGAGTTTATTTGATCTTCCAGGGAACCCTTCCAACAGCAGGTTGATCATTTCCCTTTGACTCGCCGTATGAAAAGAACAATGAAAGAATATATGCTCCTGAGCAGAGGTGTCAAACATGCAGCCTGGGGGCCAAATCAGGCCCCTGGAGGGCTCCTATCAGGCCCTCAAGCAACTGGCTGTCATCTGCTTCCTTCTTCCTCTCTCTTGCTTCCATCAGCATCACAGCTTGCTTTGCCAGGCTTGCTCAATTGCACAGGTGCTACAGAGCAAAACCTCTATTTACTCAATTGGCTGAGGCTCCTCCCTTGGAGAGGAACAGGGGGAGGAATAGCTTGTTTTGCCAGGCCCTCTCAATCGCACAGCAGAACTACTGAGTCAAGCCTCTCTTCCTTCTGTTGGCTGAGGCTCCTCCCCCTCCTGGTCCCCTGGGGAAGGAAGGAAAGAGCCAGAGATTTCTTTGCCCAATTCCCTGAATCCTATAGGAGAAATACAAAGAAAGCAGCTTTAAGACCAATGAGTGCAAAATGTTTTAAGCAAGTTTTATTTTAAGGTTTGTTTATTTGTTTTTTTAAAAAAACCCTCTTTAATTGCATTTGTCTGTGTCTTTTATAAAGTTTATATCTCAGCTGCCTAATCTTTAATAGGTCTACACATGGCCCAGTCTGACATGGCCTGGCCCGGCCCGACAAGGTCTCATTTATATCTGATCCAGCCCTCATAACAAATGAGTTTGACAGCCTTCTCCGGAGAATCTATTTCAGGTCGGGAACAAGAACAGCCTGAATGCATTTTGATCAGTATTCTCCCTTACTGAGTTTGATTCCCACTCCAGCTTATTCACATGAGCTACAAAATACAGGAAACAGATGAAAAGCCCCCCTCCCCATCCCCCCCCCTCGTGCTGACACAGTGCCGTTGCTGAGGAACGTTCTCTAGTTAGGGACTGCCAAATGGCTTTACGGCAAAATCATAGCAATTACCCAAGAATAAGGACAACGATAAAAGATAATTTAATTTGGTGAGGAAGCGGCTTCAATGGAAAATCCGTTTGATGGGTTTCAGAGGCGCGCACAGGGATGCGATAAACGCACTGACTCCTTTTCCCTCCACCTCTCACTTTCTGTCGTCCGCCTCAGCAAGATCATTAAAGAGTTCAGATTTCATTGAATGGAAAATTAAGACTATTTCAAGACACTCCCCTTGCTGGTCCTGGGGTGGGTGGGTGTATTTCCAGAGGTTACTATGGCATTTGGCAACGCTTATCGCTCGCATGCAGCAAAAGTCACAATTTGCATGAAAGAAATATCACGGCAGGCAGAGCGGAGAGCCGAGTGCCAGTGCTCTTATCAGCAATGTTGTCTGCCTTTTAGAGTCTGCCGCATCCTTTCATTTGGGTTCAAAGCCAACCAGCCAGCTGGGCTCCGCCTCCTGACGCTCGCAAAACGTCCACTGTTGGATTGCACAGCTGAGTTGCCAGGTCAAACGGCTGCCAAACACCAACAGCACTGTTATCTACCGTTTCCACTCATTTTTGCAACTTTACGGAATATCACCCCATGCATAAAGTGTAATTTGCAAGGAGCAGGGAAGGGTGGTGGTTGTGATTAAGGCTATTGCAATATGAGGTAATGAAGCATGCCATCAGCATTAAAAAAAACCAGAGCCTTTTTTGTAGCAGGAATTCCTTTGCATATTAGGCCACACCCCTGTGATGTAGCCAATCCTCCTGGAGCTTACAGTAGGCCCTGTAATAAGAGCCTTGTAAGCTCTTGCAAAAAAAGCCCTGGGACCTCCCTTTTTGGTAGACTGGGAAGTGAGAATGGCCCTGGGACAAGCCGCACTGTGTGTCCCTGCAATCCAGTGCTGTTGGGATCATTATGTTTAGTGGTGCCGATGATGGGTATGAGTTCACCCAGAGGGTCCTCCTCAGGGCTTTTTTTGTAGCAGGAGCTCATCTGCATATTAGGCCACACACCCCTGATATAGTCAATCCTTCTGGAGCTTACAGTAGGCCCTGTACGAAGAGCCCTGTAAGCTCCTGGAGGATTGGCTACATCAGGGGTGTGTGGCCTAATAATACAAAGGAGTTCCTGCTACAGAAAAAGCCCTGGTCCTCCTGAAAACTGGGTGGAGAGCAGGAAAAGGCAGCTGGTGAACTGGCACCGATGACCACCACAGATGAAGGGGCTGAGCTAGGGTTGCCAAGTCCTCCGCAGCCTCCGTTGGGGGACAGTTTTTGCAAGTGACATCATTGTGCCAGTGACAGCGTGTGCCAGCCGCTCTAGGAGCTTCTGGGAAAACTCTTTGGTTTTCCTGGATTATCCATTTGGAAGGGGAAGCTCTATGGTACCATAGAGTTTTCCCTCCCAAATTGCTAGAGCATCCAGGAAAACCATAGAGTTTTCCCAGAAGCTCCTAGCCAGCATACGACATCAGCAGCACGATGACATCCAGTCAGTTTGGTGTGGTTAAGAGCAGCAGACTCTAATCTGGAGAAATGGGTTTGATTCCCAACTCCTCTTTCACATACAGCTGCTGGGTGACCTTGGACCAGTCACAGTTCTCTCAGGGATCTCTCAGCTCCAACTACCTTGCAGGGTGTCTGTTGCGAGGAGAGGAAGGGAAGGAGATTGTAAACTGCTCTGAGACTCCAAGTGAAATCTAACTTTTCTTCTTCCTCTTCCTCTTACTCCCACTGGTGAACTATTCCCTATGGGACATTATTTACAAAATGCTAGAATGGCTGTTTTGCAACCAAATGACACCCAAACTGCCAAGAACTTAGTCTTGACTGACCATCAAAGAGCCCCTAAGTTTTACATGAATTGGAACATGGGGTCCAGTTCTGTGAGCCCCTGAACAAAGTATCCCCAGCCGTCCTGCTTGTCTCCATTGTTTCCTATAAGGGAAAAATCCATGCTCTCTCTTGGGGTCAAAGCTAATACTTAAACACACAAAACCAACCACTGGCCAAAAGCCTCCCATTGCAAACCGAACCAACAAGCCCAACAGAACCAGCATTACACTATAAAACCCCTGCAGAATCACGGGCCAATGTGGTAAGCCCAACATGACATCGCTGGTGTCAAACCAGAGAATCCAAGCTAAATCAACCTGGCAAGGCAGTACCAAGCCAGACCTGGCAACACACACACTAGTGTCATGCCCCCAAGAAAGGGAAGGAGTTTGGGGGGCCCAAAGTTCTCTCTCCAGTCCACACTGTCACTGGATCAGAGGAGCATAGAGACTGGACAACCACTGTCCTTTATCACCAGCAGCACTGATAATGTCACCAAGTGGCATGGAGGGCACCCAATTTGGTGTCCCCAGAAGGCCAGCGCCCTAGGAAACTGCCTCGTTTGCCTAGTGGCAGGGCCTTCCCTGACCAGCACTTCAGTTTCCTCCCAGCCCTACGTGGCACCCGGGAGATTCCTCTAAGGTGCTTTTGTGGGTCGGCTTGTTTTGTCTACTTCCCTAGCTTCTCTTGTTCTAATTATATTTGTGGGGAAGGGAGGTTACGAAAGTGGCAACGACAACATTTTCGGCACCGTACGCATTTATTTTCTGCACAGAATTGTGCCAAAAGGCACCGAGCGCCACCAGCGTCTCCCCCGTACTGCATAGCAACTAGGGTTCAGTTGAGGTGACTTTGGAAAGGTGTTTTTAGAACACAAATTGGGATGTGGCTTTTAGAGAGGGTCAGAACTGGATCACTTCCCTGCTCCACACAGGCTGAGAGGATGTGGGTCCAAGCACTGTCTCACTTCACTCACTCTCAAAGGCTGTAAGAATGTAAGAGAAGCCATGTTGAATCAGGCCAGTGACCCATACAGTCCAACACTCTGTCACACAGGGGCCAAAAAAACAACCCAAGTGCCCTTAGGAGGTCCACCAGTGGGGCCAGGATACTAGAAGTCCTCCCACTGTTGCCCCCCCCCCAGCACCAAGAATACAGAGCATCACTCACCCCAGACAGAGAGTTCCAACAATACCCTGTGACTAATAGCCACTGATGGACCTTTGCTCCAGATGTTTCTCCAATCCCCCTTTGAAGCCATCTGTGCTTGTAGCTGCCACCATCTCCTGTGACTGAATTCCATGTGTTCATCACCTTTTGGGTGAAGAAGGACTTCCAAAACCCTTCTAGCCGCAGATGGGTAGAGCAAGCTGAAGGGCAACCAGTCAACCTTCAGGAAGACCAATTGCTCCTACTGGGGAGATGATGTGAGCAGTGCTGGCTGACAGTATCATCTGCCAGGGAAAAACTACGCTCCCTCTGCAAGTGCGGATGGCACCAGAGATGCCTCTGAGCCACAAGAGAGAGGTCGTCCTATTCCTGGCTCAGCAGCTGAGCGGATCAGTGGAATGCAGGCCTTGAATTTAGCAGGAGCTCATAGGAGCACAGCTCCTGAACCTTTCTGGCAGCCCCCCATCTCCTCCCCACCTATCTACCTTGTCCATTGAATAGTAGGTGCAGCTGCATAACAATCCCTGGATTAGGAGAGCGGGCCAGCCAGTGACGAGGGGCTTTGCCACATCCCCAATAATCCCTGGAGAAGCCCATGCCACCCTTCTCCACTTCTTATGTGATTTGGGGGGGCGGGGGGCCTTTTGTGCTGGCCTGGGGAGAGGAAGGGAAGGAGATTGTTAGTGTCAAGCAATGTGAATCTTTCTTTAAACAATGTAATGCTAATAGTATGGTGCTAACTGAATGTTACTAACCATGAATCAAGCCAGGCACATCAAAGCAGGAAATATCTAGAGTGTAGTTCGCGCCTCTTCTGCCTCTCTCGTTTTCACTAACAAATGCAGGAATTTGCTCTTTTGAAGATAAGCGCCTCTAAGGACAGGTTCTCAAGCCTGATCCCAGGGAAGGAAACCACAGGGGAAATAAGGGATTGCCGTGTGAAGATTCACATGTGAATACCGCATTGTTTAGAGAATGTAGCTTTGTTTAGAAAACCTTCCACCATTACTATGTATCAGTTCCAATACCTCGCTCAATAGCAGCATCTTGGATTATCAATAAATCATACTTTGTTTCAAATCAAGGACTGATTTCTTTCAGATCTAATTGCTTGACATTTTGGAACTGATCCATATTTGGAGTTCATCTGAACCGGTCACTTTAAAGCCGGATGGCTGAAAAAGTTCCGGATAACAGAGAACCTACTGAACCCTTTGGATTAACCGGAGTAAAAACTCCCTCCTGGCACATCGTCGGAGCACAGAGAGTAGGGGGTCATGGATCCCCGCTGCACATCCAGGAGCTGTTCATCACCCCGCCGAAGTGGGAGCCGCGAACCTCCACCGCCTTAATGGACGAGGCCCCGGCACACCACGAAACCCTTCTGATGAGGCCGAGCCAGGGGGGAAGGAGCGGTAACCCTGGCAAGAGGGGGGATGACAGCCCGATTCGGGAGGATGATGAATGGGAAGAACCGAGGTCCAACGATGACCGTGGGCGTGGGTCGGAATTGGAGGAGGAGAACGGGAGCCCCCCCCCCAGGAAAAATACATCCTAAAGAAAGTGAGGGGAGAGATGGCGACCATGGCCCGGGAGCTACGAGACGAAAGCCAAGTGAATGCCACGTTCGTAGCCCGGGAGGTGCAGAGGCAGATCAACCAGGTGCTGCTACGGGACTTTGGGAGAGGCCCCCTGGCTCTCCTCGTGCCAGCGCCACCTGCACCAACCCCAGCCGCCCCAACAGCCCCAGCCGGAGCTCCTTTGCATATTAGGCCACACATCCCTGATGTAGCCAATCATCCAAGAGTTTACAAGGCTAGGGTTTGTAGAATCTTTCGGGCTCAAGTGCCATGTTCTACTGGAGAAAGTTTTCCTTCCAGACGTTTCGTTCTCAGCTGCGGAGAACATCTTCAGTGGCATTGCAGCCGGAGCAGGCGCTCTGACCTTCTTGGCTGCTGTGCATTGAGTTTACAAGGCTCTTTTGTTGTAAGCTCTTGGAGGATTGGCTACATCAGGGGGTGTGGCCTAATATGCAAAGGAGCTCCTGATAGAATTCCACCCCTAGCTATCACCCCCGCCCCCCCGGACTCCGTTGCCAGGTCCAACTCAGGAAATATCTGGGGACTTTAGGGGTGGAGTGTCAGGCTCTGTTCATTTATGATATTAAGAAATGCTGGTACTAACTATATTCAATGCTGCATAGAAATGCTAACTAACATAGAAGCTGGGAACAACCAGGAGGGAGGGGAGAAGAGTAGAGGCCGCTTCCCATGAATATCAAAGGTTGCCAAGATCCCTTTGAAGCATACATAATGTGCCAAATTCTCACCTCCTCTCCGGAGGCCCAAGGACATTGCCTCTGGGAATTGTAACCACCAACGGACAAGATAAGGGGGGGAAGCGTTGGGAAAAGTCTCACATGCAAAGCAACCTTTTGTTTTGGGAATCGGGGTAGAAACAATTGCTTTGATGAAGAAGGTTAAATGCCAGTAGTTCGAGCTGACCTCCATCAGTTCCAATAACTGCCATGCTGAAGTAACTCTGAAGTATCCAATAAAGACAACTTTGTTTCAAAATACCAAAGTCTGCTTGCTTGTGAGCTTCAATACACCTACGCCTGTCATGGCGCTAGGAGACATTGAGGGGTGGAGCCAGTAGCAAAGTTATGACGAGCACGACTGAACTCCGAAGGGAGTTCTGGCCATCACATTTAAAGGGACGCCTTCCCTCCATTGGAAATAATGGAGGACGGGGGCACCTTTTTTTGGGGGGGGGGGCTATTAGAATTAGACCTCTTGGTCTGATCTTTTTGAAACTTGGGTTTTTTGGGGGGCAGAGCTAGGGTTGCCAGCACGGTCTCAGCAAGTGCCAGGAGATCTTGAGGGTGGTGCCTTGAGCGGGTGGAACTTGGGAAGGATCTGCTGTCACTCGTTCCAGGGATTCCTCCTGATCTCTGTGCTAAAGAACCACAAAGATTGATTGGTTGATACGGTTTATAAACCTCCCTCCTCTGAAGGGCTCAGGATGGTGCACAACACATACCAACATGTCCGTAAATAAACAATGGAAACAATTGCAATAGAAGCAATTTAAAGCAGCACAACAATAAGCTCATCTGGAGGCATCTGATGTCGGTTTATACCAGGGATGGCCAAACTGTGGCTTGGGAGCCACATTTGGCTCTTTCACATGTATTGTGTGGCTCTAGGCATCTTGGAGAAGGCTTCTCTCTCTTTAAATCACTTATCCAAGCCAAGCCAGCTGAAGTTGCTTTCTTTCCACCCCTCCTTTCCTTCCTTCCTCCCTCCCCTCCTCCCTCCCTTTGATTTTTATTCTATGTAGCTCTTACATTAAGCAAGTTTGGCCACCCCTGGTTTATACCCTACTCATGAGGGGGAGAGGGAAAGGGTGAGAGATGGAGGCCAGGTTTACCAATAAACCACTGCTGTCCTCGGCCATAGGCCTGGTGGAACATCTCTGCCTTACAAGCCCCACACAATTGTACCAGATCCTGCAGGGCTTGGCTGTCACTAGGCAAAGAGTTCCACCAGGCTGGATCCAGGGCCAAAAAGCCATTCCTGCCCCGTCCAAAGGCAGCCACATGGCAACCCTCAGTGGGGTGTGCCAACTCAATTCTCCCCTATGTGGAGTCAACACTTTCCCCTCGGAATGTCTGCAAAAGGAAAACACTATCTGAAATATCTTACTCACAGCAAGACATCTACTTCTATGTGGATTTTGTTTTTCCACAGGATTTGTTAGTATTCATGCAGCACTTTCCCAGCGGTCTCAAATTACTTCATGAGCAGCAGCTCACTTTGCAGCACTCCTGTACAATATTTATAGGTACAGTATTATGTCATTTATGCATCGATATATCATGTTTACTTGATAGATGTAGAAATACCATTGGGAGGAGGGACAATTTCATTTTTCACAGGAAACATTTGGTGCAAGGAACGAGAAAACTGTGCAGAAGAGAAGACCAACACAGACTTCATTTGCACAGGAGGGAAGCAAAATCAAAATGAGAACCTTCGAATAGCAGAGAGAGAACAGAAGAGGAAGCACAGAAGAAGAGAGAGCACAGAAGAAGAAGAAGAAGAAGAAGAAGAGGAAGAGGAAGAGATTGGATTTATAGTCCACCTTTTACTCAGCATCTCAGAGCAGCTTACAATATCTTTTCCCTTCCTCTTCCCACAACAGTCAGACACCCTGTGAGTTAGGTGGGGCTGAGAGAGCTGCTGTTGAGAGAATGGCTCTTAGAGAACTGTGACTGACCCAAGGTCACTCAGATGGCTGCATGTGGAGGAGTGGGGAATCAAACCCGGTTCTCCCAGATAGGAATCCACATACTTAACCACTACACCAAGCTGGCCTTCCAGTCTGCTTTTGAGCAGTGTGCCCTTGTTATGTAATTGCTGGGAGACACTTTTTAAAAGGTGCTCCAAATGGCCTGAGGGAATACCCGTCAACAGGATGGGATTCCAGACAGGATAAGAATAAGAGAGCAGAGCAGAGAAAGACCTGTCAGTTCCAGCCACGGTGGAGCTCCAGGATTAGTGGTGGGGAGGGGAAAACGTGACAGATTCTGACATTTCCAATGAGATGAAAACAGAGGATGAGGCTCACATCGCGGGAGGACTGTGGGCACCGACAGTGTGCCCACACTGCATATGGGAAGCACACAAGGGAACACTCAACAACCTTCTGGCTGGAGTTTGAGAGCTGGGAAGGAGGATTTTATTCAAGGCAGCTGGTGTGTGTTCCACCATGAGGAGTGCTTCACTTGGTGTTCTGTGTGAGGTTCAGGGCTTTTTTTGTAACAGGAACTTCTTTGCATATTAGGCCACACCTTCCTGATGTAGCCAATCCTCCTGGAGCTTACAGAAGGCCCTGTATTATGAGCCATATAAGCTCTTGGAGGATTGGCTACATCAGGGGTGTGTGGCCTAATATGCAAAGGAGCTCCTGCTACAAAAAAAAGCCCTGGTGAGGTTAAAATGGATGGATGTCTCGGGAAAACACTGAGCAACAGGGAGTGGGAGAGGGGTGATCTGAAGGCATTTGTCATGCCAGTTTGGTGTAGTGGTTAAGTGTGTGGACTCTTTTTTGGGAGAACCAGGTTTGATTCCTCACTCCTCCATTTGCAGTTGCTGGAATGGCCTTGGGTCCGCCATAGCTCTGACAGAGGTTGTCCTTGAAAGGGCAGCTGCTGTGAGAGCCCTCTCAGCCCCACCCACCTCGCAGGGTGTCTGTTGTGGGGGGAGAAGATATAGGAGATTGTAAGCCGCTCTGAGTCTCTGATTCAGGGAGAAGGGCGGGGTATAAATCTGCAATTCTTCTTCTCAGGGCTGGATCGGGGGGGGGGGGGCAGAAGGGGGTGCTTGCCCCGGGCACCAACGGGGGGGCGCCAAATTGGGTATGGAGTTGATTGTATTCTATGGGACCATAAGATGGAATGGCCCATAAGGGGGCACCATTTTTTAATTTTGCCCCCCCTCAAAAAACATGTAGATCCGGTCCTGCTTCTTCTTTAAGGACCTGTCTGATTTTGGCATTCTTGGGTTTATTCAAGCAATGATCCAGGGAGACAATCTGATCCCTTTGTGGCCTTTGAGCAATAGGTTGGCCAGGGAGGAGCAAATGTTCCTGATTTAATTTTTTGTGTGTCCCCAGAGAAGCCTCCCAGGACCAGGCCAACAGAAGGGCTCAATGTGATAATTGGTGCTTCGTTCTCGTGGCCCCTCCTTACTAGGGTGGCCAGACCGTCCCGGTTGCCCGGGACTTTCCCGGGTCTGGCCCCCGTTTCCCGCCTCCCGCCCTGGCTATACCGGGACCATTAAAACGTCCCGGTATAGCCAGCTGGCCGTGCGCACCGGCGGGGAAGGCGGTGAGTGAGGGAGCCAGCGTCCCTGCGCGTGCGCACGGCGGGGTGGCGGGCTCTGCGCATGCGTAGGGCCCGCCACACCGTCGTGCGCACGTGCAGGCTCCCTCACTCGCCGCCAGCAGCGCCGCAGGAGCACCGCACCAGCCGCCGCTGCGTGCTTCCCGCCCACCTGCCTGCCCGCCCACCCGCCCGCCGGAAGGGAGGCCATCCACGACCTTTAGAAGGTAGGTAAGCCTTCCTTCCTCCCTTCTCCCCCCCAGCGACCCAATCCCCGCCCCGGCCTCGCCGGCCGCTGCCCGCCCGGCCACCGCTCACCCCCTTGGAGGCTTCGGCCGGCCGGCCGCGGCCTCCAAGGCCCGCCACCCCCCAACCCCCGCCGTCTCCTCCTCCCCGCACGCCGCCCGGCCGCCACTCACCCCCTTGGAGGCTTCGGCCGGTCGGCCGCGGCCTCCAAGGCCCGCCACCCCCAACCCCCGCCGTCTCCTCCTCCCCGCCCGCCGCCTGTGTCCCGCTCACCCCCTTGGAGGCTTCGGCCGGCCGGCCGCGGCCTCCAAGGCCCGCCACCCCCAACCCCCGCCGTCTCCTCCTCCCCGCACGCCGCCCGGCCGCCCCTCACCCCCTTGGAGGCTTCGGCCGGTCGGGCCGCGGCCTCCAAGGCCCGCCACCCCCAACCCCCGCCGTCTCCTCCTCCCCGCCCGCCGCCTGTGTCCCGCTCACCCCCTTGGAGGCTTCGGCCGGCCGGCCGCGGCCTCCAAGGCCCGCCACCCCCAACCCCCGCCGTCTCCTCCTCCCCGCACGCCGCCCGGCCGCCCCTCACCCCCTTGGAGGCTTCGGCCGGTCGGCCGCGGCCTCCAAGGCCCGCCACCCCCCAACCCCCGCCGTCTCCTCCTCCCCGCACGCCGCCCGGCCGCCCCTCACCCCCTTGGAGGCTTCGGCCGGTCGGCCGCGGCCTCCAAGGCCCGCCACCCCCAACCCCCGCCGTCTCCTCCTCCCCGCACGCCGCCTGTGTCCCGCTCACCCCCTTGGAGGCTTCGGCCGGCCGGCCGCGGCCTCCAAGGCCCGCCACCCCCAACCCCCGCCATCTCCTCCTCCCCGCACGCCGCCCGGCCGCCCCTCACCCCCTTGGAGGCTTCGGCCGGTCGGCCGCGGCCTCCAAGGCCCGCCACCCCCAACCCCCGCCGTCTCCTCCTCCCCGCCCGCCGCCTGTGTCCCGCTCACCCCCTTGGAGGCTTCGGCCGGCCGGCCGCGGCCTCCAAGGCCCGCCACCCCCAACCCCCGCCGTCTCCTCCTCCCCGCACGCCGCCCGGCCGCCCCTCACCCCCTTGGAGGCTTCGGCCGGTCGGCCGCGGCCTCCAAGGCCCGCCACCCCCCAACCCCCGCCGTCTCCTCCTCCCCGCACGCCGCCCGGCCGCCCCTCACCCCCTTGGAGGCTTCGGCCGGCCGGCCGCGGCCTCCAAGGCCCGCCACCCCCAACCCCCGCCGTCTCCTCCTCCCCGCACGCCGCCCGGCCGCCCCTCACCCCCTTGGAGGCTTCGGCCGGCCGGCCGCGGCCTCCAAGGCCCGCCACCCCCAACCCCCGCCGTCTCCTCCTCCCCGCACGCCGCCCGGCCGCCCCTCACCCCCTTGGAGGCTTCGGCCGGTCGGCCGCGGCCTCCAAGGCCCGCCACCCCCAACCCCCGCCGTCTCCTCCTCCCCGCACGCCGCCCGGCCGCCCCTCACCCCCTTGGAGGCTTCGGCCGGTCGGCCGCGGCCTCCAAGGCCCGCCACCCCCAACCCCCGCCGTCTCCTCCTCCCCGCACGCCGCCCGGCCGCCACTCACCCCCTTGGAGGCTTCGGCGGCTCGGCCGGTCGGCCGCGGCCTCCAAGGCCCGCCACCCCCAACCCCCGCCGTCTCCTCCTCCCCGCCCGCCCCCCGTCACCTTGCCTGGCTGCGCCGGGCTTGCCTGGCTGCGCCGCTGCCCTCCAGCGGCCAGCGGCCAGCGCCGGCCTCGCCGCCGCCGGACTCCTCGTCCTCGCCGCCCTGAAAGAAGGTAAGGGGGCCGAAAGCGGTGGGGGGGGGCGGCCTTCCTTTCTTCCCTCCCTCCTCCCTTCCTTCCCTTCCTTCCCTTCCTTCCTTCCCTCCCTCCCTTCCTTCCTTCCTTCCTTCCTTCCTTCCTTACCTCCCCCTCCCTTCCTTCCTTCCTTCCTTCCTCCCTCCCTCCCTTCCTTCCTTCCTTCCTTCCTTCCTTCCTTCCTTCCTTCCTTCCTTCCTTCCTTCCTTCCTTCCCTCCTTCCACCCTTCCTTCCCCCCTTCCTCCCTTCCCTTCCCTTCCTTCCTCACCCCCTTGGAGGCTTCGGCCGGTCGGCCGCGGCCTCCAAGGCCCGCCACCCCCAACCCCCGCCGTCTCCTCCTCCCCGCCCGCCGCCTGTGTCCCGCTCACCCCCTTGGAGGCTTCGGCCGGTCGGCCGCGGCCTCCAAGGCCCGCCACCCCCAACCCCCGCCGTCTCCTCCTCCCCGCCCGCCGCCTGTGTCCCGCTCACCCCCTTGGAGGCTTCGGCCGGCCGGCCGCGGCCTCCAAGGCCCGCCACCCCCAACCCCCGCCGTCTCCTCCTCCCCGCACGCCGCCCGGCCGCCCCTCACCCCCTTGGAGGCTTCGGCCGGTCGGCCGCGGCCTCCAAGGCCCGCCACCCCCCAACCCCCGCCGTCTCCTCCTCCCCGCACGCCGCCCGGCCGCCCCTCACCCCCTTGGAGGCTTCGGCCGGTCGGCCGCGGCCTCCAAGGCCCGCCACCCCCAACCCCCGCCGTCTCCTCCTCCCCGCACGCCGCCTGTGTCCCGCTCACCCCCTTGGAGGCTTCGGCCGGCCGGCCGCGGCCTCCAAGGCCCGCCACCCCCAACCCCCGCCATCTCCTCCTCCCCGCACGCCGCCCGGCCGCCCCTCACCCCCTTGGAGGCTTCGGCCGGTCGGCCGCGGCCTCCAAGGCCCGCCACCCCCAACCCCCGCCGTCTCCTCCTCCCCGCCCGCCGCCTGTGTCCCGCTCACCCCCTTGGAGGCTTCGGCCGGCCGGCCGCGGCCTCCAAGGCCCGCCACCCCCAACCCCCGCCGTCTCCTCCTCCCCGCACGCCGCCCGGCCGCCCCTCACCCCCTTGGAGGCTTCGGCCGGTCGGCCGCGGCCTCCAAGGCCCGCCACCCCCAACCCCCGCCGTCTCCTCCTCCCCGCACGCCGCCCGGCCGCCCCTCACCCCCTTGGAGGCTTCGGCCGGCCGGCCGCGGCCTCCAAGGCCCGCCACCCCCAACCCCCGCCGTCTCCTCCTCCCCGCACGCCGCCCGGCCGCCCCTCACCCCCTTGGAGGCTTCGGCCGGCCGGCCGCGGCCTCCAAGGCCCGCCACCCCCAACCCCCGCCGTCTCCTCCTCCCCGCACGCCGCCCGGCCGCCCCTCACCCCCTTGGAGGCTTCGGCCGGTCGGCCGCGGCCTCCAAGGCCCGCCACCCCCAACCCCCGCCGTCTCCTCCTCCCCGCACGCCGCCCGGCCGCCCCTCACCCCCTTGGAGGCTTCGGCCGGTCGGCCGCGGCCTCCAAGGCCCGCCACCCCCAACCCCCGCCGTCTCCTCCTCCCCGCACGCCGCCCGGCCGCCACTCACCCCCTTGGAGGCTTCGGCGGCTCGGCCGGTCGGCCGCGGCCTCCAAGGCCCGCCACCCCCAACCCCCGCCGTCTCCTCCTCCCCGCCCGCCCCCCGTCACCTTGCCTGGCTGCGCCGGGCTTGCCTGGCTGCGCCGCTGCCCTCCAGCGGCCAGCGGCCAGCGCCGGCCTCGCCGCCGCCGCCGGACTCCTCGTCCTCGCCGCCCTGAAAGAAGGTAAGGGGGCCGAAAGCGGTGGGGGGGGCGGCCTTCCTTTCTTCCCTCCCTCCTCCCTTCCTTCCCTTCCTTCCCTTCCTTCCTTCCCTCCCTCCCTTCCTTCCTTCCTTCCTTCCTTACCTCCCCCTCCCTTCCTTCCTTCCTTCCTCCCTCCCTCCCTCCCTTCCTTCCTTCCTTCCTTCCTTCCTTCCTTCCTTCCTTCCTTCCTTCCTTCCTTCCTTCCCTCCTTCCTCCCTTCCTTCCCCCCTTCCTCCCTTCCCTTCCCTTCCTTCCTCATGTTCTTATGTGGCCAGAGTGTTGCACTGGATGAGCCATTGGTCTGCTGCAGCAGGGCTTCTCTTATGTTCTTATGTGGCACAGAGTGTTGCACTGGATGAGCCATTGGTCTGCTGCAGCAGGGCTTCTCTTATGTTCTTATGTGGCACAGAGTGTTGCACTGGATGAGCCATTGGTCTGCTGCAGCAGGGCTTCTCTTATGTTCTTATGTGGCTCAGAGTGTTGCACTGGATGAGCCATTGGTCTGCTGCAGCAGGGCTTCTCTTATGTTCTTATATGGCACAGAGTGTTGCACTGGATGAGCCATTGGTCTGCTGCAGCAGGGCTTCTCTTATGTTCTTATGTGGCTCAGAGTGTTGCACTGGATGAGCCATTGGTCTGCTGCAGCAGGGCTTCTCTTATGTTCTTCTGTGGCACAGAGTGTTGCACTGGATGAGCCATTGGTCTGCTGCAGCAGGGCTTCTCTTATGTTCTTATGTGGCTCAGAGTGTTGCACTGGATGAGCCATTGGTCTGCTGCAGCAGGGCTTCTCTTATGTTCTTATGTGGCACAGAGTGTTGCACTGGATGAGCCATTGGTCTGCTGCAGCAGGGCTTCTCTTATGTTCTTTTGTGGCTCAGAGTGTTGCACTGGATGAGCCATTGGTCTGCTGCAGCAGGGCTTCTCTTATGTTCTTCTGTGGCACAGAGTGTTGCACTGGATGAGCCATTGGTCTGCTGCAGCAGGGCTTCTCTTATGTTCTTATGTGGCTCAGAGTGTTGCACTGGATGAGCCATTGGTCTGCTGCAGCAGGGCTTCTCTTATGTTCTTATGTGGCTCAGAGTGTTGCACTGGATGAGCCATTGGTCTGCTGCAGCAGGGCTTCTCTTATGTTCTTCTGTGGCACAGAGTGTTGCACTGGATGAGCCATTGGTCTGCTGCAGCAGGGCTTCTCTTATGTTCTTATGTGGCTCAGAGTGTTGCACTGGATGAGCCATTGGTCTGCTGCAGCAGGGCTTCTCTTATGTTCTTATGTGGCACAGAGTGTTGCACTGGATGAGCCATTGGTCTGCTGCAGCAGGGCTTCTCTTATGTTCTTCTGTGGCACAGAGTGTTGCACTGGATGAGCCATTGGTCTGCTGCAGCAGGGCTTCTCTTATGTTCTTATGTGGCTCAGAGTGTTGCACTGGATGAGCCATTGGTCTGCTGCAGCAGGGCTTCTCTTATGTTCTTCTGTGGCACAGAGTGTTGCACTAGATGAGCCATTGGTCTGCTGCAGCAGGGCTTCTCTTATGTTCTTATGTGGCACAGAGTGTTGCACTGGATGAGCCATTGCTCTGATGCAACAGGGCTTCTCTTATGTTCTTCTGTGGCTCAGAGTGTTGCACTGGATGAGCCATTGGTCTGCTGCAGCAGGGCTTCTCTTATGTTCTTATGTGGCACAGAGTGTTGCACTGGATGAACATATGAACATGTGAAGCTGCCTTATACTGAATCAGACCCTCGGTCCATCAAAGTCAGTATTGTCTTCTCAGACTGGCAGCGGCTCTCCAGGGTCTCAAGCTGAGGCTCTTCATGCCTACTTTCCTGGACCCTTTTTTGGAGATGCCAGGGATTGAACCTGGGACCTTCTGCTTCCCAAGCAGATGCTCTACCACTGAGCCACCGTCCCTCCCCTCAACCTCAGAAGTTTCTCACTTTCCCAATAAATTAGACTGGTTTCCCAATAATTTCCCAATAAATTAGACTAGAATGAGCCATTGGTCTGATGCGACAGGGCTTCTCTTATGTTCTTATGTGGCACAGAGTGTTGCACTGGATGAGCCATTGGTCTGCTGCAGCAGGGCTTCTCTTATGTTCTTATGTGGCACAGAGTGTTGCACTGGATGAGCCATTGGTCTGATGCGACAGGGCTTCTCTTATATTCTTCTGTGACACAGAGTGTTGGACTGGAGGGGCCACTGGCCTGATCCAACAGGGCTTCTCTTATGTTCTAATGTTTTGCCATCTTGTTATAATTTGTAAATTTTAACTCGTAATTTATCTTAAGTTGGATTTTATATGCAACACAGAGTGTTGGGACTGGAGGGGCCACTGGCCTGATCCAACAGGGCTTCTCTTATGTTCTTATATTCTAATGTTTTACCATCTTGTTATAATTTGTAAATTTTAACTCGTAATTTATCTTAAGTTGGATTTTATATGCAACACAGAGTGTTGGGACTGGAGGGGCCACTGGCCTGATCCAACAGGGCTTCTCTTATGTTCTTATATTCTAATGTTTTACCATCTTGTTATAATTTGTAAATTTTAACTCGTAATTTATCTTAAGTTGGATTTTATATGCAACACAGAGTGTTGGGACTGGAGGGGCCACTGGCCTGATCCAACAGGGCTTCTCTTATGTTCTTATATTCTAATGTTTTACCATCTTGTTATAATTTGTAAATTTTAACTCGTAATTTATCTTAAGTTGGATTTTATATGCAACACAGAGTGTTGGGACTGGAGGGGCCACTGGCCTGATCCAACAGGGCTTCTCTTATGTTCTTATATTCTAATGTTTTACCATCTTGTTATAATTTGTAAATTTTAACTCGTAATTTATCTTAAGTTGGATTTTATATGCAACACAGAGTGTTGGGACTGGAGGGGCCACTGGCCTGATCCAACAGGGCTTCTCTTATGTTCTTATATTCTAATGTTTTACCATCTTGTTATAATTTGTAAATTTTAACTTGTAATTTATCTTAAGTTGGATTTTATATGCAATTTAGGGTGCATTTCATGCCTGCTGAGTTGTGTTCAATCTATATTACAGTTTCTGAGTTGCTGTGAATTGAGACACTCACTTTCCAGTGTGTTCCTCCTCCACATTCTTTAAAAAGATATCTCACCTTCACATTATGTGTGCAAGTGTGGACTTTCAAGTAATCAGGCACATAGTAGAAAGATTTATGGTGTGGTGAAGAAAATGCCTTTTCCTTTTTAGCCTTTCTGAGCCCATCAACTCTGAAGAGAATCTGTTATCCTGTTTATCACTAGTTAACTAATGTCAACCTGTACTGAGTGCCTTAGCCTTGTTATTTGAGGAACCATTCACCTCGTTATTGAGTAACCAGAAGAGGCCGTACTATTAAGGTAATGGCCATAGTTCCCAGGTAGGCCTGGATCATTTCAGCTCTTGCTCTAAGAATTTGTCACAATTGCTGTGTGTAATCTGTTACCCATAATACCAGTCTGCCCAGTGTAAACATTGATCTGAGTACCACAAAGAACTTGGTCAGCTTAGCAAAACTGATTCTAATACATAATGCTATTTTAGGGTTAAATTATATAGCAGGGGTGGTCAAACTGCGACTCAGGAGCTACATGCGGCTCTCAAAGCCCCCACCGCCCTGTTGGCCAGCTTGCAGAAGGCATTCCCTTCTCCAAGTCAAGCCAGTCAAGATGCGGGGCTTGGAGAACGCATTTAAAGTTGCCTCCCTCATTCCCTCCCTCTTGCTCTATCACTTTCTCTTCCTCATGTTCATGTCTTGCGGCTCTCAAACATCTGACATTTCTTCTATGTGACATAAAGCAACTGCAAATGCTTTACATAAGAAGCATATAATAATCTTTAATACAAGCAGCAACATAAAGAAATATGTGACAGTGCCATCCATGCAGGCATCTTTTAAAGTGAAGTGGCCCTGGGATGATTGTGGCCGCTGAACGTTAGTCTTTAAGCTTTGTATTTGAATGAAGGATGTTTCACTGATATTTCTTTATGAGGATGGGTTGGGGGAAATTGTGGAAGAGTGTGGGGATTAGCAGAAACAAACAGCAGAATATGAAGAAAGCAATATTCCTAATGGCCTTCATTTAGGACCCACGGCAGGTTTACCTCTGGTTGTGCAAAACACGTACATACTGTGCTTTTTTGTGGTAGAACTACTAGTTTTGTCACAAGTACATGCATTGCGAAACAAGGAGGATCAATATACTTTGTGCTGCTTTTTATATTTGTAATTTTATACTTAATGGGTTTTTGATGCTGAATTGTACAAATGTTAGGCTGATAGCAATTTACCCTGTTTCCCCCTGCTACAAAAACCAGTGTGTGGGGGGGCAGGGAGTTGGGGGAGTGCAAACATGTGCACCAGTGTACAATGTCGCTTCCTCTGAAAAAGGGAAGTTATATCATGACATCAGTATGACAAACAGTATGTTATATCCTAAGTCTTTGACAAACAAACATGCACCAGTTTTTCTTTAGCAACAACATCTTTTATTTGGCTTTGTTTCTTGCAGCACTGTGGAATCGCCCCCTGCCATTGACTGTGCACTTCTGGCTCTTTCTGTGTTATCCAAAGCTCATGAGATAGGGTTGCCAATCCCCAGGTGGGGGCAGGGGATCCCCCGTTTTGGAGGCCCTCTCCCCCGCTTCAGGGTCATCAGAAAGCGGGGGAGGCAAAGGTCTGCTGGGCTCTCCATTATTCCCTATGGTGACCGATTCCTATACGCTATAATGAAGAGCTGATATGCAGGTCTCTGGGGAGGGCGCCTGTTTTTTGAGGTAGAGGAGGTCTAATTCTATGCACCCCAAAAGGAGGTGTCCCTATCCTTCATTATTTCCAGTGGAGGGATGGCCTAACCGGGACTCGATCTGCTTTGCTTGCCCATTGCAGAGAGAGAGAGAGAGAGAGAGAGAAGAAGAAGAGAGAGGGGAGAAGAGAGAGGGGAGAAGAAGAGAAAAGGATTCCCCTACAGACTACAGTAAGTGGCCTTCCCCCCTTCCCCCCATTTGCCGAGGTGCAGTGGCATCTGACCTGACCCTGAATCCCAGGCCTGCTTCCACGCGCCGGCAGCAGCACCAGGTTCCATGTGAACGTGTGAACGGGGCTCCCATTGGGCAGCCGCCCCCCCCCTTTACCTCTTCCATTGCACAAACACTGCCATTACACGTGTGTGTATGCCTATTGCATCAATACCCTTCATTGCAGTCTTGCATGCAGGGCTGGATTAACACATAGGCCAAGTAGGCACCGTCCCATGGGCCCCCACGCCTTTAGATGCCCCAGGCTGCCTCACCCCCCATTCCCCCCCCCCGCTTGCTGCCCTCCCAGCCTCCATGCATTAGGACTGGAGATAATTTGCGAGAGGAGACCCCAAGATTTCAGTTGCCTATGGGCCTCTACGGGTTTAATCCTGCCCCCGGCTGAACAAGCCCTCTCTCCCCAGCTTGGAGTCCAAGGCCCACGTCTTCCAGAAGTGGCGAGGACTTAATTATGATTCTTCTGCCCTCTTCATCTAGGCCCTTACAGCAGACCATGGCTTCAACATCAGGCGCTGGAGGTGGCAAAGGTCACCAGCCCCAGGAACCACCAAAAAAGAAGCCCAAACGTTTGGTTGTGTTCAATCCTGAATGGAAAAACACCTACCCCTGGCTAAAAGAGACAAAGGACAAGAACAAAGCATTCTGCACGATGTGTTCTAAGGAGATAGGAATTGGTCACGGTGGAGTGAATGATGTGAAAGCTCATAAGGACACCGACTCTCACAGGAGTGCGGCAAGCCAAGCTGGAACTTCAAAATCCATCACAACTTTTTTCGCCTACCAAAAAGACACCGCTGCTCAGGCCAGAATTTCGGCTGCTGAACTAGCCTTGGCATACCACAATAACAGGCATGCGTTATCATACCGGTCTCTTGATTGCGGTGTCAAATTGTGCAAAGCCGCATTTTCCGATTCCGAGACTGTGACCAAGATGACCCTTGGGAAAACAAAGGGTGCAGCTTTGATAAGCGATGTCTTGGCACCTTACTCTGTAGAACTGATTCTGTTAGATCTTGACACAGCACATTGTTTCTACAGCGTTTCCAGCGACGCATCAAATCATGGCAACAGGAAAATGTTCCCCCTATGCCTTAAATACTTCACTTTGAAGGACGGCATTTCAAATCGTCTTCTTGATTTCTATGAAGATGCCAATGAAACGGCTGAGAATGTCACACGAAGGATTTTGGATGTCTTGGCAAAATACCAGCTGGACTTAGCTCGTCTGTCTGCATACTCAGCAGACAGCGCGAATGTAAACTTTGGAAAATACCATTCTGTGTACACACTTCTGAGTAGAGGCCGTGAAGACATCGTGCCCGCCAGGTGCCCTGCACACATTGTGCACAATGCTGCCAAAAAAGGATGTGATATGCTCACCTGCGACATCGAGTCTCTCATACTGAAGGCTTTTGGTCATTTTTCTGTTTCTGCCAAACGCTCAGAGGAACTTCAGGAGATGTTTGATTTTTTGGAGATGGAGGGTGATCACCTGCTTCGACATGTACGCACAAGATGGCTATCTTTCTTGCCTGCCATAAACAAGATGTTGAAGTGTTGGCCAGCCGTTAAAGCATACTTTCAAAAGCTGGGAGAAGATCACTGTCCTACTCTGATATGGCGCCACATTGACGATGAGTCTGGAGAAAAGGACTACAGTACATCGCAAACTTACATGATGTTTCTCCAGACCACTCTGACGCCTATTGAGGAGACTGTACTGATTCTGGAGCGGGATGCACTGACAGCACCTGAATTGTTTGAGACCATGCTCAGGTTGCTAAACAGCCTTAAGCAACGCGAAGCTGACTCCTTTTTTGGAACGGAGACAGATAAGGCGCTGCGCAAAATGCCACCTTCGAAGGCAAGGAAAGCGAAGCAGGACTTCCTCAAGTTCTTTGAAAGAACCACCACCTATCTGGAAGAAAAGTTTGATTTCTCTGAGAAAAATCACCTGTGTGCTTTGACACCATTTTCTCTTAAAAAAAGTGTGACTTATGACCACCTGCGGTGTGCTGCTGAGCAGCTGAAAATGGAGAAAATAATAAACCTGGATCACCTATACAGTGAATACACTGATGCCAAGAGCCTGCTGGATGAGCAAGTGGCCTGTGTTGACCCAGAAATCACTGTGGATAAAAAGTGGGTGGCCATATTCTCTGAGATGGGAACTCGGTCTCAGAAGTGCGAAAACCTCTTGCTTCTTGTAAGCAAGATCCTGAGTATCCCATGCTCAAACGCTTTTGTGGAGAGGGTATTCAGCCTCATGTCAGCTCACTGGACGGACACCAGGAATCGTTGTAGCATAGACCTGGTGAAAGCAGAGCTGCAAGTCAGATTGAATTTTAATATGGATTGTGATCAATTTTATCACTTTATTAAGGAGAAGAAAGATATCCTCAAGGCTTCAGGGAAATCAGAGAAGTATAAATTCAGTAAAAAAGCGAAAGACTGAAACCTGTGTCGCTCCTTCCACACCACAGCCCTTCGTCCAGCGTGGGAGTCGGGATGGCCCACACCTGCGGGCCCACCGCCTGGGCCCACAGCACGCAAGTCCCATCCTACCAGCCGTGTTTTTTGTCCAGGGAGAAGTCGAGGTCCAAGAAGCTCCACTGTGCGGGCGTATGTTAATGTAAGACCAGAATTTAATAGTAATTATAAAAGGAATACAAAACAAAACTGGGGATTAGGGCTAATGGCGATACCCCAAAAAAAAAAAACGACACTAGGCAGCCACCTCCTGGGTGTGTTGGAAGAGCTGCCAAGATGCAAAGTAATTTTAAACTGCTGACAGTGTGTTTCTTTTTTTTCCAGATAAGCTCCATTCAGGAAACTAACAACCACAGACAACAGTAGATCACTTCCATCACACAACAGAAGGTAAGGAACAAATTGGCTGTGACTTGACAGCTCGTTCCATCACTTTAATAATATGAAGAGAACTTGGTTTCCTTTCTCTTTTGCAATTTTTAGTATTTTGGTGACACCTTTTTCTTTTTGTGTGCTGCTTGGGGAGGACCTGCTTTTCTAGACCTGTATCCGCCTGCCTTCAGGCTGGGCTACGGGGCACAGACTGGCAGTGGTGGTTTTAGTTCTGATCTCAGTTTGATTGTACATAAGGGTTGCTTTGTTGCTTTTACTAGGCTGATCAAGACCCTTTGATATTGTGGACAGTCTTGTTGAAATGTTTGTGAGCACAAGAAGGTATCAAGGATAGTGGATTGTTTTCCTGTGAATCTGACTCAAGAGGGATTGCTGTTGGAGCCTTTTTTTCTTTAGCAGGGAACATCGTGAAGTTTCTCTTCTTTTTTAAAGTTGTATATTTTGGGGGTGGTAATATTTGGGGGAAATGACATCACAGGAAGTGCTGTCAAAGGAAGTGATGTCACTTCCTGCTTCCGGCAGGTGGCGGGGGGGAAATGATGTCACAGGAAGTGATGTCACTTCCTGCTTCCGGCAGGTGGCGCGGGGGAAATGATGTCACAGGAAGTGACGTCACTTCCTGCTTCCGGCAGGTGGCGCGGGGGAAATGATGTCACAGGAAGTGATGTCACTTCCTGCTTCCGGCAGGTGGCGCGGGGGAAATGATGTCACAGGAAGTGACGTCACTTCCTGCTTCCGGCAGGTGGCGCGGGGGAAATGATGTCACAGGAAGTGATGTCACTTCCTGCTTCCGGCAGGTGGCATGATGTCACCGGAAGTGACGTCACCGGAAGTGACGTCACTTCCTGTTTCCGGCGGCGCGTGCGCGCTCCGCGCGCGCGCACCCCTACCTCCCCCCCCAAAGTGTCCCTGGCTGGCCTTCAGACATTATGGCCACCCTACTCCTTACATGCCCAGGGAATCTAAGCTCCCTCTAAGCTGTGGATTCTTGTGAACAAAAATTCTACTTTGTGAGCTACTGGCGTTCAAGTTGTGAGTGACAGCATACATTAGTTTGCTCTGGGGCCATCCTTTCTGAGCGAAGGCAAAAATGTGTGAGCTAGCTCACACTAACTCAGCTTAGAGGGAACAGGAAGCAATTTTCTCCAGGCCAGTTTGGCCAGGGATCCTGGAAGGGTTTGGGGTTTTTTTTGGCTATCTTCTGGGCATGGAGCAGGGGTCACCAGAGGTATGTGTGGAGTAGGGTTGCCAGTCCCCAGGTGGGGCAGCAAAAAGGTAACAACCTCCGCAAAAAGCCAGCCTCGAAATTAGTAACAAACTATAGCAGTGCTTTATAAATAAAACCAAAACAAGAACGTAAAGTGACATTAATCACTAAAGGCAAACAACAACCACACCTGCCCCAGAAGTCTCAAAGGACGACTCAACGTAACGTTACTAAGAATTTTGAAGCTATGCTCTTTTCAAGAATGTATGATGGTATTAATGAAGCTTGTAGAAGCTTGTTTGTGAAACGGGGAATCTAGTACAGCCCTGTCGCGTTTTATGTGTTTTGCTGCACAGTGACAGGACTGCTTCGTCTGAATATTTGTGAAGACATCGTGGGGCATTGGACTCCTTAAAAGAATAACCTACCTCTGCCACAACCTGGACTACAGGATTAGATTCATTTGGCGTTGAATCGCCCTTTGAGACTTTTGGGGTGGGTGTGATTGTTTTTTTGTGTTCAAACAATTTATTAGTAACATATGGTAGCATAGTCAATTTACATCATTAATAACTACTTTTTCCCTCTATCCCATATATTACTTTCTGTCAGAGTTATAGTTCTTTAAGGGAACAAAACTGCTGAATCATGATTATGTAACTAAGCTATACAGGGGTGATGATAGTCACGAGAGTAACAGGTGCAGCTTGTTTAGCAATCAGTAATGGGATTGGATAGCTGCACCATAATAGTAGCAGCCTTGCTCTCAGCTAGTGTGGGTGATGAGAAGGAGGAGAAGGACGTGTGTGAGAGAAGGAGAAACATCTTGGCTGTTATACTGTTACTCTGGAGGACTGGATAAGACTGGCTTATGTAATGTATGGATTGGAATTCTTGACTTCTCTTATTGGACACTGATTTGGTACTGTATCTTGGAAGGACTGCTTTATGTGTATGAACCATTGGACTGCCTGTGACTGCCTCTAACGTATATACCCAAATATAACTGTTGACTGGCTGTTTGGAGTTTGTCTCTTTATCACAGCTTCTGGAGTTGCACTCTTCAGTTTACTCATACAGGGGAACTTCCTACGCACACACTGTCACTTTCTACCCACCCCTCCCCCCCGTTACTTGACCCCCGCCGGTGTACGAAACTTAAAAAATTAATATTAAAGGTACCCTTAATTATTAAGAACTAAAATTAATATCCTCCTCCCTTTTATACTTAATCATTATCAAAAATTGTCCAATGTCTTTTTATTTTCCAGTCTTTTTCTACATAACTTCTGAACTTTTTCCACTCCATCTTAAATACTTCCAAATCATAGTCTCTTAAGGTTCTCTGGTATTTTTTCTTTCTTCCACAACTGCGCATACAATGTCCTAGCAGCTGAGAGCAAGTACCAGATTAAAGTTCTATCTTCTTTTGGAAATTTCTCCATTTGTAATCCCAACAGAAAAATCTCTGCAACTTTATTAAATTCGTATCCCAAGATCTTAGAAATCTCTTGTTAAATCATCTGCCAATAATTCTTCGCTCTTTCACAAGTCCACCACATATGGTAGAAAGAACCTTCATGGTTTTTACATTTCCAACATCTGTCTGGCATCTTATTGTTCATCTTTGCCAACTTTTTAGGAGTCATATACCATCTGTACATCATCTTAAAACAGTTCTCTTTAATATTCTGACATGTTGAGAGTTTCATAGAGTTCTTCCACAAATATTCCTATGTATCCATCTGTATTTATTTATTTACATTAATTGCCCACTTAATCATTTGTGATTTCACTACTTCATCTTCCGTAAACCATTTTAAAAATAACTTATAAATTTTTGAAATTAATTTTTCATTATCTCCAAGCAGAACTTTTTCCATTTCTGTTTGTTCTTGTCTTATTCCTTCAGTTTTAAGATCACTTTCCACCAAACTCTATATTTGTTGCATTTGAAACCAATCATATTTATAGTTCAATTCCTCAGCAGTTTTCAATTCTGTTTTACCGCTTCGTATTTTTTAATAGTTGATTGTATGACATCCATTTTCCCTCTCCTGAAACAACTTGCTTCCACAACTGCTGGCACAATCCATAGTGGTTTTCTCTCATCACCATATTTCATTTACTTCATCCAGATATTTAGCAAATTATTTCTTATGTAATAGTGAGAGAAAAAACCATACATCTTTTTCTTCCCATAGTACATATAAGCGTGCCAGCCGAATTTATTTCTATAATCTTCCGTTAAAAGCTTTTTATTCAATAACGTCACCCAATCTTTTGTCCACACTGAACAAACTGCTTCATGATATAGTCTTAGATCTGGTAAATGGAATCCACCTCTTTCTTTAGCGTCTATTAAAACTTTCATTTTATTCCTTGGTTTCTTTCCAGCCCCTACAAATTCTGAGATCTTCCTTTGCCATTTATTAAACTGTTTACTGTTTTTCACAATCGGAATAGTTTGGAATAAATATATTATTCTTGACAAAATGTTCATCTTAATTGCAGCTATTCTTCTAAGCAATGACTGTCAAGCATTGGATTTCAAAATAACCAGTCCTTGGATTCTGAAACAAAGTTTGGTTTATTGATAATCCATGTGGCTCAGCCAAGCTGGGTATTAGAACTGATACAGTGTAACAGTAAGATGCATACTTAAAGATGGCACATCAAAGGCTTCTATAAACAATTCTACATTCTCTAAACCATTCTACATTCACTTGTGAAACTCCACACTGTAACTTTCTTATCTCTATTATGGCTGGCGCTTCCTGGGTCCAAGCCTAGCTGGCTTGGGAATTGGTCCCTGGAGGTTTTATCTTCAAAGAGTACATTCCTGCATTTGTTAGTAAAAGCGAAAGAGTTCTCTACTTTGATGTGCCTGAACTTTATTCATAGTTAGTAACATTTCCATATTTTGCAGAAATAAATAAATAAATAAACAATGCTTGACAATGACAAATTAAGCTTGTTCCACTTTATCATATCTTCATCCATTTTAAGCCATAACTTTTCATAGTTATTTTTGAAAAAATCAATGTTTTTCATTGTTATTTCCACACCCAGATATTTTACTTTAGAGGTAACTTCACATCCTGTTAGCCTCTGCAATTCCTTTTGTTCATTTACTTGCATATTTTTACATAAAAGTTTTGATTTTTCTTTATTAACATAAAATCCCGCCAAGTCTCCAAAATTTTGTATTTTAGCTAACAACAAAGGAGTTACTTGTGTAGGATTTTCATTTATAAACATTATGTCATCTGCAAATGCTCTGTATTTATAAGCAAATCCTTTAATTCTCATTTCATCATCTTGTATTTGCATCAATAAGATTTCAAGAGTTGTTATGAACAACAATGGTGAAAGCGGACAACCTTGTCTTGTACCTTTACTGATTATCATTTCATCTGTTAGATCTGCATTTATACATAACCTTGCATGTTGTTTGGTATATATTGCCTTTATCATTCTTTTAATGAACCCAATTTCTCTGTCCTCTGAGCCTCCCAGGCTCAGATATTAATATTTAAAGTTTTTATTTTCCCCAAAATGACAGTCGTGACTTTTGCTTCACTTTAAAAATTTTCCCTTTTTCCCCTTATCCAATTCAAATCTTCTTCACCACTGTCCAATAGTCCTTATTTTAAAGTTGCCAACTTAATTAACTCCGCCAATTTTTATTGTCCCAGTCACTTTAAAAATGTTGTTAAAAATTTATCCTCCCAGCAATGGCCGCTGATGTTTCTCTCTGATATTATAATCCTAGAGTAGGCTGTTTACTTCTCTTGCTTTCTTCTTCTTCCTCTGGTACTTCCTGCTTTTCCTGCCACCAAGTCTCGTTTCACTGGTAGTGAAATCTTGCGATGTCTAACGTACTTCCTGTGTTGACTGTGAGTGCTGACGATGGGGTATGTGAGTATGACGATGGGGCTACTTCCTCAACCGCAGATAGACTAAACAATAAATTCCTTTCTCCTTTTGGCACTGTCTCTTAAATTTACAAAGTTCAAATTTAGTCCCTTTTCTTCTCCTCCTCTCAAGTTTCCATTATATCCAACTCCCACCTTTTAATTTCGTTTTGTTTAGCTTTAAATAGTCCCAGAGTGAAGAGATAGCAATCGATACCTTTTTTTTTGTAGTTTATCCAAATCGACGCCAGTCTTTTGTAGAATAGATGTTTAAAGTTGTGAAAGAAGATTCGGATCCTGTCGAGCTTAAGTCAAATGAATGACTCTGGAAACTTCTGCAGATGATGAATATGCAACTTCTCTCCGGAGATCCCTCAAAGCCTCAAAAGAGCCCCCTCCAGGACTCCCTTTCAGCCAAGGTAAGTCTCCTCAAAGTATCTGTGCATATCTTGGACAATTCTCTAGCTGAGAAATGTAGGCAGAAGGCATTAATTTGCCTTTTACTACCCCAAACAGAAGTGCCAGCCTGCCCCCGTTAGGGAAAGCAGCTCAGCTCGCCATTTTCCGATCCCGGAAGTCCATCGGGGTGGGTGTGGTTGTTGTTTGCCTTTAGCGATTAATTTCACTTTATGTTATTGTTTTGGTTCTATTTATACAGCACTGATATAGTTTGTTACTAATTTTGAGGCTGGTTTTTCGCGGAGGTTGTTACCTTTTTGCTGCCCCATTTTTCTGCGATTCTTTATTGGTTGCTCAATCCTCAGGTGGGGGCAGGGAATCCCCTGGCTTGGAGGCCCTCCCCCCACTTCAGGATCATCAGAAAGCGGTGGGGGGGGGAAGGGAAATGTCTGCTGGACACTTCATAATGGAATATGAAGTATATGGAATACTTATACAGGGTATAATGGAAAACTGATCCATGGGTATCTGGGGCTCAGTGGGACCTGTTTTTTGAGGTAGAGGCACCAAATTTGCAGCATAGCATTCTGTGCCTCTTCTCAAAACACCCTCTGAGTTTCAAAAATATTGGACTGAGCGGGGGGGGGGGGGTATCCAATTCTATGAGCCCCAAAAGAAGGTGCCTCTATCCTTCATTATTTTCAAATGGAGGGAAGGCATTTAAAAGGTGTGTGGTCCATTTAAATATGATGGTCCATTTAAATATGATCCCTTCAGAGTTCAGTTGTGCTTGTTACAGTCTTGTTCCTGGCTCCACCCGCAAAGTCTCCTGGCTCCATCCAGGTATTTCTTGAGTTGGACCTGGAAACCCTAGTGTGGAGGTATTTGTGGATTTCCTGTATTGTGCAGGGGGCTGGACTAGATGACCGTGGAGGTCCCTTCCAACCAGTATTTCCTCTAAGCTGAGTTAGTGTGAGCTAGCACACAGATTTTTTAGCCTCTAGCTCACTGTGACGGTAATGAACGTGTTAACAAGAAAACTAAGGACGCATAGAGCCTGCGTCAGGTGATCTGAGGGTGAGGGCCAGAGTGCTCGGAACTCTCAGAGGTGATTGACAGCTAACGGCTGAGGGCAATGAGTGTCAGACAGAGTCTGAGGGCGACTGCTGAAGAGAGCAGTTGGTCTGAGAAGGAGCTGAGACAGGAGTTGAGGAGAGTCTTCGAGAGAAGCAAAGCTCACTGCTCACTCCATTTAGACAGCCACGGGGCTGTGTGTGACTAGAGAAGAGTCACAGTAAAAGACCTGAGAGGTCACAGACACAGAGACACTTCTCTTAAGAGCTAAAGAGGTGGTTGAGGGAAAGATGTGGGTCTAAAAGTCTGAAGGGCTGGGAGAAGAGACACCAGTCGACTTAAGGGACTTGGCACATTATACCCAAGAGGCCAACCCAGAATAGTGTTGGAGAGTGAAAGCTGTATGATCTGTGAAACCTGAGAGACCTAAGTGAACTTGATATTATAAAACCTGAACTACAAAGAAACTGTTAACTGCTTGAGATACAATATAGCCCATGTATATATTTCCCATTCCCCAGTTGAAGACGGTGTGTGTACGTTAATAAATTTCTGTGGTTTACTTTAAAGTTCTCTGGTGCCAGTATATTGGGAAAACTATCAAAGCTGCTGTGGTCCCCTACAAACTGAGTTTATATCCATCTGAAAGCAAAACCAAAAACCCCGAAGAGACTAATATTGAGAAATCCATATTATACCCACCCTTCGAGCTCTATAGTCGTGAGGTAAAATTTTAAAGGAAGAACTGAGGCTGAAGAGGGGCTGGGGTAGCCATAAGCCGCATATAGAAGCAATCCAGTGAGACCACGAGGCGCGCTGTTATACTCACATATTTTTGTCTTAGCTCAGGAAGGATGACTCCCGAGCGCAGGGTGTGTGGCCTAATATGCAAAGGGGACTGCTATTAAACCAACTTAAATAAACCAGATAAAGGTAGTTTTCTTACGTTCAGGTAAGTATAGTGCAGCCCACGCACTTCAATCAAGCCAGCAGTACGCTTTAATAAGCAATAATAAAGTATGAAGGGCGGCTTTTCCGAGATGGATGGAAAGGTATACGCTTGTATAATTATGCACCTGGTAAAGACAACAAATGAAAACACACACACCATGTTAGCTTGTGTAATGCCACTCAAAAGCTATGGTAGCCTGTTGGTGCCAATTAGGAACGAGTCAGCCTTGAACGTGGTGATTTCTGGGGATTCAGGTGTCAAAAAGAGCCAAGGGATGAGTCAGCTGCCTAAGTATGCCAAAACTGTGTACAGGTGTTAATGGTTGAAAAGTAGTCCTTTGCTACCATGACTCTCCTTAACAGGGTTTTTTTTTTTCATAGCAGGGACTCCTTTGCATATTAGGCCACAGCCCTCTTATGTAGCCAATCCCCCAGGAGTTTACAAGGCTCTTCGTATAGGGCCTTCTGTAAGGTCCAGGAGGATTGGCCAAATCAGGGGTGTGTGGCCTAATATGCAAAGGAGATCCCGCTACAAAAAAAAAACAACAAACCCAAATGTTTCAATTTATTTTGAGGTATTTAGATCCTGACTGTAGCCATGAAATTAAAAGACGTTTGCTCCTTGGGAGGACAGCTATGGCGAACCTGGGCAGTACAATAAAAAGTAGAGACATCACCCTGCGAACAAAAGTCCGTATAGTCAAAGCAATGGTATTCCCAGTAGTAATGTATGGCTGTGAGAGCTGGACCATAAGGAAGGCCAAGCGCAGAAGAATAGATGCTTTTGAGATGTGGTGCTGGAGAAGAATCTTGAGAGTCCCTTGGACTCAAGAAGATCAGATCAGTCACTCCTAAGGGAAATCAACCCTGACTGTTCCCTGGAAGGTCAGATGCTGAAGCTGAAGCTTTCGCCACCAAATGAGAAGGGAGCACTCACTGGAGAAGATCCTGGAAAGACAGAAGGCAAAAGAAGAAGGGGACAGCAAAAGATGAGATGGCTGGACAGTGTTACTGATGTAATAAACACGACTTGAGCAGACTTCGGAGGATGGTGGAAGGCAGGAGGGCCTGGTGTGACTTTGTCCATGGGGTTCCAGGGAGTCAGACTTGACTGTGCGACTGAACTACAACAAATTTAGATCCTGCCTTCCTTGTCAATTCTGACAGATGGTGACTCTCAGCAGTCTCGGACAGACAGAAGTCCTTCCAAGTCCCTGCGCTTGCAAAGCCGGTAGTCTGCCACTGAGCCGTAACCCCGTCTCTAAACAGGTCTAGCGCTGTTATTGTGGAAACGGATTGCAGATGACATGAGCCGATGACATGCCAGGGTTCTTTTAAAAATATATTGAGGATGGCAATCAAAAGCTCCCCTTTGGAGAAAGTAATACCATCTGGCCATCAGATACAAGATGTCGGGTGAGGAGTAATTTCCTGCATCTCGAAAGATAAGAGAGGATTTTGATTGACCCTGGTCACTTGGCATTAAAAAACAGCCTGTTCAGAGACTTGCATTTTTCATCTTGCTCCTCATTCTCTGTTCTGTAGACAATTTCCTTGCTGAATGTGTAGAATTTATAATGTGTAGAATTTATTTCATTTATCCCAGTGAGAACACAAAGTGTCTTATCCCATTCTTCTCTCTTCTGCTTTTTCCTCACAATAACCCTGTGGGGTAAGTTATGCTGAGTGTGTGTCTGGCCAAAGTCACCCAGCCAGTTTCCATGGCAGAGGGAGGATTTGAACCTGGGTCTCCCAAATCGTAATCTCAGGCAGGGCTTTTTTTTTTTTTTTTGAGAGGGAATGCACAGGAACACAGTTCCAGCTGCCTTGGGATCAGGGGGTGTGGCCTAATATACAAATGAGTTCCTGCTGGACCTCTTCCACAAAAAAGCCCTGTGTGAAACAATGGTGATGTCAGGGTGTGTGTCCTAAGATGCAAATGAGTTCCTGACGGACTTTTCCTACAAAAATAGCCCTGCTAATCTGATATTCTGCACAAGTGCTGTAAATTGTTTTAATGACTTGAATGAAAGTTGTGTTGACCATTTAATATTAAATATGGTGATAAACAACAACTCCGTGTATATATTTTTCACATAGGCAGGAAGCGGATCTAAAAGGGTCCTGCATACTTTAGGGACCGCCTTTCTCTGGCATGCCCCAGCAAGCACTTCGTTCCAGGTCTCAAAACCTGCTTGTCAAGTCTGCTATGGGTTACTCAATATCTGTATTAAGGTTGGTTCTGAAGTGAAGGAGTCTGGGTACTTTACAGTGTACACCGGGGCTGCTAGCTCACTCTCCTGCCCCCTCTCTAGAAATGCCTTTGTTGTGTAACCTGCTTTGAAATGCTAACCTGTGAACAAGATAGTGGTGCCTTCCCAGCCTTGTTCTCTGTGGGGAGTATGGGGTGTCAAGACTTCGGTCTGGGAACGAAAGAAGTAGCATCCTAGTGTGAAGATGTGTTGCATAGATTGCCCCCCGTAGGAATCCTTTAGATTCATACTTTAAATACTGGATTAGTGCATATGCGTTTCAGTCCTTCAATCTCTGCCATGGTCCACAGTTCTGATTACAATAAACTTGCTACTTTATCAAGAGACTCGTTATTGAATTCAGCCGACTTGACATTTTGAAGGACTCCCTATCTTGGAGTTCAACCTTTCCGGCAACTGAAAAGGCGATGTCCGAACAGTCTCCGGAGAATGGAGGATTCCCAACCAGAGTGGAGGGGGCCGAGACACCCTGGCACATCCATACTGCCAGAAGGACCGCGGCCTCCCCTCCACAGTTTCAGCTGGTGGCGACCCCACGGCAATACCAGCCAAGAACCTCCACTACGCTGATGGATCAAGCCCCGGTCCGTCGGGAGGCGATCATGACCCGCCACACCAAGCGGGTCCAACTGGCCGAGGCCGCCGCCGTCCACCCGGGCGAGGCGAGCGAAGGCGCCAGCGCCGCGGGGGCGCAGGACCTCGAGAGTGGAAGCGAAGGGGCCGAGTGCGGAGCGGAGGACGGAGGGGCGAGCCCCAAGGACCAGACCGATGAGGAGTACGAGACGTTTCGCGTGATGGTCCGCAGGGAGATCGACGGGGCGGTGAGAGACCTAAAGGACCAGATGCAGACCCTGACCGCGCAGCTGGGCAGAGCGCTGGGGGTGACCGGGGCTCGCCAGCAACAGCCAGCCCCGGCAGGTCCGCGGGGACCCCCGGCTCGACAGGGCCCCGCCGCTCTTCCACCCGGAGCGGCCCCGCAAGCCCCAGCGGCGCCCCCCCCTGCCCCGGTCAGACAAAGAGACCTGGGGGGGGGCCGGGAGCTGGACGCCACGTTCGACGGGGACCCGGAGGAAGTGAACTACTTCGCGATCCAAGCAAACAGCTACATGCACTACTGGGGGGACTCATTCCCCGATGAGATGAGCCGCGTGGACTACCTCGGGTCGAAGCTACGGGGCGCAGCGAAGAAGTGGTATGTGAGCCTATGCGAAACCAACAGCCCGGTCCTCCATTTCGTAAACACTTTCGTGCAGGCCCTGCTGACCCAGTACGAGGACCCCCTGCAAGAAACCCGAGCGCTGGCGGCGCTGCGGAACATGAAGCAAGGGGCCCGATCCATCCGGGAGTACGCGGCCGACTTCCAGGCCAACGCCGCCCGGGCTCGGAACTGGAACGAGGTGATGAAGATCGAGCACTTCACCAATGGGCTGAACCCGAGCATCCTGGATAGAGCGCTCACGCAAGCCCGCCCCGATACCCTGGTGGGGTGGATTCAGCTGGCGGGGGAGGTGGAGACCAACCTGAAACGAGTGGCGATGCTGCGCCAAGCACTGGCCGCCGGCAGGGGAACGCCGAAAGCAAGCCCCGGGAAGGCTGAGCCACCTAAAGTCAAGAAGCAGGCGGTGGCTGCCCCGGGGGGGCCCCGACGTTGTTTTCGGTGTGGGGACCCCAACCATCTAGCCTCCGGCTGCCCCCAATCAGCCACCGGGGCCGCCCCACCGCAGGGAGCCACCCGCCCGGGCACCCCCGGCCCCAAGAAAACCACCGGCCGCCCTAAGGACGCGGCGAAGAGCAGCGCGCTCCTGGTGCAAGACGACCTACAAGAGGAGGAGGTGCGTCTGTCAGAGGAGCTGGCCGAGCTGGCGTGGGAAGAGGAGCCGGCGGGAAACGACGCCGACCTGCTTTGAACGGTGCCAACCAGCAGGTCGACCGAGAGGAGGCACCGCTCACGGTGAGACCCACGGGAAGGTTGTACTTTATAGTGGTCAAATTGTTGAACCCAAAGCTAAAAAGGTTCCTACAGATCCGGGCCCTCATAGACTCGGGCTGTAATAGAGAGCTGATTTCCCCCAAGGTGGTGGAGGCTCTGGGATTGAAACGCTTACAACTGCCCCACCCCATGCACTTTGAACAGATGGATGAGTCAGTAATGGGGGGGGGGAACCCTGCACGCAAGAGACTGAGCCGTGCCCCCTGGGGATTGAGGATCACTGGGACTCAGAGACGTTTGTGATCGCGCCCGCCTGCGGCTACCCCGTGGTCCTGGGAGTGGGGTGGTTGGAAAAGCACGAGCCCCTCATCCGCTGGAGAGCCCAGACCATCAGATTTCCCGACCCAAGTTGCAACCAGCACCTTTGGCAGGCAGCATGGGGGCCACGAGCGCCAGCCGCTCGGGAGAGGGCGTGCGTCCTGGTGGAAGAGGTGCACCATGTCCCGGACGCCTACCGCGACCTGATGGAGGTATTTAGTGAGCGGGAGGCCAACCAGCTACCCCCCCACAGGAGCACAGACTGTGCGATAGAACTAATCCCCGGGGAAAGCCTTCCCAGGGCCAAGCTCTACCAAATGGGGTGGGCTGAGAAGAAGGAGCTGCGAAAATTCCTAGACTTGAACTTGAAAAGGGGGTTCATCAGACCCGCGACGGCCCCCCACGCGGCCCCCGTGTTGTTTAGAAAGAAAAAGGACCACAGTCTTAGGCTTTGCACGGATTTTCGTGGGATTAACGCGATTTCCATGTCAAACGCCTACCCCATCCCCCTCATCAAAGATTTGCTAAGCACGGTGGCGGGGGGGAAGATTTTCACAAAGCTTGACCGGCGGGACGCGTACTTCCGAGTGCGCATCAAGGAGGGGGATGAGTGGAAAACGGCGTTCAACACCCCGATGGGGCAATTTGAATATTTAGTCATGCCGTTTGGATTGCAAGGGGCACCGGGGGTGTTCATGAATTTCATAAATGATGTATTGCGGGAATTTCTGTACAAGGGGGTGGTGGTGTACCTTGATGACATCATTATTTATTCGCAAGACGAACAATCCCATGTGAAACTAGTGAGGGAAGTGCTGGCCACCCTGCTGAAGCACCAGCTCTACGCCAAGCTGTCTAAATGCGAGTTCCACCGCACGGAACTAGACTATTTGGGCTTCCGGGTGTCTGGGGAAGGGCTGGCCATGGATCCAGCCAAAGTTCAGGCAGTTCTAGAGTGGGCCCCCCCGAGGACACGTAGACAGCTCCAAAGTTTCCTCGGATTCTCCAATTTCTATAGGACATTCATTGAGGGGTTCGCCCAGATCGCTCTGCCCCTAACAGACCTCCTGAAGACGAAGGGGAAGGGGGAGGAGGCAAAGCGACCAGGGGCCAGGCTGAATTGGACACCGACTTGTCAGGCGGCTTTCGACCGGCTTAAACAACTGTTCACAAGCGAGCCGGTCTTAAGCCACCCAGATGAGCGGAAGGGGTTTGTGGTCCAATGCGACGCCTCCGACGTCGCCGTAGGAGCCATTCTCATGCAGAGGGATGAGGAGGGGAAGCTGAGACCCTGCGCTTACATTTCGCGAAAGTTCTCGGAGGAGCAGAGGAACTGGTCAGGGTGGGACAAAGAGGCTTTCGCTGTCATGTTTGCACTGAAAACTTGGAGGTCCTGGTTGGAGGGAGCCAGGGTGCCCTTTGAGATATGGACGGACCACAAAAATCTAGAGGCACTAACAGGGAAAAGAAAATTGAGTGAAAAGCAAATCAGGTGGGCGGGCTTCTTCTCCAGATTCGACTTCACCCTGAAACACATCCCGGGGACCCGCAATTTCCTAGCAGACGCCCTGTCCAGGCTCCCACAGCATGAGAGCCAGAGAGAGGAAGTGGTAGATTCCCTGATCCCCCCCACACAAGTGGCGGCTATGGTCACTACCCGCTCGCAGAGGAAAAAGGAATTGAGCGGGCTAAGCAAAGAACGAATCACCCTAGAGGCCGAACGGGAGGGAGGTGGGCGGCCGGAGGGGTTGCAGAAAAGAAAAGACGCTCTTTGGTACAAGGGGGAGAAACTGTACATCCCGGAAATATTAAGGAAAGAAATTCTCCAACTATGTCACTGCTCCAAATTAGCTGGGCACTTCGGCTATGTAAAAACCTTGCACTTGGTGCACCGGCAGTTCTGGTGGCCGTCCCTAAAGAAGGATGTGTCGGACTTTGTAGCTGGTTGCCCGGTGTGTGTGATGGCAAAAAGGAGGGGGGGGAAACCCCCGGGACTCCTACAGCCTCTGGAAACAGCAAAACGGCCATGGGCCATGGTGTCCATGGACTTCATAGTCGAGCTACCCCCCTCCCGGGGGAAAACAGTCATACTGGTGGTGGTGGACACGTTTTCAAAACAAGCCCACTTCATCCCCTGCAGCCAATTACCCACGGCCAAGAAACTAGCGACTTTATTTTTCGACCACGTGGCCAAACATCACTCCATCCCTGACAAGGTCATAAGTGACAGGGGGCCTCAGTTCGTTGCCACCTTCTGGCGGGAGTTTTGTAAGTTACTAGGGATGGAACAGGGGCTAAGTTCTGCCTATCACCCCCAGACGGACGGACAGACTGAGAGAGTGAACGGGGTGCTAGAGCAGTACCTACGGTGCTTTGTGAGCCTACGCCAGTCGGACTGGGTGGACCTCCTCCCCTTCGCTGAATACGCTTACAACAACAGCACTCACAGTTCCACAAAAGCATCTCCCTTTGCAACAGTGTTCGGGTATGAGGGAAAGCCGATTCCCATGCTGCCAGGGGGGGAGGGATTGACGGGCTCAAGTTTCGAGCAATGGTGGCAAGGTCCCAGCCAATGTTGGCCAGCCATTCAAGAAAACCTGAAGCTGGCCAAGGAGGCGTATAAGAAACAGTACGATAAAAGCCATGTGCCAGTCTGGGACTTGAAGGTGGGGGACTCCGTGTACCTGTCAACAAAAAACCTGCCTCTGGCACAACCGTCTAGGAAATTGGCTTTTAAGTTCTTAGGGCCATTCAAAATCAAGCGGGTAATCAACCCGGTGACAGTAGAGTTAGACCTCCCCCCTGCTCTTGGTAAAGTCCACCCTGTTTTTCATTGCAGCCTACTGCGCAGATCTCCGGGGCCGTCCAAATGGCATTCACAAGATTCACCAACCCTCCCCTCGAAGGGGGAGTGCCGGAGCCTCTCGGGGCCCGAGTTCCGGAGCCATAAATGTGACTCGCCCTCCTTGCAAGGCCGCCCGGCAGGAGGGGGATCCTAGGGGGGGCAGTATGTCAAGTCTGCTATGGGTTACTCAATATCTGTATTAAGGTTGGTTCTGAAGTGAAGGAGTCTGGGTACTTTACAGTGTACACCGGGGCTGCTAGCTCACTCTCCTGCCCCCTCTCTAGAAATGCCTTTGTTGTGTAACCTGCTTTGAAATGCTAACCTGTGAACAAGATAGTGGTGCCTTCCCAGCCTTGTTCTCTGTGGGGAGTATGGGGTGTCAAGACTTCGGTCTGGGAACGAAAGAAGTAGCATCCTAGTGTGAAGATGTGTTGCATAGATTGCCCCCCGTAGGAATCCTTTAGATTCATACTTTAAATACTGGATTAGTGCATATGCGTTTCAGTCCTTCAATCTCTGCCATGGTCCACAGTTCTGATTACAATAAACTTGCTACTTTATCAAGAGACTCGTTATTGAATTCAGCCGACTTGACACTGCTGGCAGTTCCCAACATTAGAGAAGCGAGGCTCAAATCAACGAGAGCAAGGGCCTTTTCTGTTGCTGCCCCTAGCTGGTGGAATGAGTTGCTGGAGGAGGTCAGGGCCCTGCGAGAGCTTCCACAATTCCACAGGGCCTGCAAAACGGCACTCTTCCACCAGGCATTCTCATGATGGTAACACCTGAAGCAATGGGACGGGCCCATAAAAATACTACCAACAGTTCACCTCATCATGCTGTGGTGTTCCTGGGACCTCTCAGAACAACTAACCACCATTAGAATTTAATCGTTGTCTGAAACCATGATATTAGCACATGTAAATGTTTTAGGGATTGTTTTTATGTTTTGTGCTTTTATTGTTGTCTTATTTTATTCAGTCACATTAATGTGATTGTGTAAGCCGCCCTGAGCCTGCCTTTGGTGAGAAGGGCAGGATGTAAATTAAAGCGTGTCCAACCGCTCACATCTGCCTGCCACCCCCTGCCACCATACTTGCCCTTTCCTGGTCTGGATGGGAGCTGCCTCAGAAAGGTACCACTTCCAAAGTGGTACCTAATAACTGAGGTGACTCCGAGGCATCTCTCTGGCCTTCTAGAGAGCCAGAAAGCACCTGTGGAGCATCCGGGGAGCAGCAGATGGGCACATGAGCACTCTGGATGCTCCTCCAGGGCACCCACAGCCCGTCTCTGTTTTGGGGGTGGGCTGCATGCCACCTGCTCACTCCCGGATGCTCCTTTTCCAGCTGGGCCACTTCCGGCTCAGCCTGATGCCGTCCTGAGCCGGCAGTCTGTAACCAGCCCTCCCAGGCCCCCAGTAGGGGTCTGTCACCAGAGGTCACCATGACTTCCAGGTGCATAAAAGAGAGACATAAAAATACATTTAAAAAAAAAACCCAACCCAATACAGGGTTATTTCTTCACACAGTGCATAATTAACTGGTGCAACTCGCTATGACAAGATGCAGGGCTTTTTTGCAGCAGGAGCTCATTTGCATATTAGGCCACACCTCCAATGTAGCCAATCCTCCTGGTGCTTACAGTAGACCCTGTACAAAGAGCCCTGTGAGCTCTTGGAGGATTGGCTGCATAAGAGGCGGGTGGCCTAATATGCAAAGGAGTTCCTGCTGCCAAAAAACCCTGACAAGATGTATTGATGGCCATAGCTTAAGATGCATTTTTAAAAGTTCAAGATGGAGGAATGATCTTTTGCCATGCGCTCTGCTGTTACAAATCTGCTCTCTGCAAGTCTTGGTGAGCAAGTTGTTCCTTGTCTGAATTCCCACCCAAAACTTATTCTTGCTCTTTCCTCTCTTGGACTCAAGATTTTGACATCATCATATGATGATAAAAGCCTATAGAAGACTTCCCCCTCTTACGTAACATCTCTTGCTGATCCTGGTCTACTTGTAAATGTCAAGCATGTGGGTTCAGCGACGAGTCTGGGTTGCTACAAAGACTACGTTTATTGATAGACCGATACTTTGGCTCAAGCCGTGGCTTGAGAAGAATGAAACCAATACATTGATACACAAGTTTTAAGATACACAAGTTTTAAGATACACTTCAAAGGGATTCCTACGGGGAGGGGAAGCAGGGGAGCGTTCACACATAGAATATCAAAACTACATACATTCCCAGGGCGTTATCAGGCATTTGGCCTTGCATCGCCCAGATGGCTCTCCCTCCCGCAGAAGGATTCATGGGAAGGTGTTGATTGCTTTGTTCCCTCTAATTAACAGTCATAAAACAAAGAGGAGCCAGGAAAGGATAATAAACTAGCAGCATTTGGTTCTCTAGGATCTTACCCAGGCCTGCTTTTGACAGTCCATAAACCCATCAGTTATTGATCAGAATTAGCCATGCTTGACAGTAAATCCTTCTGGGTTGCATCCAAATATTGCCTGAAGAGTAGATAAATATTAGACCCCTAAGTTTGTCTACTAGATCACCAAAGTTCCACAATGTTCCTGTTTTTTGAGGTAGAGGCACCAAATTTTCAGCATAGCATCTGGTCTGGTGCCTCTCCTCAAAACACTCTCCAAGTTTCAAAAGGATTGGACCAGGGGCTCCAATTCTTTGAGCCTCAAAAGAAGGTGCCCCTATTCTCCATTATTTCCAGTGGAGGGAAGGCATTTCAAAGAAACATGGTCCCTTTAAATATGATGGCCAGAACTCCCTTTGGAGTTCAATTATGTTTGTCACAACCTCAGTCCTTGTCAGACACTGGAGAATCTTAATACTGTGTTATGATAAATATCAATGAAATGCAATGTGTAGCTTGACCTGACTAACTCCATTTTGAGCATTTACTACTAACCATGAAACAGAGGCCTTGCATATCAAAGTAGCAACAGAGATGTTACTAACCTCTACTGTGAATTCCTCTTCATAGTACTAACAAAAGCAACAGCCCTTTGAAGATAGCATGCCTCAAGGAGAGCCAGCAGGGCTCCTCCGTGAGAAAAGGAACCACAAGAGATAAGGGGAAGGGAAGGTGTTACATGCATCTTAGAAGTATGAGAATGTAGTATTGTTTAGAAACCTTTTGATGTACACTGCTTAAAGCCTTGCTTTTCCCGCCAACTGGTATCAGTTCCAATGCTCCTTTGTCCAGAGCCTTGAGATATCAAATAAACGTCTTAACATTGTAACAAATGGAAGTCCATTTACTTTGAACCTCCATTGTTTGACACTCCTGGCTCCACCCCCAAAGTCCCAGATATTTCTTGAATTTGATTTGGCAGCCCTTGGCAACCTGGAGATTTTGGGGTTCAGCCTGAGGAGGGTAGTCTTGGGGGGGACTTTAAGGGGATATAATGCCTCAGAGCCCACCTGGTCTCTGTCACCTGGAGATTACTTGTAATAGCAAGAGATCACCAGCCACCATACAGAGGTTGTATGGCCGGAAAAAAACCCAAATCACAGATGTAGATAAAACCAGACAATAACTGGGACAAATAACTAAAGCAAAATTATTCAAAATACAAATTATATTAATTCCCACACTCATACAAAATCTGAGTCCAAATTTTTAATATAACGAAGTCCACAAAGAATTGATCACAATACAAGAACTCGTGTACACTCAATGAAATTGCTGAGCAGTCGGGTTAGAACAGATAAAAGGAAGTACTTCTTCACCCCGGTGATTAACACATGGAATTTACTGCCACAGGAGGTAGTGGCAGCTACAAGCATAGACGGTTTCAAGAGGGGATTGGATAAACATATGGAGCAGAGGTCCATCAGTGGCTCTTAGCCACAGCTTATCACTGGAACTCTCTGTCTGGGACAGTGATGCTCTGTCTTCTTGGTGTTTGGGGGAGAATCGTGGGAGGGCTTCTAGTGTCCTGGCTTCACTGATTGCACTTGGGGTTTTTTGGCCACTGTGTGACACAGAGTGTTGGACTGGATGGGCCATTGGCCTGATCCAACATGGCTTCTCTTATGTTTTTATGTTCTTAATATAAATCCAATATCATCTTGTTCTTCGTCGTCTTCTTCTTCTTTACAATCATGCAGATAGGGCCCCTAGGATCTCATACCCTCTGAATTCCATCTCATTGAAACTGACTCCAAGATTTTTGTGCAGGCATGCTTTGGAAAGGAGCAGGGGAGAGTCTTTCAAATGGTTCTGGGACTAAATATAACATTTAATTCCATCCTAGGCTCTTGCCAGTGCAGTAAGTCTCTGAAAACTGCCATCAGAGCGGACAATAAGATGGCAGGGTGCTACTGTACATCTTTCTAACTCGTCCCCTTGAGAACCTTCCAGTCTCAATTAGACCCACTAGCAATATAAGAAACATAAAATCACACTGAGGGGAAAAAGCAGTTCCAAGTTGTTTACTATTTTTAAAGCGGCAGCAGACCAGAACGACTTCCATCACAGTCCTAATTCAAGTTGTGAACAGTTTGGAAAGAGACTGCTTGGAACAGTGTTGGAAAGAGATGGAGCTGTAGCCTGCATTGGTCAGGCCGCACCTGGAGTGTAGTTCTGGAGGCCTCACTTCAAGAAGGATGTAGGCAGAATGGAGCAGGTGCAAAGGAGAGCCACAAGGATGATCAGGGGCCTGGAGACCAAGAAGCCCTGTGAGGAAAGGCTGAGGGACTTGGGAGTGTTCAGTCTGGAGAAGAGGAGGCTGAGGGCGGACAGGGTTGCTCTCTGAAAGTAGAGGAAAGCAGGGAGCTGTTCCTGATGGCAGCAGAGGAGAGGACTCGCAAGAATAGGTTTTAATTAAAGGTTGGAAGGTACCGGCTGGATATTATGAAGAACTTTTTTACAGGAAGAATAGTTCAGTGGTGGAATTAGCTACCAAGGGAGGTGGAGAGTTCCCCATTCTTTCAGCAGGGGCTAGACAAACACTTGTCAGGGATGCCCTAGGCCAGGGGTGTCAAGTATGTGGCTTGGGGGCCAAATCAGGCCCCCGGAGGGCTCCTATCACGCCCCCAAGCAACTGGCTGTCATTTGCATCCTTCTCCCTCTCTTGCACCTTTCTGCATAACAGCTTGCTTTGTCAGGCTTTCCATCACACAGGAGCTACAGAGCAAAGCCTCTATTTTCTCCATTGATTGAGGCTCCTCCCTTGGGGAGGAAGGGGGGAGAGGCAGAGCTTGCTTTGCCAGGCTCTCTCAATTGCACAGCAGAACTACTGAGCTGAGCCGCTCTTCCTTCTGTTGGCTGAGGCTCCCCACACACACACACAGTCCCCTGGGGAAGGAAGGAAAGAGCCAGAGCTTCCTTTGCCCACTTCCCTGAATCCCATGGGAGAAATACAAATGGCGTTTTTGCACTGACCTTAATCGGCAGCGACGCCCCTCTTCACCGCGCAGGATCTGCGCGGATTTTGCACCAATTGCCGCGGAGCACCCGGAAGAGCCGCAAAGTCCAGCGGCTTTTGCGGCGCAAATGGAAACCGCCAAAAACCAGTTTCCATTTGCGCCGCAAAAGCCGCGGGACTTTTCGGCTCTTCCGGGTGCCCCGCGGCAATTGGTGCGAAATCCACGCAGATCCTGCGCGGTGAACAGGGGCATCGCTGCCGATTAAGGTCAGTGCGAAAACGCCCAAAGAAAGCACCTTTAAGACCAACAAGTGCTAATGTTTTAAGCATGTTTTATTTTAAGGTTTTTTAAAAAGAAAAATCTTTGTGTTTGTCTGTGTCCTTTATAAGTTTATATCTCTGCTACCTAATCTTAAATAGGAACACACATGGCCTGCCCGACATGGCCCAGCCCGACAAGGTCTTATTTATGCCAGACCTGGCCCTTATAACAAATGAGTTTGACACCCCTGCTCTAGGCATTGAGCAGTATGGCCTGTATGGCGTCTTCCAACTCTGTGATTCTATCTCGAGTCATCCTCTTTCAGTACAAAATCTGCGATCGTTCAGTGAATCTGATTGGCAGAAGGCTGTGGATGGGCAAAAGGAAGGCCCACGGTTCTATACTGCATGGAAGCTGTGGAATTTACTGGAGAAGTCACATGATCCATGTAAGTGTGTGCTTAAAGCATTGCCAGGTCTTGGGGTTTTCTGACCCTGAGCGCCAGGCTCTGGGGTACATTCTTAGCTAACAAGCTGCTGCTGGCCAAGAAGGACATGAATTTGTATGGACAGAGCTTTTTGTAGCTGGAACTCCTTTGCATATGAGGCCACACACCCCTGGTGTAGCCAATCCTCCTGGAGCTTACAGGGCTCTTTGTACAGGGCCTACGGTAAGCTCTAGGAAGATTGGCTACGTCAGTGGTGGCCAAACTTGCTTAATGTAAGAGCCACATAAAATAAACATCAGATGTTTGAGAGCTGCAAGACGGGAGGAAGGAAGGAAGGAAAATGTTGAGGGGAGGGAGAGGTGAAAAGAAAGCAACTAACTTTAAATGTATTCTCCAAGCTGCCAGCTGGCTTGGCTCGGAGAATTGATTTAAAGAGAGAAATGCTTTCTCCAGGCCAGCTGATGGGCCAGTGGGGGCTTCGAGAACCACACAATAGATGTGAAAGAGCCACATGTGGCTCCCAAGCCACAGTTTGGCCACCCCTGGACTACATGAAGGGAATGTGGGCTAATATGCAAAGGAGTTCCTGCTAGAAAAAAGAGCCCTGAGTATTGACAGGCAAGCAATCTACATCCTTGAGTCTTGGCAACTGATAGTGCTCGAGCAGTCTGCAAATGGAGATTGCTGGATGCTTCTGCTGGGTGCTCCCAGGGCTTTTTTGGTAGGAAAAAGTCCAGCAGGAACTCATTTGCATATTAGGCCACATCCCCTGATGTCACCATTGTTTCACGCAGGGATTTTTTTTGTAGAAAAAGCCCAGTAGGGAATCATTTGCATATAAGGCCACACCCCCTGAAACTAAGCCAGCCAGAACTGCATCCCTGTGCGTTCCTGCTCAAAAAAAGCCCTGGGTGCTCATATTCCACAGTGGCATGTGCTTGGAACAAATACGAACAATTTTCTCCGCACAAGACCCCAGGGGTTCCAGTGCTTCAGCTGCAGCGGGGAACGAGACGTAACAGCCCCTAATTAGTTCTAAATACTTCCATTGGAAGCTGGAGTGCGGAGATTATAATGGTAAAAAAGAAAGCATGTTTTATTGCTTTTGCTTCCCTGTGTTAGGCCTTCATATGGACCCTGAGCTGTGTTCTGTCAATCACAGTGTCTATTTACTTTTTTTCTTTTTGTGGATAAATTTTTTTATGAAGGTTTATCAGCATTTTCCTTTCACTCTCAGTATTGTGTTAGACACCCAATCTCCTTCCTTACTGTTTATCAGTGGTGTTGGGTTTCTTTCCCCCCAATCTAATAGTTCTGGTTTTGTACAATATGATAGCAAGTGCACAATGAGAAGAGGGCTAGTGTGGTGTAGGGGTTAGAGTGTCCAACCAAAGACCCTGGTTCAAATCCCCCTTCTCTCATAAAGAGCAATTTGGTGTAGCGGTGCTTAAGAGCAGTGGACTCTAATCTGGAGAACCGAGTTTGATTCCCCACCTCTTCACATGCCTCCAGCTGGGTGACCTTGGGTCAGTCATAATTCTCTCGGACCTGTTCTCCCAAGAGCAGCTCTTTCAGAGCTCTCTCAGCCCCACCTACCTCACAGAGTGTCTGCTGTGGAGAGAGGAAGGAAAATTGAAAGCTGCTCTGAGACTCAGAGTGAAGGGTGGGGTATAAATGCAACTCCTCCTCCAACTCTTGCTGAGTGAACTTGCCCAGTCACACTGTCTCCCTACCTCACAGGGTTGTTGTGAGGAAAAAATGGGGAAGAAGAGAATGTTGTAACTTGCTTTGGGTTCTCACCGGGGAGAAAGACAGAGAATAAATGAAGTAAACTCCCACCCAACAAGAAAAGTTGAGTTGCCTACAGCAGGGTCCCCAACCCCCGGTCCGTGGACCAGTACCGGTCTGTGGCCTCTTAGCAACCGGACCGTGAGTTGTATAATTATTTCATTATATATTGCAATGTAGTAATAATAATAAAAAGACATTGGATTTATATCCTGCCTTCCAAATCTCAGAGTGGCTCACAATCTCCTTTACCTTCCTCCTCCACAGCAGACACCCTGTGAGGTGGGTGGAGCTGAGAGAGCTCTCACAGAAGGTGCCTAAAGGCCAAGAAGAAGAAGGCAAAGACGACAAAGAAGAAGATGAAGATGATGTTGATGATGATGATGTTGTTGTTGTTGATGATGATGATATTGGATTTATATCCTGGCCTCCATTCCGAATCTCAGCGTCTCAGAGCGGCTCACAATCTCCTTTATCTTCTTCCTGCACAACAGACACCCTGTGAGGTAGGTGGGGCTGAGAGAGCTCTCATGGAAACTGCCCTTTCAAGGACAACTCTGCGAGAGAACCATGGCTGACCCAAGACCATTCCAGCAGGTGCACATGGAGGAGTGGGGAATCACTCCCAGATAAGAGTTCTTCACACTTAACCACTACATCAAACTCGCTCGTGTTCACTCAACAAGATTTCAGGGCAGAGTGGGTATTTGAAGCCCTATTTCCCCCATGCTAACCACTGGGCAAGAGGGGTTCTCTCTGCCTTGCTTCTGTGCCCTGGAGTGAAGATGTGAGGCACAACCAACATTCTATAGTGGCTAGAGCAGGGGTGTCAAACATGCAGCCCGAGGGCCAAATCAGGCCGCTAGAGGGTTCCTATCAGGCCTGTGAGCAACTGGCTGTCATCTGCTTCCTTCTCCCTCTCTTGCTTCCTCCTGTATAACAGCTTGCTTTGCCAGGCTTGCTCAATCACACAGGAGTTATGGAGCAAAGCCAACAAACCAGGTTTAGTTCCCCTCTCCTCCACTTGAAGCCAGCTGGGTGACCTTGGGTGAGTCACAGTTCACTCAGCACCCCCAAATAAATCTGGCTCGCCACAAAAATGGGCTAGAGTTCCAGGCTGCCAGACAATCTTTGGATCTCCTGGCTATACTACACCTACTGTCGTATGATAATTTCCCCGTTGTGAGAGAGGCAGGGTGCCAATGAGGTGAACAGAATAAAGCAGGCTTTCCTTAAAGATGGCTTTCCTCCATCCTACTTAGTTAGCTTCCCTGCTGTGGCTCATGCCTTCTTGGGATTTATTTATTTATTTTATTGGATTTATATCCCACCTTCCCTGCTGAAGCAGGCTCAGGGCGGCTCACAACAGTAAAAACATTTACAGGCTAAACATTAACTAATTAAAATCTTACGATAAAACAATTAAAACATTTTAAAAACAGTTTGGTGCTAATAATAATAATACATGATGCAAGTGGGCTGAGCTGGAGTAGGTTCAGAGCTCGATCCGAAGTGTGGAAGAGATTTTGTTGCTGGAATTCTGCCCTGGAGCTTTTGCTGCAAATGTTCAGGTCCACATAGGTGGCCACCTACGGTCAGCCAGAACCACTGCTGGACATCAGACTAGCTAAATAAATGAGACGTTTTAATGATGGCCAAGGAAGAAAATGGAGTTTGTAGAGGGGAGATAGGATTTCTGATCCAAAAAGAGCACAGGGGTGTTGAATTCATTTGTTATGAGAGCTGAATCTGACATAAATGAGACCTTGTTGGGCTAGGCCATGTTGAGCCGGGCCATGCATGTACCGATTAGGTAGCACAGATATAAACTTTACAAAGGACACAGACAAACACAAAGATTTTTTTTTAAAAAAAAACTTAAAACATTAGCACTTGTTGGTCTTAAAGGTACTTTCTTTGTATTTCTCCCATGGGATCCAGGGAACTGGGCAAAGGAAGCTCTGGCTCTTTCCTTCCTTCCCCAGGGGATCAGGAGGGGAAGGAGCCTCAGCCAATAGAAGGAAAAGAGGCTTGGCTCAGTAGATCTGCTGTATGATTGAGAGAGCCTGGCCAAGCTAGCCCTCCTCCCAAGGGAGGAGCCTCAGCCAATGGAGAAAATAGAGGTTTTACTCAGTAGCTCCTATGTGATTGAGCAAGCCTTGCAAAGCAAGCTGTTATGCAGAAGGAAGCAAGAGAGGGAGAAGGAAGCAGACAACAGCCAGTTGCTCAGGGGCCTGATAAAACACATCCCCAAGTCAACAAAGCTGGCAGCTTGGAGAATGCATTTAAAGTTGCTTTCTTTCCACCCCTCCCTCTCCCAATCTATTTGCCTCCCTCCCTTCTCTCACTTGCTCCCTGCGGCTCTCAAATTCCTGATATTCCTGTCTTGTGGCTCTCAAACATATGACGTTTATTGTATGTGGCTTTTATGTTGGCCATCCCTGATATATCAGATGCCCCTACATTCAAGGAGCTGCATGTTTGACACCCCTGACTTAGATTCTCTTGGATGATTTGGAATATAGCAAGGAGTTTTTCCCCCCAAAGCCTCCGTTCCCACCTGCAAAATGGGAACACGAGTGGTCTTCTCTAAAGGGTGTGTCTCTGATTCCCCTGCAAAGTCCTTGTCACCCCTCTGATTCCTCTCCTTTCCAAATCTTCTCGCATGACTATTTTGGTGTGAAAAAGTTCAGATATGGCAGATTCTTTTTGATATGTCAGAAATATGTCACATAATGCTATTTATAAAAGCAGATGTTGAGACTCTCTTCTCACCCAAAAATACCTCTCTCCCTTGTGTGTTAATATATGTTAAGTGTTCTGTTAGGAATGCAGTGAATGCCATTCAGCAGCATTTTTTTAAAGTTTATTTTTTTTGAGGGGGGGCGAATCTAATAGAAACTGTGGGGAGGGTGAATGATTTCAGGAATGGGTGATGTGTTTGTGTTAATAAAAATCCTAATATTGTTAGAGGAACTGCTCTGTTAGGAAGTTCTTCCTAATGTTGGGCCAGAAATTCTTCAGATTTAATTTGAACCCATTGGTTCTGGTCCTACCTTCCGGGACTACAGAAAACAATTCCACACCATCCTCAATAAGACAGTCCTTCAAGTATTTGAAGATGGTGATCATGTCACCTCTCAGCTGCCTCCTCTCCAGGATAAGCATGCCCAGCTCCCAACCTTTCTTCGTAGGCAGGGCTACCAAGCTCCCGTGGGTGTGGGGGATCCCCTGCCCAGGAGGGCCCCAACCCGCTAGCAGGGAGCAGGTCACCTGGGGGATCCCTGCCCCTGAAGAGCTCCATCATCATGCACTGTTGTCAGCGCGATGGCATCACCTGGAAGCGACATCACGCCAGGGACATCACGTGGGGACACTCTAGGACTTATGCTCAAAACTCTGGTACCATAGAGTTTTACCATGATTCCTAAAGTGTTTCTGGTGTGACACTCTAGGACTCATGCTAAAAAGCTCTATGGTACCCTATTAATAAGACTTGGTCTCCAAACCCCTCACCATCTTTGTCGCCCTCCTCTGGACCGATCCCAGATTGTCTGTATCCTTCTTAAAATGTGCCGTCCAAAACTGAACACAATACTCCAGGTGAGGTCTCACCAGAGCAGAGTAAAGCGATACCACCACTTCACATTGTCAAGCATTGTATACTCATTTTATATTATCGAATCCAGATTTTAGAATTGTTACTAACCCAGAATTAAATATGCGCACATCAAAGTAGCAGCCCCCACCTTTCTTCTTTTGCTTTTACTAACAAATGCAGGAATGTCCTCTTTGAAGATAAGACCTCCTGGGACTTGTTCTCAGGCTCAGCCAGGCCTGAACCCAGGATGTGCTAGTCGCAATATAGATAAGGAGCCCAGTGTGTGAATTTCACACGTGAATGTAGAATTGTTTATAGAACCTTTGATGTGTCATTTTAAAGCATGTATTCTAGTGTTACAAAGTATCAGTTCCAATCTTCAGCTCGAATGAGCCACATGGATTATCAATAAACCTAACTTTGTTTCAAAATCCAAGGACTGGTTATTTTGAAATCTCATGCTTGACACACATGATCTGGACTCTATATTTGTGTTAATACAGCCCAAAATTGCACTTGCTTGCTGTTAGATTGGGTTCAACCTCTTGATTCTTCTAGTGGTGGTGGTCAAACTGAGTTTGGATGTTTCTGGCATGAGAGTTGAAGCCAATCCCATCTTCCTCCTTTCTTTTTCGGCTCCAGGCTGAAGGGTAGGATGGGACTGGCCTGCTTCTCCAGTGGTGGTTTTCACCCTCATTCTCTGGCTTTCATCATTCTTGCTGGCAATGCAAGGGAAATACATGTGCTTAGCCCTTGGCTACCACAAGTTTCAGAGCTGGAGCTTGCAAGATGGAGTCGGGCTTTCTTTGAGACGCCAATATAGTTTCTTCCTGGTTAGAGGTTCCAGAGACCCAGTTTGGTGTAGTAATTAAGAGGGCTGACTCTGATCTAGAGAATCGAGTTTGATTCCGCACTCTTCCACATGAAGTTACTAGGTGACCTTGGGCCCACCACAAGTTATCAGCAGAGCTGTTCTCTCAAAATCAGTTCTTTCAGAGCTCTCTCAGGGTGAAAGGAAGGGAAGATGATTGTAAGCCACTCTGAGACTCCGAGTGAAGGGAGTCTCCTCTTCCTTCTTCTTCCTCTTCTTCCTCCTCCTCTTCCTTCTTCCTTTTCTTCTTTCTCTTCTTCTTCCTCTTCCTCCTCCTCCTTCTTCTTCCTTCTCTTCTTCCCATATATCAAGACCCACACTGGCATGGTCCTGTCCTCTGTGTTGTCACCCAGCACGTCTGTATGCAGCCATTTACTAATGATAATAAATGAGATGGGCCACTGGGCAGGAGGCCAGGAATATAATGTAGTGTGCTCCTTGGGATGCTCGGAATAGGTTATGCCACTTCTGCAGTCTGAGATCTCAAGGACAAACCCGCAAGAAGGTCCATTCCCCTTCAAGCTGGTGCTTCACAACTAGCTCCCCTGATCTGTTACAGCCTTAAAAAGAAGGCAATAGAGAGATGAAAAGGGGAGATAATCCCCCACACACACACTATGTTGTCAAAGGCTTTCAGGGACAGAGTCCATTGGCTGTTGTAGATTTTCCGGGCTGTGTGGCCATGGTCTTTGCATCGTGAGTGTCAAGTCTGCTTTAACTCTGGTCAAGCCTGCACTCAATCTTTGGTTCAGGAGAGAAGCATCCTGAATAAAGGCATACTGTATGCCAATGCTGCTAGCTTGAACTTTCCTCACAGCCCTCCCTTCCTTTGTTATGTAGTTGTGCTTTGAAATGGGAATATGTGAAAGAGATTATAGAGCCTTCTCAAACCGGGCATCGGGGGAGGTTGGAGCCGAGGAAACGCTCAAGGCCAAAGCAGGTCTGAGAACGAAATTGTAACATCAATGTGTGAATGTGCCCTGCATAGTACCCCTCCCTCAAGAATCCCTTTGAAGTGTACCTTATATGATTGCATTCTACTGTATGATATTTAGACTTTCAATCTCCTTGTAGTCGAGAACTATGATATTAATAAACTAGCTACTTTGTTATCAACAAAGCCTCGTTATTGAATCTACCGACTTGACAGTGAGACTTGACATTTCGCCAGCAACTGTGACTGGCATCCTCAGAGTGTAACCCAGAAAACTGAAGCTCTCTCTGGGTCAAACTGAGAAGAAGATGGTAGGCAGGTGATTTATATCTACTCAGGCAGATGGGGAGAGCTGAGTCATCTTGTGGGAGCTCCCTGGGCTGTGACATGCTAACAGAGGAGCTTACCTGAGGGGGTTCTTTTGTATATGGATTGGCTTCTTATCAATTTGACCCAGAGAGAACTCCAGTTTTCTGGGTTATACCTCTGAAGATGCCAGTCACAATTGTAGAGGTGGAATCCATCCCAGAATCCAGAGCTTTTTTTGTAGCAGGAATTCCTTTGCATATTAGGCCACACCCACCTCATATAGCCAATCTCCCAAGAGCTTACAGGGGTCTTATTACAGGACCTACTGTAAGCTCCAGGAGGATTGGCTACATCAAGGGGGTGTGGCCTAATATGCAAAGGAGTTCCTGCTACAAAAAAAAGCCCTGCCAGGATCCTATCTCATTTTGCTGCATCTTTATTCCAGACCAGAGTATTCCTAGAGCTCAGAAAATGCCAGTTAATAGACTCCTTTCGGAGTCCTGATGATTGATTTCTGCTACCAGTGGGGGACCAACAAATTCTCTGTGTCAAGGAGACCCTATAATTAACACAGCAAATTGAATTAAAATGCAATTCTTTTCTCTCTTCTTTTTTCTTTCCAAAACCCAGATGTGGCTATCCCAATTAATCAAGTTGGAGAGGGCAGTCCTATGTAAAGTTCATAATTAATCCCGGGCTAAAGGTTGACAGATTTTCTGCAAATACTGCCGGGAAGCGAGAAAATAACTTCCCCCATAATCCTATCCTGTCCTAACTTGACAGCGATTTTTATTACAGGGGGAAAAAAATGTGTGTTGGTTTGTGGGTGTTTGAAAGCTCGGGCTCTTTGCCATTACACTGTGCGTGAGATCACAAACACGGTTATTTAATGAGCGTTTAGGATTGCTTCATGTGTGACATTTTTTGACACAGAGTTAATATTCCCTTCCTGGAGGAAGAAAATACTGGTGAGTGGAATGTTGCATGTTTGGCCAATTCTGTACATTTTTTTTTAAAAACACACTTCAAAAGAGGCATCATTTTCTTTTGCATTTTTTGGATTTGGATTTGTGTGCATATGCGTGTGCACGTGTGTGTTTGTGCTCCCCATGTCTGGAAGTCATGACAACTCTTGGCAACTCTTCCTAGTGGGTCATGGAGGACGTGCTGAGAAGTGGCTTGATACAATCTGCCCCTGCCTCCCAACTCTGGTATTCCAAGGAGGTCTCCCATCCAGGGCTTTTTTGTAGCAGGAGCTCCTTTTCATATTAGGCCCCACACCCCGGATGTACCCAATTCTCCAAGAGCTTACAGTAGGCCCTCTAATAAGAGTCCTGTAAACTCTTGGAATTCACTGCTTACTTCTTCTGGGACAGAATATGAAGCAGAGTCTCCCCCAAATGGCACACTCCTGCTGATCTCTGGGCTTGGTTATCTCCTTCCTTTCTTACTCGAGGAGTGAAAGAATTATATGTGAGAAGAAGAAGAAGAAGATGAAGATGATTATGTTGATGATATTGGATTTCTATCCTGCCCTTCGCTCAGAGCTGCTCACAATCTCCTTTACCTTCCTCCCCCACAACAAACACCCTATGAGGTAGGTGGGGCTGAGAGAGTTCTCCCAGAAGCTGCCCTTTCAAGGACAACTGCCAGAGCTATGGCTGACCCAAGGCCATTCCAGCAGGTGCAAGTGGAGGAGTGGGGAATCAAACCCGGTTCTCCCAAGTTAGAGTCCATGCACTTACCCACTACACCAAACTGGCTCTGAGATTGGGATGTCAGTAGATTATATTCTGTCACATTCTTTAAGAGCAGTCTTAAAGTTTTTCCTCACACAGAAGAACAGCATCATCTGTGCACCTATTAAGCAATATAAATCCATCTCTCTATCTGCCCATCCCTGAGTGGTATATAAATACCTGTCTAGTGTTGGATGTAGAAGTGAATTTATGGAGGCAGACGTCCTGCTCTGTTCTTAGCAAATTCCTGTCGCTGTGCCACGGGCGGCAGTGAAGATGAATGCCTTTTCACAAAAGAGACAAAGGCTGGAATGAGACAGGTGCTGGGCTAGCCAAAGATGTTTGCATTGTTGTTGTTTTGCTTTGGCGTTACATGTTCTGTCAGCAGCTGTGAGTTCCTTCCACGTTACAGGTTTCCCAGCCTTGACACAGGGGATGCGCATCCCTGGAATCCATCCAGACGGAAGGCCTTGCACCAATTCCCCTTGGTTTCATTTACCTGTCTGCTCTGCCTCTCTCTTCCCGTTTTCATATCCTCTGGTTGTTCGACAGCTGTTCCCTCCACTGAATTAACTGCAGGCCACTGAGTCTGAGCGAGCTTGCCTCAGTCAGCATCTTCTGTTACTTCCTGCACAGTTTCCTCTGTTACTCCTGATTGTCATGTGCAGGAATGCCGGGCAGACAGGCAGGGCTTCCTGTAGAAGAGATCTGGGGGCTGGAGGCTGACTTGGATTAGCTGGACCCAGGGCTTTTTTGGTAGCAGGAACTCCGTTGCATATTAGGCCACACGCCTCTGATGAAGCCAATCCTCCTGGAGCTTGCAGTAGGCCCCGTAAGAAGAGCCCTGTAAGCTCTTGAAGGATTGGCTACATCAGGGGTGTGTGGCCTAATATGCAAAGGAGTTCCTGCTACAAAAAAGCCCTGGTTGGCCCGTCCCGACTGTGTTAAGGGGTAGAGCTCGTTAATGTAACACCTACCACCTGGAGGACTCGCTGCCGGCATCCCGGCTTACTGGGCCATGGCAGATGACCCCCAGGTGAAAGGGTGGAGCCAGTACCGCGCACACTGCGCTTCACCTAAAAAATTCCTCTGCGCAGGCCTGAAGGGCATAGCCACACACACAACCCACAACGCATCAAGTCCTGCAGCGATGGGCAAGGGGCGAAACGGCAGGTGGAAGGTGCCACTGGAAGCCGCAGTCCCGATCCTGCATGTAGGCGGTTCAGGGTATTGGTCGCCTGATGCTAACCCGGAGACGGAAGCATTTTTCGGCAGCACCCTGAACGACCAAGCAGCCTTATCTAGGGACAGCACTGCTTGCTCCACACGGAGAGGGGCCTAGAAAAGGTGGCCTAAACAAAGCTCGTCTCCCCCACCCCAGTTGGCTAGCCGCGGTCAACGGGCATCCTTACTTGCGGTCGAAAAATAACAACAAAGAAAAGGCATGCACCTGCCTCACAAAGTGTGCAAAGACTAAAGCTTGCGTGTTGGAACATCAGAACCATGCTTGACACAGTAGGCAGTGGTCGCCCTGAACGACGCTCTGCTCTAGTTGCCCACGAACTTCTCAGGTTGAATATCGACATAGCAGCTCTCAGTGAGGTCCGTTTCCCTGAGGAAGGTAGTCTTCAAGAACACGGTGCTGGCTATACCCTCTACTGGTTGGGTAAGTCAAAGGCTGAGAGCCGCCTTTCTGATGTTGGCTTCATGGTCAGGAACTCCATTGCCTCCAAACTCGAAAACCTGCCAACAGGTCACTCAGATCGCATCATGTCCATGCGCCTCCCACTTCAAAACAAGCAGCATGCAACACTCTTCAGTGTGTATGCCCCAACCCTTCAAGCAGATCCTGCAGAAAAGAACAAGTTCTATGCTGATCTACGCAACCTCGTACGGAAGACCCCTACAGAGGACAAGGTGATCATCCTTGGCGACTTCAATGCCAGAGTAGGTAAAGACTCGGAAGCCTGGAAAGGAGTACTTGGCAAACACGGCATTGGCAACTGCAATGACAACGGGCGCCTCCTGCTAGAATTCTGCATGGAGCACCAGCTCACCATCACCAACACTATCTTCCAGCAGAAGAACAGTCTGAAGACAACCTGGATGCACCCACGGTCCAAGCATTGGCACCTTATCGACTACATTCTGGTGCGCCAGAGAGACCTTCGAGATGTTTTACACACCCGAGTAATGCCCAGCGCAGAATGTCATATGGATCATCGTCTTGTACGCTGCAATCTCCGTCTTCACTTTAAACTCACACCCAGGAGAGGAGGTATCCCTCGGAGGAAGTTTCAGGTTGGCAGCCTCCAGTCAGCCGAAGTTAAAGCTGCCTTCCAGGCAAAACTCCAGTCAAGAATTGAGGACCCCAGTTGCCCCACAGACCCTTCTCCAGAAGCACTCTGGGAACACCTAAAAACTACCGTCCTGCAGATCTCTGAAGAAGTCCTCGGGTTCTCCACAAGGAAGAACAAGGACTGGTTTGATGAGAACAATCAAGAGATCCAAGAATTACTGGCAAAAAAGAGATCTGCCTACCAAGCACATCTTGCTCAGCCCTCCTGTCCTGGGAAAAAAGCAACCTTTCGCGCTGCATGTAGCAACCTCCAGCGCAAGCTTCGAGACATTCAGAACGAGTGGTGGACCAAGCTTGCAGAGAGAACCCAGCTGTGTGCAGACACTGGCGATTTAAGAGGGTTCTACGAAGCCCTGAAGGCAGTATATGGCCCATCATATCAGGCTCAGAGTCCCTTGCATAGTGCAGACGGCCAAGTGCTCCTCACAGACAAGGCATCCATACTGAACCGGTGGTCGGAGTATTTTCAGGTTCTCTTCAGTGCCAACCGCGTAGTTCAAGATTCAGCAATCCACCTCACCCCACTTCAACCGGTGAAAACAGAGTTGGATGAGATCCCCACCCTAGAAGAGACTGTTAAAGCCATCAAGCAACTGAAAAGTGGCAAGGCAGCGGGAGTTGATGGAATTCCACCAGAGATCTGGAAGCATGGGGGCACAGTACTACATAGCTCACTTCACAAAGTACTTGTCACCTGCTGGGAACAAGGCAAATTACCACAGGACTTTCGTGATGCAATCATCATCACCCTATACAAGAACAAAGGGGAAAAGTCAGACTGCTCCAACTACCGGGGGATAACCCTGCTCTCCATCGCAGGCAAAATCCTTGCCAGAATACTCCTGAACAGACTGGTGCCCGCCATTGCAGAAGAACTCCACCCAGAGAGCCAGTGCGGCTTCAGAGCTAACAGGAGCACCACCGACATGGTATTTGTTCTCAGGCAGCTCCAAGAGAAATGCAGGGAACAGAACAAGGCTCTGTATGTGACTTTTGTCGACCTTACCAAAGCTTTCGATACCGTTAGCAGGAAAGGCCTGTGGCAAATCTTGGAACGTTTAGGTTGTCCCCCAAGGTTCCTCAGCATGATCATCCAGCTACACGAAGACCAGCGAGGCCAAGTCAGACACTGCAATGACCTCTCGGAGCCCTTCCCAATAGGCACAGGTGTAAAGCAAGGCTGCGTTCTCGCGCCAACTCTCTTTACGATCTTCTTTAGCATGATGCTTCAAAGAGCCGCAGTAGATCTAGATGATGACGATGGTGTATACATCCGCTATCGCACCGATGGCAGCCTGTTCAACCTGAGGCGACTAAAGGCACACTCCAAGACAATGGAAAAACTCATCCGAGAGCTACTGTTTGCTGATGATGCTGCACTCGTCTCCCACTCGGTACCAGCTCTGCAGCATATGACGTCCTGCTTTGCAGAGGCTGCCAAGCTATTCGGCCTAGAAGTTAGTCTGAAGAAGACAGAAGTTCTCCACCAGCCTGCACCCCAGGAAGATTATCACCCTCCCTGCATCACTGTGGGTGAATTAGTTCTGAAGACAGTCCAGCAGTTCAGCTACCTGGGGTGCATCATCTCCTCAGATGCCAAGATCGACAAGGAGATTGACAACAGGCTGGCAAAGGCAAACCGTGCATTTGGCCGACTGCACAAAAGAGTGTGGAGCAACAAGCATCTGAAAAAAGGCACAAAGATCAATGTTTACAAAGCGGTTGTGATGGCAACCCTCATCTACGGCTCCGAATCGTGGGTTTTATACCGTCATCACCTGCGACTCCTTGAGCGCTTTCATCAGCGCTGCCTTCGCACCATCCTCAACATCCACTGGAGTGACTTTGTGACCAACACTGAAGTCCTCAAGCGGGCGGAGATTACCAGCATCGAGGCACTGCTGTTGAAGACGCAGCTGCGCTGGGCAGGGCATATTTCTAGGATGGAAAACCACCGCCTTCCCAAGATTGCCCTGTATGGCGAACTCTCCACCGGCCATCGAAATAGAGGAGCACCAAAGAAGAGGTACAAGGACTCCTTGAAGAAATCCTTTAGCACCTGTCACATCAACCATCACCAGTGGTCTGACCTAGCTTCAGATCGCAAAGCATGGAGGCACACCATCCACCAGGCTGTCTCTTCCTTTGAGAATGCACGCATAGCTGGTCTTGAGGACAAAAGGAGATTGAGGAAGAATCACACTGCTGCAGGACCAACCCTAAATCAGACTTTTCCCTGCAGCCGCTGTGGCCGGACCTGCCTGTCCCACATTGGTCTTGTCAGCCACCAGCGAGCCTGCAGCAAACGTGGACTATTGCACCCTTCTTAAATCTTCGTTCGTGAAGCCAAGCCGAGAGAGAGAGAGAGAGTAAGGAAGGAAGGAAAGGAAGGAGGGAGGGAGGAAGGGAGAGGAGAAGGAGATTGAATTTATACCCTGCCCTTCACTTGGTGTCAGAGTGGCTTACAATCTCTTTCCCTTCCTTTATCCACAAGACACCCTGGGAGGTAGGTGGGGCTGAGAGAGCTCTGAGAGAACTGCTCTTGAGAACAGCTCTGAGAGAATTGTGACTCACCAAAGGTCACCCAGCTGGCTTCATGTGGAGGAGGAATGGTGTCAGAACTTGTAACTTTTGCTTTATGTTCCTTGACCAAACTGACTCCATGCTGTAACTTAGTAATAACATAGAGTGCTTGACCACAGCCATTAACCCTGGCCCCTGTGCTATGCCAAATATTTAGGGCAATAGGGCAGGCGGCAGATAGTCTCTGCTTAACATCCACAGGTGCCCTTTGAAGACAGGCCGTTTGGCCTTCACAACGGGGGAGCATCCTCTCCCCTGATAACGAAGGCTGGGAAGAAGAGACTCTTGTCTGAAACTGTGTGAATGATTGTTTTATTATGCTTTGCTGATGGCATAAAATGTAACCAACTGCCAGGAACTGGCATTACTGTTATTTCGTTAACCTAGCACTGTAGTTCTTCAATAAAGATCCTAACTTGTAACAAGTATTGGACTTGTCTGAAGTTCATCCAAGTTCTGACATTATAACAGTAATCTCTACTCTGGACTTATCTGTACTGGCAACCTGGCCCGATGGCGGCAAAGGCTCCAGACAACAGAGAGCCCAACATCCCACCCGATGAGGAGCCCCTCGACCCGAAGGTAACCGGAGTGAGGAGGAAACTTAAAGTCCCTGCACCCTTCTCCGTCGACGCCTTCGCTCCGCGGACCTGGAGCCCGAGGAAGTCCACGGCAGCCATGGAGGCCGCGGAACAACGGTACCGGATGCTTGCCACGGGCGGCGGAGAGGGAGAGGAAGAAGAGGCCAGAGACGAGGGACTCGGCACTTATGGCGGAGGGGATCCGATTCGAACACTGCGCAACGAATTGTTCGATTGGGTGAAAGAGATCCACGACGAGGTCCATGCATCCAGAACCCTGATGGCAGAGGAGATGCAACAGAACCTGGGAGCGATCCGCGATCAAATACGCACGCTCCAGGGCGCCGTGCCCGTGGGCCAGATCCCGGGGGGAGGGGCCCCGGCCGGCCCCCCGGCCGGTCCTCCAGTCGGCCCCCCGGCCGGTCCTCCAGTCGGCCCCCAGCCGGTCCTCCAGTCGGCCCCCCAGTGGGCCCTCCGGCCGGCCCCCCAGCCCCGCCACCCGGCGGACCAGCTGCCCCGGTCCCGGTCGCCCCGGTAGTACCGGCCCCGGCGGGCCCCGTCGCCCCGGCTGGGGGAGACGGGGGTGGAACCAGAGAACTGAAAATTACGTTCGACGGAGACGGGGAGGAGGTCGAATACTTCACGATCCAGTGCAACACGTTTTTCACACACTGGGGAGCGGGCTACTCTACAGAGGTGAGCCGAGTCGACCACATCGCCTCCAAGCTGCGAGGGCCGGCTCGGAAATGGTACGTGGGGCTTTACACTGGGAGGAAACCCGAGTTAGCCACGGTGGCCGACTTCCTGCAGGCGATGCTCCGACAGTACAGAGATCCCCTGCGAGAGGAGAAAGCCATCGAGGCCCTACAAAGAATCGAACAAGGCAACCGCACCACCCGCAAATACGCTACTGAATTCATGGGCCACTGCGCGGCAGCCAGAGGGTGGAATGAAGTGATGAAATATACAGCTTTCAAGAACGGCCTGAACGCGAATATCTTAGATCGGTGCTAACACCAGGGCAGACCTGATACCCTGGTGGGATGGATTCAGCTGGCGGGAGAGGTAGAGACCGACCTCCAACATGTCGGAATGCGGCCTCAGCAACAAGGCAAGAAAGGAGGAAAACCAAGCCCCTCCCCCGGCAAAACAGAAGGGAAGCGGGCTCCGGCGACCTCGACCCCCACCGCCACCGCTCGGAAGTGCTTCAGATGTGGAGACCCAAATCACCTGGCCGCTAATTGTCCTGTGAGACCAACGCCAACCCTAACGCAACCCAAATCGGCGCCTACCGCGCAGAAGAAGAAAGGCGGCCGCGCCAAGGAACCCAGTCGGGGCGCCGTCGCCGCTTCTCTGGCGATTGATGAGGATGTTACCACCATAGTCTGGTTTCCACCTGGGCCACGGGACGGAGACGGTGCTGGTCGCCCTGGTGGATGACCTTCGGCGACATCTGGATCAAGGCGGCTCGGCGGTGCTGATGTTGTTGGACCTATCGGCAGCGTTCGATATGGTCGACCATCGGCTTCTGGCGTGCTGCCTTGCTGACGCAGGGATTCAGGGGTTGGCCTTGCAATGGCTTTCCTCTTTCCTTGATGGTCGGGGACAAAGGGTGGCGATTGGGGAGGAACTGTCCCGGAAATACACGCTTGATTGCGGGGTGCCTCAAGGGGCGCTGCTTTCCCCGATGTTTTTTAACATCTATATGCTCCCCTTGCCCAGATGGCCCGAAGGTATGGGCTGGGTTGCCATCAATATGCTGATGACACCCAGCTCTATCTGCTTATGGACGGCCGGCCCGCCTGCGCCCCAGAAAATCTGGACCGGGCGTTACAGGCAGTGGCTAGGTGGCTTAGGCTGAGCAGGCTGAAGCTGAACCCGGCGAAGACAGAGGTCCTTTGCTTGGGTCGCTGCGGCCCGGGAAGGGAAATCCCCCTGCCAGTTTTTGACGGCGCTCCACTAACAGCGTCGGGCAGGGTTAAGAGCCTGGGGGTGCTGTTGGAGCCTTCACTGACGATGGAGGCTCAGATAGCAGCCACTGCCAAGTCCGCTTTTTTTCATCTTAGGCGGGCGAGGCAGTTGGCCCCCTTCCTGGAACGTGACGACCTGGCAACAGTGATTCATGCTACGGTCACCTCGAGGCTGGACTACTGTAATGCCCTCTACATGGGGCTACCCTTGTGCCGGACCCGGAAACTGCAGTTAGTGCAGAACGCTGCTGCCCGGCTGCTATTAGGGCTCCCAAGACGGGAGCACATTCGGCCGGGGCTCCAGGGTCTGCACTGGCTGCCAGTAATATTCCGAGTCCGGTACAAGGTGTTGGTCATTACCTTTAAAGCCCTGTATGGCCTAGGACCTGCCTACCTTAGGGACCGTCTCTCCCCACACGTTCCCCAGAGAGTACTACGCTCAGGTTCACAAAACCTGTTGGTAGTCCCCGGGCCAAAGGAGGCCCGTCTAAAATCCACCAGGGATCGGGCCTTCTCAATAACGGCACCTTATTGGTGGAACCAGCTGCCGGAAGAGGTGCGGGCCCTGCAGGATCTAGGGCAATTCCGCAGGGCCTGTAAGACAGCCCTCTTCCGGCAGGCCTATAACATTAACTGACAATGAAAATATCTTGGATGGAACAAAATGCATCTATAGACTGCCGGTTTTATTCTGTCTTGCTTTTATTAATTTATGGTTTAATTGTATTTTAATTGTATTTTTAAATGTTTTAAACTGAAGTGTTTGAATTATTATGCTGTAAGCCGCCCTGAGACACTTAGGTGAGAAGGGCGGGGTATAAATCCTAATATAAATATATAAATATAAATATAAATATAAATAGAGGAGTCCAGCGAAGAATCATGGGACCAGGAGTCGGCGGGAAACGACAGCGACCTGCTATAATTGGTGCCGCAAAGCAGGTCCACGAAGAGCCGGCACTACTAACGGTGAGAGTTATCGGGGGGTTATTATTCATGGCAGTCACCCTCCTGAACCCCAACCTTAAGAGATTTATGCATGCCCGCGCCCTAATTGACTCTGGGTGCACCAGGGACATTATCACCCCGCGCCTGGTGGAAGCGCTGGGACTAGCCACGTCCCCCCTACCCCACCCCATCCAGTTTGAACAGATGGACGGGTCAACTATGAGGGGGGAACCTTGCACCCTAGAGACCCAAGCTACCCCCGTGGGGACAGAGGAGCACTGGGGGATAGAAACTTTTGTCATAGCCCCGTCCTCCTCTTTTGACGTGGTGGTGGGAGCCGGGTGGCTAGCCAGGCACGAACCGGACATTCGATGGGCCGAGCAGATTGTACGATTCCCGGACTGGCGGTGCGAGCACCACCATTGGAGGACTGAATGGGGCCCGAAGGCACCTCCCCAGAACGAGAGACTCTGCCTCACCCTTGAGGAAATAGGGTCGATCCCCAAAGAATACAGGGACTTGAGGAAAGCCTTTAGTGAGCGGGAGGCCGATGAGCTCCCTCCGCACCGCCCCACAGATTGTGCCATCGAATTAATCCCAGGGCAGGCGCTGCCGAAGGCAAAGCTGTATTCCATGGGGTGGGCAGAGAAAGCCGAACTGAGAAAATTCATCGACAAAAATTTGAAGCGGGGTTTCATTCGGCCAGCCACGGCCCCCCACGCCGCCCCGGTCCTATTCCGCAAGAAAAAGGACGGGGGGCTTAGACTTTGCACAGATTTTCGCGGGATAAACGGGATTTCCATGTCCAATGCTTATCCGATCCCGCTGATAAGAGACTTATTGAACACTGTGGCCGAGGGAAAAATCTTCACCAAACTCGATCTCCGGGACGCGTACTTCCGCGTGCGGATTAAAGAGGGAGACGAGTGGAAAACGGCATTCAATACACCCATGGGACAGTTTGAATATTTGGTGATGCCCTTCGGGCTTCAGGGGGCGCCGGGGGTTTTCATGAATTTCATAAATGAAGTGTTGAGAGAATTTTTGTATAAGGGGGTGGTGGTGTACCTTGATGACATCATTATCTATTCTAAAGATCTTGAATCGCATGTACCCCTGGTGAGAAAAGTGTTGACTACCCTGTGCAAGAACAAACTGTATGCCAAATTGTCCAAATGTGAGTTCCACAAGACGGAACTAGACTACCTAGGATTCCGAGTGTCGGGGGAGGGGCTAGCAATGGATCCCGCTAAAATTCAAGCGGTTCTAGATTGGGAACCACCTCGAACCCGACGGCAGCTACAATCATTTCTCGGGTTCGCAAATTTTTACCGCGGGTTCATCAAGGGGTTCGCCCGTGTAATGCTCCCCCTCATCGAACTCCTCAAAACGAAGGGGAAAGGACATGAGGCGAAAAACCCCGGCGCGCGCCTAACGTGGACGCCGGAATGCCACCAAGCTTTTAAAGAGCTCAAACAACTCTTTACCTCTGAACCAATATTGGCTCACCCCAACGAATTAAAACCCTTCGTGGTGCAATGCGACGCCTCCGACGTCGCCGTAGGAGCCATATTGATGCAGAGGAACGAAGAGGGGGAACTCCGTCCCTGCGCCTACATCTCACACAAATTTTCAAACGAACAAAGGAACTGGTCAGTCTGGGACAAGGAGGCTTTTGCAGTAATGTTTGCCCTCAAAACATGGAGATCCTGGTTGGAGGGAGCCCGAGTCCCTTTCGAAATTTGGACCGATCACAAAAACCTGGAGGCCCTCACCGGCCGCCGCAAACTGACTGCAAAACAAATCCGATGGGCGGGGTTCTTTGCTAAATTCGACTTCGTGCTAAAACATATCCCCGGCACTAAGAACTTCTTGGCCGACGCACTATTGCGCATGCCTCAGCACGAGAGTCAAAGGGAGGAGGTAATCGATTCCCTCATTCCCCCCTCCACAGTCGCGGGGGGGGGGTCACTACCCGCTCAGGAAAACAAACCGGGGCCCCTGACCTACCGCAAAAGGGACGCTTCGCAGCAGAGGCAGAATTGGAGGGAACGGAACGACCGGAGGGGCTAGAAAAGGGGGAGGAAGGGCTGTGGTTTTACAAGGGGAAAATTTACGTGCCCAAATCATTGAGAAAAGAAGTCTTGGAGCAAAGCCACTCTAGCCGCCTGGCGGGCCACTTTGGCTATGTAAAAACCCTGAATTTAATCACCCGACAATTCTGGTGGCCCAAACTAAAGAAGGACGTCTCTGAGTTCGTGCTCGCCTGCCCCACTTGCATCATGTCCAAACGGAGGGGGGGGGAAGCCACCGGGCCATCTAGTTCCCCTCCCCACCGCCAGCCGCCCATGGGCAGTGGTGTCAATGGACTTTATCGTGGAACTCCCTCCTTCCCAGGGGAAAACAGTGATATTAGTGGTGGTAGACACATTCTCCAAACAAGCCCATTTCATCCCCTGTAAGAAACTCCCCACTGCCAAAAAGTTGGCCCAATTATTCTTTAACCACGTGGTCCGCCTACACTCATTCCCAGAGAAGGTCATTAGCGACCGCGGGCCACAGTTCGTTGCCAACTTCTGGCGGGAGTTTTGCAAACTGGCGGGCATTGAGCAGGGGCTTAGCTCCGCGTACCATCCGCAAACGGACGGACAGACGGAGAGAGTGAACGGGCTTCTCGAGCAGTACTTGCGATGCTATATCAACTACCAACAAACGAATTGGGTAGAACTCCTCCCTTTCGCAGAATATGGGTACAACAACAGCCTCCATAGTTCCACCAAAACCTCCCCTTTCCAAATAGTCAATGGCTACGAGGGAAAACCTTTCCCCAATCTCCCTCTGCCTTCCGGATCCCCGGAGCCCACTTCATGTCAACAGTGGTGGGAAGGAATAAGGGAGGGGTGGAAAGTGATTCAAGAAAACCTGGAGGAAGCGAAAAAAGAGTACAAGAAGCACTTTGACAATAAACACGCCCCTCAATGGGAACTGAAAGAGGGAGAGACAGTGTTTCTGTCCACAAAGAACCTGCCCCTCCCGCAAGGGTGTCGCAAACTCGCTCTGAAATATCTGGGTCCTTTCAAAATAAAAAAGGTCATCAACAAAGTAACTGTGGAATTAGAGCTACCCAAATCCTTGAGTAAGATCCACCCTGTTTTTCATTGCAGCCTTCTTCGCAAAGATCCTGGAGCTACGTCATTCCATCCTTGCCCCCCGGAGCCGCCTCCGACCCTAGTGAAGGGTCAGAGTCACCATGAGGTGCAGGAAATCCTGGACTCTAAAGTCCAACGGGGTGTGCTGTACTACCTTATCAGGTGGAAATACTTCCCCCCGAGCTGTGACGAATGGGTAAAGGCTAGCGATGTGTCTGCTCCGCAACTGCTCAAAAGGTTTCACCTACTGTACCCACACAAGCCCAAGGCGAAGAGCTTAGGGGGGGCAGTATGTCAGAACTTGTAACTTTTGCTTTATGTTCCTTGACCAAACTGACTCCATGCTGTAACTTAGTAATAACATAGAGTGCTTGACCACAGCCATTAACCCTGGCCCCTGTGCTATGCCAAATATTTAGGGCAATAGGGCAGGCGGCAGATAGTCTCTGCTTAACATCCACAGGTGCCCTTTGAAGACAGGCCATTTGGCCTTCACAACGGGGGAGCATCCTCTCCCCTGATAACGAAGGCTGGGAAGAAGAGACTCTTGTCTGAAACCGTGTGAATGATTGTTTTATTATAATAATAATATATAATATAATAATAATTTTTTATTTCTATCCCGCCCTCCCCGCCGGAGCGGGCTCAGGGCGGCTCACAACATAAAATAAACATTACATCGGTTTTACATTATAAAACATGGTTAAAACAGTTATGCTTTGCTGATGGCATAAAATGTAACCAACTGCCAGGAACTGGCATTACTGTTATTTCGTTACTCTAGCACTGTAGTTCTTCAATAAAGATCCTAACTTGTAACAAGTATTGGACTTGTCTGAAGTTCATCCAAGTTCTGACAAATGGTGAATCAAACCCAGTTCTCCAGATGACAGTCTGCTGATCTTAACCACTACACCAAACTGGTAGGATAAGAATCGAGGGCAAAGAAGGCTGCTATGAGAAATCCCAGATCTGTTGGTTGTCCTACTTGCTAATGGAGTGCCTAGGGTTGCCAGCCTCCAGGTGGGGCCTGGAGATTTCCTGTTTTTGCAACTGCTCTCTGACAGGAGAAAATGGCTGCTTGGAAGGGTGGATTCTAGGGCATTGGAGGACACTCCACTCCCCAAACCTCACCCTTTCCTGGATCCACCCCCAAAGTCTCCAGGTATTTTCCACACAGACCTGTCAGCCCTCTGCCACGGTCAACAATCTGAGAAGGTTTATCCAGAAGGCATTCAGCCAGTCAGGGTGCCGATTTGGGCATAGGAATTCTGGGAACTAACAGAGCCAGAGAGACAAGTGAAGGTGATACGTTGAGAGAATTCGGTGGCAACAGCTTGTAAAATCTCTTACACAGTTGGGGGAGGAGAGGATTGGTATCCAGGACCACATGCTTAAGCAATATTTACACTATAGCTGACACTGCACTATTTCCATGCACAGACAGAAATCACCTCCTGCTGTGCTTGTTACAGTGTACTGAAATTAATGTGATAAAAACTAGGCCAAGAAGGATCTGGGAGAGTCCTCATGGAGAATTTGAAGGCAACTGGATGTGCTTTTCAGTTCACAGGCAAGTCTCCTAGGGACAGAGCCGGCGTGTGGGAGTAGGCCAAGTGGGCGGCCACCTCAGGCGCCACTTGGCCTAGGGGCGCCATGAGGTGCCTTCTCTCCCACAGCCATTCGTCTCCCCCTCTGCCGTTCGTCTCCCCACGCCTGCTGCCTTCCGTTTCCCCCTGCTGCCGTTCGTCTCCCTGCGCCTGCTGCCCTCCATCTCCCCGTGCCCACCTCCCCACACCCAAAGTGCATGCGGCCAGTGACGCTTCCCATGAGCGCTCAGGCTGGCCTGCCCTTGCTTCAAAGGGCCCTTTGAAGCAGGGAAGGACCAGGCTGAGCACTCGCGCAAAGCACGCACAGCCTGATGACATCCCTTCCTGTCTGACAACTGTTCACAGCGAGAACAGACCAGGAGGGGGGAAGAACAAACCTCGGCCTAGGGGCGCCAGAACCCCTAGTGCCGGGCCTGCCTAGGGAGAAGAAGACGTTTGAGGTATTTTGCCACCTGTGGCAGGACCTGTCTTCTCCTCCCAATGCCCTCTACATGGGGCTGCCCTTGTGCCGGACCCGGAAATTGCAGCTGGTGCAGAATGCCGCGGCCCGGTTGCTATTGGGCCTCCCAAGGTGGGGGCACATCCGGCCGGGTCTTCGGGCTCTGCACTGGCTCCCAATAACATACCGAGTCCGGTACAAGGTGCTGGTTATCACCTTTAAAGCCCTATATGGCCTGGGACCTGCCTACCTGAGGGACCGTCTCTCCCCACACGTTCCCCAGAGAGTACTGAGGTCTGGGACTCAAAATCTCCTCACCATCCCTGGGCCTAAGGAAGTCCGTCTCAAGGCGACTAGAGACAGGGCTTTCTCTACAATGGCTCCAACATGGTGGAACCAGCTACCGGAAGAGGTGAGGGCCCTGCGGGATCTTACTCAGTTCCGCAGGGCCTGTAAGACAACCCTCTTCTGGTTAGCCTACGCCTGACTGGTTAAATGTAGCCTGCTAAACTGCTGTGTTTTATACTGTGTAGTTTTAATGTTATAATGTTATAGTTTTTAGGTTTTTGAATGCTTAACTTTTAAATGTAATAACTTTGCTTCTGTTTTATTGTTTTATCGTTTTGTCGTTGTTTTGAGCCGCCCTGAGCCATTCTGTGGGAAGGGCGGGATATAAATTACGGAATAAATAAATAAATAAATAAATGAAGTGATCAGCACTGTAGGGTATTGACCTAGGCTCTGCTGAAGGGGACCATGGGTCCAGCAGGTAAAGATGGGTTTTGGCTATGCTTGTTGCCTCCTCCCCACACCATCACCACTTGCAGCAAGCTGTGCCCCAGTTGTATGTGAGGTGTTGCAAATGACCACTGGTGCATTTTGAGTGGTCAACTTGGTGTAGAGAGCCAGTTTGATGTAGTGGATAAGAGCAGTGGACTCTAACCTGGAAGAACCGGGATTGGTTCCTTACTCCTCCTCCACATGCACCTGCTGGTGTGACCTTGACTCAAGTCACAAGTTCTTGCTGAGCTGTTCCTCTCAAGAGCAGTTCTGTTTGAGGTCTATCAGCGCCACCTACCTCACAGGATATCTGTTGTGGGGAGAGAAAGAGAAAGGAGGTTGTAAGCCACTCTGAGACTCCTTTGGGTAGTGAAGGGTGAGGTATAAATCCAATCTTCCTCCTCTTCTTCTTCCTCTTCCTCTAGAGCCAAGTGTGGCTCAGTACAGAACTACAAATGGCTCTTGAAGAAGATCTCTACCCCCAGAGCTTTATTTTGAGTAGGAACATACTGGAACGCAGTTAATGTTGTCTTGGCATCACAGGGTATAGCCTAATATGCAAATGAATTCCTGTTGGGCTTTTTCTACAAAAAAGCCCTGTGCAGAACAATGGTGATGTCAGGGGGTGTGGTTTCATATGCAAATAAGTTCCTGCATAAAACCATGATGATGTCAGAGGTGTGGCCTGATATGTAAATGAGTTCCTGATGGGCTTTTTCTACAAAAAAAGCCCTGTCTACACCATATTGGAGTAGAGATAACTGGAATGTGAAGAGAATGGGGCTAAAGGGCTTCTTAGAGATGCTTTATAGAAAGAGAACTGACGGGGGTGAACAGTTGTCAGCCACCAAGATATGAATCATGCACAGATTTATGCCGGCACGCTAAAACTATGGCACAGGGTGTTCCTGTGTGTACCATTGCGAGACTTCAGATGTGCCACTTCCTAATAAAGGACTCACAGCCAGTATCTGGGCTGCAGGAAATTTATGAATGATGAATCAACATGTCATTTGTTGGTGCTGTGAAGTTGTCTATTTTCAGCTTTCTTGTACTGGCTCTTTAATCTCTTGCTCTTGATTTGATGTAGCTTGGCTCTCTCATTGCTGAAAATTTGCAACGCCCTGGGATCACCTGTTGGGCAGCCAGTTTGGTGCTGTGGTTAAGTGCGCGGATTCCTATGTGGGAAAGCCGGGTTTGATTGCCCCCTCCTCCACTTGCAGCTGCTGGAATGGCCTTGGGTCAGCCATAGCTCTCCTAGGAGATGTCCTTGAAAGGGCAGCTGCTGTCAGAGCTCTCTTGGCCCCACCTACCTCATAGGGCAACTGTTGTGGGGGGGAAGGTAAAGGAGATTGTGACTGCTCTGAGACTCAGTTTCAGAGTATAGGGCAGGATATTAATCCAATTTCTTCTTCTTCATTTCCTGTAGTCCATTTGCACCTTTTCCATCTGTTACCATCTGATACATGTACATTGATAAAGCACTGCTCCCCCTCAAATTGGCATCAATGTGGTTGTGCATATGATTGCAGCAAGAAGCTTGCATTGGGTATGGCACTATGCTTAGCATGTCTGCTCATTGGTGACAACACGGAACCTTCCACCCAGGGCTCTTTTTTTGTAGAAAAAGCCCAGCAATACACATTTCCATATTAGGCCACACCCCCTGGTGTCACCATTGTTCCACACATACAAAAAAACCCCAGCAGGAACTCATTTCCATATTAGGCCACACCCCCTGGTCTCGCCATTTTTCCGCAGGGCTTTTTTGCAAAAAAAGCCCAACAGAAACTCATTTACATATTAGGCCACACCCCCTGGTCTCGCCTTTGTTTCACACAGGGCTTATCTGCAGAAAAAGCCCAGCTGGAACTCATTTCCATATTAGGCCACACCCTGTGATGCCAAGCCAGCCGGAACTGCGTTCCTTGTGCATTCTTGCTTTTTAAAAGCTCTGCTTCTGCCACATCTTGATACAACTGTATGCGAATCACACCTAAGATGGCTTTTTTGTGAGGTTTTTGCAATGTGAGTATGGATATTAGTTACACGGGAACTGGGGTGGTGGAAGATGTGAAACCACACAAGGAATTCAAGGCTAGTTGAAAGCCAGTTTGGTATAGTGGTTAAGAACGACAGACTCTAAAGTGAAGAACCAGGTTTGATTCACCACTCCTCCTCCACACGCAGCCTGCTGGGTGACCTTGGGTGAGTCACTTTCTCTCAGAGTTGCTCTCTCAAGAGCAGTTCTCTCAGACCTCTCTCAGCCCCACCTACCTCACAAGGTGTCTGTTGTGGGGAGAGGAAGGGAAGGAGATTGTAAGCCACTCTGAGACTCCGAGGGAAAGGCCAAGGTATAAACCCAGCTCTTTTTCTTCTGCTGCTACAGCTAGTGACATGTGCTTAGTGCTCTGCTTTCATTTCCAATTTTTCTATAGATCAAGGGTGGCTAAATTGTGGCTTGGGAGCCACATGTGGCTCTTTCACACATATTGTGTGACTCTCAAAGCCCCCACTGCCCCGTCAGCTGACTCGGAGAAGGCACTTCTCTCTCAAAATCACTTCTCCAAGCCAAGCCAGCCAGTAGCTTGGAGAGTGCATTTAAAGTTGAAGTTACTTTCTTTCCACCCCTCCCTCCCTCCTCCCATCTTTCTGCCTTCCTTCCTTCATGTCTTGTGGCTCTGAGACATCTAACGTTCATGTCTTTCGGCTCTCCAACATCTGATGTTTATTGTATGTGGCTTTTACATTAAGCAAGTTTGGCCACCCCTGCTATAGTGCAATCAACACTTCCTCATGCATGGCTGCTAACAGACCGCCTCTGAGAGCAACCCAAAAAAACCCTCCAGACGGCAACATCTGCCGCCCGTTCCTGTCCCGTACTCACCCCGTCCTCTAGGCCGATCCACCCGGCTCAAAAAGGCACCACTTCAAAAGTGGCTCCTTTTCTCTGGGGCACCTCTGAGATGCCTCTCGGCCGTCTGGAAGGCCGGGGAAGCGCCTGGAGAGCACCCGGGGAGCCACGGACGGGATGTGCGAGCTTTCCTGACGCTCCCCAGGTGCCCATGGCCCACCCCTTTCCCCGAGCGCTATCCAGAAACTCCACCCCATACCGGCTGTCTGATATCAGTCCATGAGTCCCAAAACAATCCAAAATCTGGGAAGAAACCTGGGCGAGGAGAATTCCGGGAGCATCCCTAGTTCCTTAATGAAGTCTATCTCCTCTGATGACCTTGTAACCATTCCAGGTAGGAAAGAAAATGCTTCCAAGCAAGTTGTCATTAACCTTTGGAGCTATTCCGGCTGTTTCTGATTAGATGGCATTTTTATTTTGCTCCGTTTTGCAAAAGCTTCATAATTAGGGTGAACCCCTTTTCCCTATGTATAATTAAAAAGAAGAATGGATGTATGCTGGCCAGTTTTTTTTTTAAAAAACAACAAAATAAAAATGCAAGTTTTGATTATACAACAGATAAGACCGTTTGCGGTCCCTGGTGTGCTCACAGAAAGTAATTAGGGCTTGCATTCTTCTGTAATAAAAATCTTGGCTTATCCTTATAAAAAGGAGAGTGAGAGAAACATGAATTATACTATGTTCAGCAAAGCAGGGCTTTGCTGTGTATTTATATTTTTAATTAGAATCATTGTCTCACAGAGTTGGAAGGGACCTCCAGGGTAATCTAGTCCAACCCCCTGCACAATGCAGGAAACTTGCAAATACCTCTTCCCACCTGCACACACGTACACAATGACACCTGCTTCACACCCAGAAGATGGCAAAAATCTCCTCCAGGATCCCTGACCAAACTGGCCTGGAGAAGACTTGCTGCCCAGACCGAAAGTAGCAATCAGCATTTCCCTGAGCATGTAAGAAGGGCCACGAGAATGAAGCACTGATGCAACCCTCCTTCTCATGATCTGTCTAAGTCAGGGCTTTTTTTTTTGTAGAAAAAGCCCAGCAGGAACTCATTTGTATTTTAGGCCACATCCCTCGGACATCACCATTGTTTCACACAAGGCTTTTTTGTAGAAAAAATTCAGCAGGGACTCATTTGCATTTTAGGCCACACACCCCTTTGACACCAAGCCAGCTGGAACTGCGTTTTAAAAAAAGGAAGTCCTGGTCTAAGTTTATTTATTTATGTATTTGGATTTATATCCCGTCCTCCCCACAGAAGCAGGCTCAGGGCGGCTTACAATAAAAACATTTACAAATACTGAGCATTAACTAATTAAAACCTTAAACAGTATAACAGTTACAATATTTTAAAACAACTTGGTGCTAATGGTAAATTCCAATAGAATGAAGTTCATGGATCAGCATTGCTGTCAGATGGCCGTCTAGCCTCTGTTTGAAAACCTCAAAGGAAGGAGAGCCCACCACCTCCTGAGGAATCCTGTTCCACTGAGGAAACGCTCCCACTGTCAGAAAGTTCTTCCTAATGTTTAGCAGAATTTTTTTTTGATTTAATTTCAACACGTTAGTTCTGGTCTGACATTCTGAGGCAACAGAAAACAATTCTGCACCATCCTCTATACCAGGGGTGGCCAACGGTAGCTCTCCAGATGTTTTTTGCCTACAACTCCCATCAGCCCCATCCATTGGCCATGCTGGCTGGGACTGATGAGAGTTGTAGGCAAAAAACATCTGGAGAGCTACCGTTGGCCACCCCTGCTCTATACAACAGCCCTTCATGTATTTGAAGATGGTTGTCATATTACCTCAGCCACCTCCTCTCCAGGCTAGACATGCCCAGCTCCTTCTACCTTTCCTCATAGGACTTGGTCTCCAGACCCCTCACCATCTTCGTCACCCTCCTCTGGACATGCTCCAGCATGTCTATAACCTTCTTAAATGGTGGTGCCCAAAACTGAATACAGTTCTCTAGGTGAGGACCAAAGCTGAACACTATACTCTAGATGAGGTCTAACCAGAACAAAGCAATACCATCGCTTTGTGTGATCTGGGCACTGTACTTCTGTGGATACAGCCCAAAATTGCATTCATCTTTTTAGCTACCGCATCACACTGCTGGCTCATGTTTATATAAGAACATAAGAGAAGCCATGTTGGATCAGGGGTGTGTGGCCTAATATGCAAAGGAATTCCTGCTACAAAAAAATGCCCTGGCCTTGCCTAGGGTGGCAGACGGTCTAGGGCTGGCCATGGTAGCTGCGATTGCCTTTCATATATGCCGGGAAGTTCTGGAAATGGAGATCCCAGTGTTTTCTCTTATTCCGTTGCTTCCGTTCTTGAAGCACATCTAAGACATCCATGCATAGGAGTTTCCTGTATTTATGGTTTCACCATTTAAAAAAAAGAAAAGAAAGAAATTGCCATGCCTACAGCCAACTGTGCTACTTAGCTGGCCCAGAACTAAGTAGGGCTGCCAATCCCCAGCTGGGGACAGGGGATCCCCCGGTTTGGAGGCCCTCCCCCCCACTTCAGGGTCATCAGAAAGCAGGAGGAGAGGGGAAAGAAAATGTCTGCTGGGCACTCCATTATTCCCTATGGAGACGGATTCCCATAGGGGATAATGGAGAATTGATCCATGGGTATCTAGGGCTTTGGTGGGGGCTGTCTTTTGAGATAGAGGCACCAAAATTTCAGCATAGCATCTGATGCCTCTCTTCAAAAGATCCTCCAAGTTTCAAAAAGATTGGACCAGGGGGTCAAATTCTATGAGCCCCAAAAGAAGGTGCCCCTCTCCTTCATTATTCTAAATGGAAGGAAAGCATTTAAAAGGCATGCAGTCCCTTTAAACGTGATGGCCAGAACTCCCTTTGGAGTTCAATTGTGCTTGCCACACCCTTGCTTCTGGCTCCACCCCCAAAGTCTCTTGGCTCCACCCCCAACTTCCCCAAATATTTCTTGAGTTGGACTTGGCAACCCTAGAACTAAGAAATATTGCTAACAAATGACCTGGAAAACAGTTCTGCAAGGAAAGCGCTGAGTCATCTGTAGCGACTGCAGTGCCATTACTTTAGCCACTGTCAACCTGCATCCGCGAAGCTTTAACAAAGAAACATGTTGATGTCAGACAGTTCCCATCTGTGTCTTTGTCCCACAAACTCCCCATACGTCATCCTAGGTCTTTAACGCCTCTGTACTAAAGATCAGCAAAGCATCACAAACGTGGATTTAAAAACCTTGCTTTGTTAGAGGGACGGTAGTTTCTGATGTAATGAGCTCCCTGGCGCAGAGTGGTAAAGCTGCAATATTGCAGTCAGAGCCCTCTGCTCACGACCTGAGTTCGATCCCGGTGGAAGCTGGGTTCAAGTAGTCGGCTCAAGGTTAACTCAGCCTTTCATCCTTCCAAGATCGGTAAAATGAGTACCCAGCTTGCAGGGGGGGAAGCGTAGATGTTATGTCTGGAACATAAGCTGTTGTACCGCATGGCAATTGCTACAGAGGTGACCCGTGGGTCCCCGGATGTAGCTCGCCAGATGCCCCGCCCATCAAGATCTGTGGCGGGAAGTTTGACTGACCAGGATTTGACTGGTCAGACAAGGGGGCAGTTCCAGGTAATGTATATAAGCGGGACCCAGCCCGCGTGTTCCCTCTCTTGTGATGTGCTTCTGAATAAACCCCACAGGGGGGCGTTTAAGTTCCGACGGTTGCAGTTTGGGGTGAGCGTGGCCCCGGGAGTGTTTCAAAGCCTGATGGATTCTCTCCTCAAAGGGATCCCCGGGGTGCAACCGTTTTTCAACAATGTTTTGATCGCCACACCGGACGTGGAGGAGTTTAGCAACTGGCTGCGAGAAGTACTCCGCCGTTTCCAAGAGGCCGGTCTGAAAGTCAAGCGAGAAAAGTGTTCCCTCAGGGTACCGAGGGTAGAGTTCTTGGGGTTTGCGGTAGACGCGGCGGGGATCCACCCGACACCAGACAAAACTAAGGCCATAGTGGAAGCCCCCACCCCTAAGGGCAAGGCGGAGCTACAAAGTTTCTTGGGGTTATTAAATTTTTACCATTCATTCCTGCCCCACAAAGCCACCATAGCAGAACCCCTCCACAGACTCCTAGACAAAAATGCCACGTGGGTCTGGGGAAAGAAGCAGGACGCCGCTTTCCAGGCGGTCAAAGGGCTGCTCGTATCTAACAATGTGTTCCACCACTTCGATGAAAGCCTACTGGTGATCTTAGCATGTGATGCGTCACCGTACGGGGTGGGCGCCGTCCTGGGTCACCAACTCCCGGATGGGAGGGAGGTTCTGGTAGCCTACTACTCGAGGACCCTGACCCCAGCGGAGCGAAACTATGCCCACATAGATAAAGAGGCCTTAGCGATCGTGGCAGGGGTGCATAAGTTTAACGACTACCTGTATGGGAGACGTTTTACCATAGCCACGGACCACAAGCCGCTCCTGGGCCTCCTCGCCCCGGACCGCCAAACGCCACAGATTCTATCGCAGCGCGTTTTGCGGTGGAATCAGTTCCTCAACTCCTACACATATGCCCTGGTCCACCGGCTGGGCAAGACAATGGGACACGCAGACGCTCTCAGTCGCCTACCGCTGCCCTCCATAGACCCCGACCTGGCCCCAGCCCACCATGTGATGCTCATCGAAATGCTACCGGAGAGACCCCTACACGCAGCAGAGGTAGCGAAAGCCATGGGGCGCGACAAAATACTTGCGCGGGTTCTCGACTGGGTGGTAAGGGGATGGCCAGAGGGAAAACAGGGCGAAGAGTTCAGGGCATACACAACATGCAAGGAAGAACTATCCTCCCACAAGGGATGTCTTTTATGGGGGAGCAGGGTGGTGGTTCCCCCCCTGCTGCGGAGACAAGTGCTGGAGGCCCTTCATGAAACACATCCAGGGATTGTACGGATGAAGGCCTAAGCACGCAGCTATGTATGGTGGCCAGGGGTGGACAAAGAGATAGAGGGGTGGGTCTGGAGGTGCAAAGCATGCCGGGAGTCCCAACCCGAACCGCCCAACGCCCCCACTCAACGCTGGGAAGCAAACAGGAAGCCGTGGTCAAGGCTACACATCGACTTTGCAGGGCCCTTTCAGGGCCAAATATTCTTCATCCTGGTGGATGCGTACACCAAGTGGTTGGAAGTTATTCCGGTAGCTTCAACCTCAACGGCAGCGGCGATCCGGGCGCTACGCAGGGTCCTGAGCACGCACGGGATTCCGAACACCATCGTCTCTGATAATGGGACAGCCTTCACCTCCTGGGAATTCCGGGAGTTCTTGCAGAGATACCTAATACAGCACATACGGTCCGCCCCCTTCCATCCGGCCACCAGCGGCCAAGCAGAGCGGATGGTGCGCACCACTAAAGAAGCCCTGGGCCGTATCGTGCAGGGGGACTGGGACCACCGCCTAGCCGCCTTCCTATTCAATAATAGGATAACCCCCAACCCAGTCACTGGGGTCAGCCCAGCCGAGTTGTTAATGGGACAGAAGCTAATCACAAGATTAGATTGGCTGCACCCTGACCGAGCCACTGACATCCGCAGTTCCCCCGAGATCAGAGAAGCGGCCAGGGGATTCTTCCCAGGAGATCCGGTGTACATGAGGAACTATGCTAGCGGCCCCGAATGGGTAGCGGGCTAGGTGCTACGAGTAATAGGGTCCCACCACTACGATGTATCAACAGAGGGAGGCAGTATATTGCGGAGGCATATAGACCAAATGCGCCGCTGCACCTTGCTGGAAGAGCCGGCTGCAATACAGAGCGAGGAGGAACCCATGGCCGTGCCCACGCAGAGAGCTACCCCGCCCCCGCTGACCGCTTCGGCCGATCGGGCGGTAGAGCCACACCAAAGCGGGGGCGACTCCCCAAGAGTAGGGACACCAGACGAGCAGCAGGGCGCAGACAACCATAGACCGGTGTTTCTCCCACGCAGGGAAACCGCCGCCCCGTCCACCACAGCAGCCATGGCCCCGGCAGCACCTGTAACCTCTCCGACTCCACTAGTAACCCCAAGGAGGTCGACCAGGGAGCGGACGGCCCCCGCTTACTTGTGGGATTATGTGTCCTGAGCTAGGGGGGGAGGAGTGTTATGTCTGGAACATAAGCTGTTGTACCGCATGGCGATCGCTACAGAGGCAACCCGTGGGTCCTCAGATGTAGCTCGCCAGACGCCCCGCCCATCAAGATCTGTGGCAGGAAGTTTGACTGACCAGGATTGGACTGGTCAGACAAGGGGGTAGTTCCGGGTAATGTATATAAGCGGACCCGACCCGCGTGTTCCCTCTCTTGTGATGTGCTACTGAATAAACCATGTTGCCTTCAAACCGTCTCGGTTCTCAGTACATTACAGTAGATGACTGGGGAAGGCAATGGCAAACCACCCCATCAAAAGTCTCCTGTGAAAACGTGAAAGCAACGTCACCCCAAAGTTGGAAACGACTGGTGCTTGCACAGGGGACTACCTTTACCTTTTTAGTTTCTGTTGTACATGAGCCATATTGGAGCCTGTTATATCAGGGTGTTTGGTACATGTATTGCTATTAATCATCCATGCCAAGACAGGCTGAAGGCATATTTTTTCTGCCGTCTTGGTATCACGCTTAGAGTCATCATGAAAAACAGCCCAACAAAGTAGCACAAAAGCATAGTTTAGATGTGCAAGGAGCTTACGTGGTTTGAAAAGCATTCCATGTACAAAAATCTTTTTAAAAATGTGCACCTTCTTTTCCATATGGCCTGTCAAAGCACTTTGACGGCGACTTTTCTAAAAAGGTTGTCAAAATGTGCTACTGTTCTAATTTTGTTACATGAAACTAAAGAAAGGGAGAAAGGGGAAAAGGAAGGAAGGAAGGAAGGAAGGAAGGAAGGAAGGAAGGAAGGAAGGAAGGGAGGGAGAGAAAAAGAGAGAGAGAGAAAGAAAGAAAGAAAGAAAGAAAGAAAGAAAGAAAGAAAGAGAGAGAGAGAGAGAGAGAGAAAGAAAGAAAGAAAGAAAGAAAGAAAGAAAGAAAGAAAGAAAGAAAGAAAGAAAGAAAGAAAGAAAGAAAGAAAGAAAGAAAGAAAGAAAGAAAGAAAGAAAGAAAGAAAGAAAAGACCATTTGGATGCCAACTGGTGAAAGACTAAAGAAACAAATCAATAAAATGAAAAGTCCAAAAAAAGATGATAAACAGGTCTTCTGGTGAAGTTAATGTGAAAATTTCAGTGAATTTAAATTCTGAAATATAGAAAAGTAACAAGTATTTCATGTGTAGTGTTGTATACATGTGATTGCTGACTGCTCTCTTCCTGGTCCAAAGCAACTCATTTAGTGCCCATGAATCTTGGGAATTGTAGTTCTTTGGAGCTTGGGGGATTTTCATTAAAGTAGTAAGCCCTCCACAGGACTAAAGCTGCTAGGTTGTGCTGAAGGAAAGCCATAGTATTTAAGTCTAGGGAGCAACTCTAAGGCCGTTTTCGCACTTAGCGTTTGCTCCCCTTATTCCGCGGCGCAATTATGTCCGGATCATTTTTCTCGTTTTCCCACTAGTGACTCTTTGCGGAGTCGCCTTCCCTGAAGCCCCGGCTCAAATCGTTTTCCCACTGGCATCGACTTGAGTTCGATGCCCCGTCAATCATTTTTTTTTAAGCGCAAGTCTGGTTGCATAATGACGTACTAACGTACTAACGTAACATCGAGCTGTTCCCTCCCCTTCTTTTCGTGGACAAACCGCATCACGTGTGCTGCTGCTGCTTATGGATTGGCTGCAGCTGTAGAATCCTCCACAGCCCTTTATGTATTAACAGAAGCATTCACAGTGGAGAATCCTAGCACTAGATTCCCCCCCCAAATTCTGAAGCACTAGATTCCCCCCCCAAATTTCCTCCGCTCTCTTTCCCCTCCCTGGCTGGCGCTTGCAACGGGGACCTGACTGATTCCTGCTGCCAGAGCTCCCCCCCCCGCCCCATTCTCTCCTTCCCCTTCTGTGGCGCGTGTGAAGAGCGAGCTCGCGTCTATTTTCTAACCGAGCGGAATGTAGCCAGGGAGAAGAATGCAGGACTCCAACTTCCCATTTTATACATGGCGATTTTGTGCAGGTCCAGAAATCCTGGTGGCACAGCTGAGGGAGGCATTCCCTTTTTAAAACACACACACATGAACGCTTTGGCCCGCACCGGCACTAGATTCCCCCCCCCCCAACAATGTTCGTTTTCGCATTATCGAGATAACGCAACAGCGAAATAACGCAACTAAAGTCAATAAAAAAAAATTCTAACGAAACCAATTGAAGTGGCAATTGAGGCTATTCCAGGAGGGTTTTTTTTTTCTATTTGTTAATTTCGAAATATCGCTATTACGCAAAACTGTGAAGTTTAAAAAAAAATGGCCGTGCCGGCACTTTGGGGAAGCGCCGCGAAAGGCTGATCATTGGCCAAGGGGGTGGATGGGGTGGGAGGACGGAAAGGGAGAGGGTGCCGCCCACACAGCAGTCGATCCGGCGTGGATGGATTTCCCACTGCAAAGTCCGCGGAGTGGATCCGGTGTGGATCCGGAGGTTTTCAAAAACTCCGGCAGCATGCTGAAAAACATACTCCGGTGTAAAACCCCTGAAGCGCCGGAGCAAAGCGCAGCGCCGGAGCAACAGGTGCGAAATCCAGGAAAAGATCCGGAGGTAAATGGGGCGCTACGCCGGAGCAAAGGCTAGTGCGAAAACGGCCTAAGAGTTTTGGCTCAGAGGTCGTTGACTCAGGGTTCACTGGCAGAAGGGGTTCCCCTGCAGAGTAGTTTAGGCTTATTTCCAGGATCCAGTGGCTCCTCATCTCCTGAGCTCTGCTGCTTGAGAGGCAAGCTCTTCCATGCTATGTTCTGTATGTTGGATATTGTCAAGGCTTTTTTGTAGCAGGAGCTCCTTTGCATATTAGGCCCCACCCTCTGATGTAGCCAATCCTCCAAGAGCTTACAGGGCTCTTCATACAGGGCCTCCTGTAAGCTCCAGGAGGATTGGCTACATCAGGGGTGTGTGGCCTAGTATGCAAAGGAGTTCCTGCTACAAAAAAAAAGTCCTGGATATTGTAACTCTGCATGCAAGAGGATCCAGGAGGGAGCAGGTTAAGAAGGAGGAAACAGATCAAGGGTATTGACTTTTAAAGCCTTTCGTGACCTGGGACCTAAATACCTACGGGACCGTCTCTCCCCATACGAGCAACGGAGACCACTACAATTGGCCAACCAACATCTTCTGAGCATCCCTGGCCCAAAGGACGTCCGGCTTGCCTCAACGAGGGCCAGGGCTTTTTCGGCCCTGGCCCCAACCTAGTGAAATCAGCTCCCCAAGGAGATTCGGGCCCTGCCAGATCTACTACCATTCCAGAGGGCCTGTAAAACAGAGCTGTTCCGCGAGGCTTTTGGCTGAGGGCGGGAGGGCATCCTCACACCATCTAATCAGCCTCCCTGCATTGACTGCATCCTGTGTCTCAATCTGTGAATGATGTTTATACCATGGACATCGCCTAATTTCATTCTGATTTAATGGTTTTAACTGGTTAATTTTAACTGTTTTATTGTGTAATTTTAACTGTTTTACTGTGTTGTAATCTGCCCTGAGCCCATCTTGGGAAAGGGCGGACTATAAATCCACAAAAATAAATAAAATAAAATAAATAAAAGAGAATTCTCTCTCAGTCAGGTACAATTGGACCCACCCTCTCATCCGTTGAATGTTGAGCCTCTTTGGCCACTGCTTGCTTTTCTGTTTCATCTTATGAAGAAGATGAAGATGATATTGGATTTATACCCCACCCTTCACTCAGAGTAGTTTACAATCTCCTTTCTCTTTCCCTCCCCACAACAGACACCCTGTGAGGTAGGTGGGACTGAGAAAGCTCTTTTGAGAACCGATCTTGAGAGAACAGCTCTGAGAGAACTTGTGACTGCCCCATGGTTTCACCAGCAGGTGCATCTGGAGGAGTGAGGAATCAAACCCAGTTCTCATGGATTACAGTCTGTGCTCTTAACCACCGCACTGAACTGGCTGTCTTTTCTTCCTTCATTCACCTGGGCTTGGATCTGTAGCAAGTTAACTGTTTTGACGTTAATCTGTCGACAATAAGTTAAATGTACCTACATGAGTAAGTCACATAAGATATGCTTTATTTTTTATTTATTTTATTTTATATTTAGACTTTACACAGATTCAATTTAAAAGCATTTACAAATACAATTTAAACCATAATTAATAAAACAAATAAAAATAAAACCAGTGGTCTGTATGTGCATTTTATTCCATTCAGAAGGTATCCTCATTGTCAGTTAGATGTTATAGGCCTGCCGGAAGAGGGCTGTCTTACAGGCCCTGCGGAACTGTCCTAGGTCCCGCAGGGCCCGCACCTCCTCCGGCAGCTGGTTCCACCAGTAAGGTGCCGTTATTGAGAAGGCCCGGTCCCTGGTGGATTTTAGACGGGCCTCCTTTGGCCCGGGGATTACCAGCAGGTTTTGTGAACCCGACCGTAGTACTCTCTGGGGAACGTGTGGGGAGAGACGGTCCCTAAGGTAGGCAGGACCTAGGCCATATAGGGCTTTAAAGGTAATGACCAACACCTTGTACTGGACTCGGAATATTACTGGCAGCCAGTGCAGGTCCCGGAGCCCCGACTGTATGTGCTCCCATCTTGGGAGCCCTAATAGCAGCCGGGCAGCGGAGTTCTGCACTAGCTGCAGTTTCCGGGTCCGGCACAAGGGTAGCCCCATGTAGAGGGCATTACAGTAGTCCAGCCTTGAGGTGACCGTAGCATGAATCACTGTTGCTAGGTCGTCGCGCTCCAGGAAGGGGGCCAACTGCCTCGCCCGCCTAAGATGAAAGAAAGCGGACTTGGCAGTGGCTGCTATCTGAGCCTCCATCATCAGTGAAGGCTCCTATAGTACCCCCAAGCTCTTGACCCTGCTCGACGCTATCAACGGCGCGCCGTCAAAAGCTGGCAGGGGGATTTCCCTTCCCGGGCCGCAGCGACCCAAGCAAAGGACCTCTGTCTTCGCCGGATTCAGCTTCAGCCCGCTCAGCCTAAGCCACCTAGCCACTGCCTGTAACACCCGGTCCAGATTATCTGGGGCGCAGGCGGGCCGGCCGTCCATAAGCAGATAGAGCTGGCTATCGTCAGCATATTGATGGCAACCCAGCCCATACCTTCGGGCAATCTGGGCAACGGGACGCATATAGATGTTAAATAACATCGGGGAAAGTACCGCCCCTTGAGGCACTCCGCAATCAAGCGTGTGTTTCCGGGACAGTTCCTCCCCAATCGCCACCCTTTGTCCCTGACCGTCAAGGAAAGAGGAAAGCCATTGCCAGGCCAGCCCCTGAATCCCTGCGTCGGCAAGGCGGTACGCCAGAAGCCGATGGTCGACCGTATCGAACGCTGCCGATAGGTCTAACAGCATCAGCACCGGCGAGCCACCTTGATCCAGATGCCGCTGAAGGTCATCCACCAGGGCGACCAGCACCGTCTCCGTCCCGTGACCTGGGCGAAAGCCAGACTGGTAGGGGTCAAGGATAGAAGCATCCTCCAGGAAACTCTGTAGTTGCAATGCCACTGCCCTCTCAATAAGTTTGCCCAAGAAGGGCAAATTCGAGACCGGCCGGTAGTGTGCCAATTCGGCCGGGTCTAACGTTGTTTTCTTCAAGAGGGGACGGACCACCGCCTCTTTGAGCGCTGATGGAAAATGCCCCTCTAGCAGGGATCTATTTATGATATCCCGTATAGGATATCTTAGCTCCCTCTGGCAGGTCTTAATAAGCCAGGAGGGGCATGGGTCCAATTTACAGGTTGTTGGGCATGCAGATAGGAGGATCCTGTCAACTTCTTCCAGGCTGAGCACACCGAAGCCGTCCAGGACACAATCCGAAGACAGGCACGGAGCCTCAGGTTCGCTAACTGTTTCTAATATGGCAGGGAAGTTGGAACGGAGCGATGCGATTTTATCCGCAAAGAAATTCGCAAAAGCCTCACAGCCAATTTCCAATTCATTAGAATTTGGTCTGCCCTGTGGCAGTGTTGTAAGGGTCCGAATTGTATTGAACAGTTGTGCCGGGCGCGAAGTTGCGGACGCAATCTCCGCCGCAAAGTATGTTTTCTTTGCGGCCTTGACTGCCATCTCATAGGACTTCATAAACTCTCTATAAGATGTTCGAGTCGCTTCGTCTCGAGTACTCCGCCATTGCCTCTCTAGTCGTCTGAGTCCCCGTTTCAAATGCCACAGCTCCTGGTTATACCAGGGTGTCGGCCTTGAACGAGGGCGCAGAGGACGCCTAGGTGCGATCTCATCGATGGCCCCGGCGAGCCTATCATTCCAAGCCTCCACCACGTCATCGAGGGAGTCGCCAGGGGGCCAGGGATCCCGCAGAGCCGTCAGGAACCGTTCCGGGTCCATCTGGCTCCGCGGGCGAGCTAAAATAAGCTCGCCGCCCAAACGGGCTTGGGGTGGGACGTCCACACGAGCTTTGAGGGCATAGTGATCCGACCATGGCACTGCTATAGAAGCAAGATCGTTCACTGAAACTCCCGATGCGAAGATCAAGTCTAACATGTGACCCGCCTGGTGAGTGGGTGTCGTAACTACTTGGGAGAGTCCTAGTGTCGCCATGGAAGACACTAGGTCCATCGCCTGACTGGAGGTCACGTCATCGGCATGAACATTGAAGTCACCCAGGATCAAAAGCCTCGGGTGCTCCAATGCCCATCCTGCTGCGGCCTCCGTCAGGGATAGTAAGGCTCTGGCCAGTGCGTTAGGCGGTCGGTACACCAGCCAGATCGCCAACCCCTCCCCAACATCCCACGCCAGGCCGGCACATTCAATACCCTTGATCTCCAGAGCCGGGAGGGCCCGGAAGGAGTAAGCCTCTCGAATGAACAGGGCCACCCCTCCCCCCCGCCCGCTAGTCCGCGACTGGCGAAAGACCGAGTATCCCGGGGGCGCCATCTGGGAGAGAGCTACGGTCTCCCCATCGCGCACCCAGGTCTCGGTCACGCATGCCAGGTCCATATCCTGCTCAAGCAGGAATTCCCGAAGGGTAGAGGTCTTATTATTGATGGACCTGGCATTACATAACACCAGTGACGGAGGCGAGTAATTTCGCCTTGCCCCACTACCTGTCACCATCGGGATGGGACACAGGCTGGAAGGTGGTCGAGCACTATCTTGTCTCGATCCCCTTCCCTTCCATTTCCGCCTGTTCCCACCATCATACCTCCCCCTCCCCAGGAGTACCGGAATCCCCAGACCAATCATCTCTCACTGGTACCACCAACCCTTCCACTGACATAAGTTTATCTCTTCTCAACCCTCCCACCTCCAATTGGCCTATCAATAAATTACCCACTAATATTCTAATAGTTATTTAATATACACTCATCCCAACCCATCCAATTCACTAGCTAACAATAATAAGTTATAAATCCAATTGGCTCCTTAATTAAAAATCTTCAATCAATTATCCCCCTTTCCCATTAATTTGCCATAAATAATTCCATTAAATTAGCTAGTCAGTAAAAACAGTTTAAATAACCAGTAATTAATCCAATCTTAGTAATCCAATCTTAATAATTTGGGAGATAGGGTCCAGTGGTAGGAGGGTACAGTTTAAACCAACTAAAATGCCGGAGACAATAAGGTGCAAATGATCTTAGTAGTCTTAATTGGCTAAAGTGCTGCTGTTTTGAGTAACAGTTATTTTAAAGTGCTGATGGCAGTAAAGTGCAAATGGTCTTTGTTTAAAGTGCGGCAGTGTCCATAAGGTGTGGGTGTCTTGGTCTGAGTCTTGGGCGCTGATCTTACATGAGGGTGGCGCGTGCCAACACGCTATCCAGGAGGCCCGGAGACCTTCGGTTCTAACGATGGAAGGAGGGGAGGGAGGGGAAAAAGACAGGGCCATCGTCTCGCCGGCAGACCAGCTGCCTCGGTACCTCGCCCCGTCCCGCAGCTCTTTAGCGCCGTCGCCGCTCCCTCCAGCCTCTCGTCGGCGTCCTCTCATTCCACTCCCCAACTTTCCAGTCCACAGGCCTCCAGTCCCCGTAATGGAAGGGGGGGATAGGGCCATCGTCCTGCCGGCAACTAAGCCGCGTCGGTACCTCGCCCCGTCCTGTAACTCACAGACTCCGTTGTCTCCAGCCTCCGGCCTCTCGCCGGCGTCCTCCAGCTCCCCAGTTTCCCCGGCAGACGCTTCACCCCTCCAGTTCCACCCTCCGTCATCTACTTTCAGACCTCAGCACTCCATGCTCCACACTCCACAGAGCTCCGATTACACTTAGCACTTCCCCGCCGCGGCCCTCCGCTCACGCCCGGCGTTTCCTGGCCGCGACCCTCGCCGTCTTTGATGTTGTCCCGGCTGGTGAGCTGGTGAGCACTTTCGCTTTATTTTCGCTGTTTTTTTCCAGAGGAGGCTGTTCTAAAATTCACCTTTGCCTTCCCCAGCAGCTGTTTAGTTGGCACAATGTCCTTGGTAGTATCTGAAGAGGTTGTTTAGATGGAATAGGCATCTAAAAATGCTGATGTGCCGGGAGCCTCAGCGTCTCGCTTCTTTTTTTGTAAGTATAATTTATTTTTCTTGTTACCACTAGAGTTAGATTATCTTTGTAATTTCTTTGAACAGCAGTTCCCCTTCTCCATGAAACATGGAAAATCAAAAATACTGTGAAAAGCTTCTGTGCTTCCAAGGCAAAATGATTTTTTTTTTTTACATTAAACCCAATATTGTAATGCTTTGTTCTGCCAGTAGGTGTCAGTGTTTGGCCTTTTTGCTGCATGAGTTCAAACCCATAATTTGCCCACTTTATATCCAGAAAGTATTGGTATTCTTTTTTAAAAAAATGCCACAAGGAGATCATCAGTCAAAAAGTTCACCTGTTGACTAGGTGACTATCAACACTCGGCTTCTTGCCCTTGTGCCCTTGCACCATTCCTGATTGCCAACAAACCTTATGTACATAAGAAATTTCTACTTAAAAGCCAGTGAGAAGTAGAATTGAGTTGTTCCAGACAGGATCAGATCTACATGTGCTTTGAGGAGGAGCAAAATTAAAAAATGGTGCCCCCTTATGGGCCATTCTATCTTATGGTCCCATAGAATACAATGGACTCCATACCCAATTTGATGCCCCCCCCCCATCTGTCAGCGCCCGGGGCAAGCACCCCCTCTGCCTCCCCCCCCCCCCCCCAGATCCAGCCCTGGTTGCAGATTAACTTAATTGCAATTAGTAAACTGCCACTTTCTGTTAAATGGAGCATTCAGAAAGGAAGTGCACCATATGTATTATTCAAGTTTGGGGAGAGGGATAATGGCTGCCTTGCTTAACCAGAATATAAAGCATTTCCAGTTGGGTTTCTGTTAACAACAGTCAGGCCTCATTTTGAGCAGGAGCTCACAAGAGCGGAGCACTGGAACCTCTAAATTGTATTGTGCTCTTTCTTTCTTACCTCCCCGCCCCCCCCCAAAAAAACCCCCAACTTGTTTCTGGGCTCCATTGTTCAACCCCCCCTGTGAGAATTGTGCTGAACTCTAAGATTTGACAAACTTTCTAATAGTTTCCTCACCAAAAAAAGGGGGAAATAACCAAAAACATATCAAGCAGACGGATGGAAATCCTTCATGCCACTATGGCCACAGAGGAGAAAGTGATTTAAAAAGTATGATGGGAGTCAGGTTTTATTATGACAATGCTAATTCAAAAAGCATGTTAAGGTAGAAGAAGACTGCAGATTTATACCCCACCCTTCTCTCTGAATCAGAGACTCAGAGCAGCTTACAATCTCCTATATCTTCTTCCCCCCACCACCACAACAGACACCCTGTGAGGCAGGTGGGGCTGAGAGAGCTCTTGCAGCAGCTGCCCTTTCAAGGACAACTCCTGCGATAGTTATGACTGACCCAAGGCCATTCCAGCAGCTGTAAATGAAGGAGTGGGGAATCAAACCCAGTTCTCCCAGATAAGAGTCCACACACTTAACCACTACGCCAAACCGGCTGCTGAGCTGATATAATTGAGTACACCTTCCGGTGATGTCAGGGGTGTAAGGCATATGTAACTCATTATGCCAATAAGTTGTGCTAATGAGCTCCAGCACCTCTTTTTCTACGAAACGACCCCTGGCGACAGTTCCGCTGGCCTCGTGTTTAAGCATGGTCTTCCAGATTCCTCGGCTGTGTAGCAAGGATCCTCTTCCTGTTTTCCTCTCTTTTCAACGAAGGGAAGATGAATGAGTTAATATGTGCTGAATGCAGGAAAAGGTGCCACGCCAGTACTAAGTAGTATTAAGAGGGCATAAGTGGGGAGTTCAAACTAATTACATGTGAAGATGAAGCAAGGGGAGCAGTTGTGGTTTCACCAGAGCACAGCAGCTGTGGCATCGTGGTTGCCCCAGAGACTGACATTTAATATTAATGCCTGTTGCACCACAAGTACCATCTTTGTATCGAAGTAGAGAGTTTCCTACAGCAACGCTTCTGAAATATTTAGCTCCATTGGGTTTGCTTGCTTCCAAATTGCTTCTCTGGCCCCCTCCGTCTAATCTGTTCTACTTTCTGCAGAGATTTATCCTGCCTGATCAAACAATATCACCAGGGGAATCTCAGAAGTAAATCCACTTTGACCATTTTAGGGAAATTGTTTTTCTTTTTGATGAGAAGTTCCTAACCTCTCTTGGTCTTATCGTGTGCCAAGCCGGCGCTCGGAGCTGAACTACCATCATGGAAAGTGCAAATAGACTATTCATAACTCTGCCACTTACTGCGGGAATGGCTCCCCAGAAAAATCTGTGCTGCCCGTCAACGTAGCAAATAGGCTCAGAGAAAATGGCAATTGGCTGGAGGCCTGGGCACATTCTGGCACAGAGGAGGGGAGAGATACAGAAGCAGGGGTGCTAACTCATGAAATCCAGGTTCATTTTCGGTAGCAGGAACTCCTTTGCATATTAGGCTATGCCCCCTGATGTAGCCAGTCCTCCTACAGGGCTCTTCGTACAGGGCCTACTGTAAGCTTCAGGAGGACTGGCTATATCATGGGTGTGTGGTTGGGTTGCCAAGTCCAATTCAAGAAATATCTGGAGACTTTGGGGGTGGAGCCAGGAGACCTTGGTGGTGAAGCCAGGAGCAAGGTTGTGACAAGCGTAATTGAACTCCAAAGGGAATTCTGGCCATCACATTTAAAGGGACCGCACACCTTTTAAAGGCCTTCCCTCCATTGGAAATAATGAAGGATAGGGGCACCTTTGGACCCCTCTGTCCAATCTTTTTGAAACTTGGAGGGTCTTTTGAGGAGAGGTGCTGGATGCTGTGCTGCAAATTTGGTGCCTCTACCTCAAAATATAGCACCCCCCCCCTCAGGTCCCCAGATACCCATGGATCAATTCTTTACTATTCCTAAGGGAATCAGTCTCCATAGGAAATAATGGAATGTCCAGCAGACATTTCTCCCCCCCCCCCCCGACCCGCTTTCTGATGACCCTGAAGTGCGGGGAAAGCCTCCAAACCGGGGCATCCCCTGGCAACCCTAGTGTGTGGCCTAATATGCGAAGGAGTTCCTGCTACAAAAAAAGCCCTGGTGAAATCCAAAATTCAATTACACAGGCAGGGTGTGAGAGGGGATGTTGGATCAGACCAGTGGTCTACATCCATTCCAGCACTCTGATTCACACAAGAGCCAGCAGGTTGCTCTGGAGAGTCAACAAAAATGGCATGAAGGCCAAGGCCTATTCCTGATGTTGCCTCCTTGTACCAGTATTCAGAGGTTAACTGCCTCTGAACATGTAAGCTCCCTTTAGCACTCCTTTCTAGATGCGGTTATTGGACGTCTGCCCCATGAAATCTGCTGATTCCCTTCTTGAAGCTGTCTATCTTTGTGGTTATCACTATGTCCATTTGGCTGTGAATTCCACAATTTAAATAACTTTTGAGTAATACCTCTCTTTGTCTGTCAGGGATCTATGGGCCATCCATTTGATTGTTTAAAGAGCCCCATGACGCAGAGTGTTAAAGTTGCAGTACTGCTCACGACCTGAGTTTGATCCCTGGTGGAAGCTGGGTTTTCAGGTAGCTGGCTTGAGGTTGACTCTGCCTTCCTTCCGAGGTCGGTAAAATGAGTCCCCAGCTTGCTGGGGGGAAAGTGTAGATGACTGGGGAAGGCAATGGCAAACCACCCCATAAGAAGTCTGCCATGAAAACCTTGTGAAAGCAATGTCACCCCAGAGTCGGAAACGACTGGTGCTTGCAGAGGGGACCTTTCCTTTCCTTGATTGTTTAAGACCCTGAAGTGCTAATATTATGGGAGAGGGAGAGAAAGACCTCTCTGTCCACTTTATCCAAGTGCTTTTTATTTGGAGAGTCCTTACCTTTCAGAACTGTCACTGCCAGATTAAACCCTGTGGAGGCCCCTAGGCAGTCGAAATCTTGCGGGGGGGGCCTTGCAAATTATTTCTGAGTGCCCGCCCTGCCACCCACGGCCCCCATTGCAGCTTGCATGCCCCTTCTCAAAAGCCCCTTTGACAAAGCTACAGGGGAGAGGCAGAGAGGCAAACTTGGTGAGAACGCCAGCAGCTGCTGCACCAGGCAAGTCGAGCAAAAATTGGCTCAGTTGCTGGATGCCTGTGAAGGCTGGAAGGGCTGCAAGCAGGGGGGAAACCAGGAGGGAAAGCTGGCCTGGGGCCCCTAAAGGCATGGGGGCCTAGGCCAGTGTCTGCTTGGCCAAATTGTTAACCCAGCCCTGAGAACTGTTTTTACCCTTAGCGTTCTCCAATAACCCTCACTGCCACAGGAAGTGGCGATGGCTGCAAGCATAGCCAGCTTCAAGAGGGGATTGGACAAGCATATGGAGCAGAGGCCCATCAGTGGCTATCAGCCACAGTGTATCGTTGGAACTCTCTGTCTGGGGCAGTGATGCTCTGCATTCTTGGTGCTTGAGAGGGGCCACAGTGGGAGGGTTTCTAGCGTCCTGGCCCCACTGGTGGACCTCCTGGTGCTGCCTGTTTTTTTGGGCCACTGTGTGACAGAGTGTTGGACTGGATGGGCCATTGGCCTGATCCACCATGGCTTCTCTTATGTTCTGATGCTCTCTTAAAACCTCGCATCTGAATGTTACCCTAATTAGCCTGAAACCGTAATAGGCAAGCAAATTTCTGGAAACTGTTCCTATACTGTTCATTTGGATTCACTCACAAGCTTTTCCTTCTATGAAGAGGTGGGGGGAAAACAGAGGGCGTTTTCGCACTCACCTTCAGCCGGCGCGACCCTCCTCTTCACCGCGCAGGATCTGCGCGGATTTCGCACTAAATGCCGCGGAGCAGCCAGAAGAGCCGGAAACTCCCGTCGCAAAAGCCGCGCAAACGGAAACTGCTTTTTGGCGGTTTATGTTTGAGCGGCTTTTGCGCCGGGAGTTTCCGGCCCAAAAGGCTGCTCCACGGCATTTCGTGCAAAATCTGCGCAGATCCTGCGCGGTGAAGAGGGGGGTCGCGCCGGCTGAAGGTGAGTGCGAAAACGCCCAGACAGAAGGAATTGCTCCTCTAAATGGCCAGGAATCACAAATTTCCATTATCTGTTGCTGTGGTCATTAGAGTTTATCAAGACACTAGGCTTGCATTATGTGTGTGTGTGTGTGTATATAGACACACACACATATATATCCCTCTGCATTTATTTACATACCACACGCAAACTGTTAACCTAAATACAGATGGAGAAGTAGAATGTGTTTCTGAGAGACTGCGACGGCAGTGGTAATAATAGGTACAGCGGGAAATGCAGCATCCCAGCCAGGGAGGCCGTATTAAGACGGCTTTTCGTTGCAATTATGAAGAGATTCTTGGAGACAAGCTGCGAAGGAAGGGTTTCTCCCCAAAGCAAGGCAAGGGCTTGGAGGAGGCATGTCTGTCATTTTGCGGTAAGCTGGTGATCCCTGGAGCATGGCCCAAGGTAAAACGATGAGAAGGAGATGCAATCATGGGCTTCTCTCCCAAAATGGAAAACGTCCTCTGCTTATTCCTAAGGCAAACAACAGGCAGCGAGGCACTGTATAAACATTTGCGTTCCAAGTTGGCGGCAGAGAAATCAGTGGAACCTAGGGTGAATTTGCAGAATGTGAAGAACAGTGTAGGTCAGGGGTGTCGAACTCTATTTGTTGGGGGTCTGGTGTGGAATCTTATCTGGGAGAACTGGGTTGGATTCCCCACTCCTCCAATTGCAGCTGCTGGAACAGCCTTGGCTCAGCCATAGCTCTTGTAGGAGTTGTCCTTGAAAGGGCAGCTGCTGTGAGAGCCCTCTCAGCTTCACCCACCCCACAGAGTGTCTGTTGTGTGTGTGTGTGGGGGGGGGGGAAGATATAGGAGATTGTAAGCCATTCTGAGTCTCTGATTCCCCTCCCCTCTCCCACCCAACTCACAGGGTGTCTGTTGTGGGGGGAGAAGATATAGGAGATCGTAATCCACTTTGAGTCTCTGATTCAGAGAGAAGGATGAGGTATAAATCTGCAGTCTTCTTCTTCTCGCTGTTATGAGGGCTGGGTCTGATATAACATATGAAGCTGCCTTATACTGAATCGGTCCATCAAAGTCAGTATTGTCTACTCAGTATTATCTACATAAATTAGACCTTACCAGGCTGGGCCATGTCGAGCCGGGCCTTGTGTGTACCTATTTAAGATTAGGTAGCAGAGATATAAACTTTTTAAAGGATACAAACATGACTAAAGTTTGGGGTTTTTAAAAAATTTAAAATAAAACATGCTTAAAACATTAGCACTTGTTGGTCTTAACGGTGCTTTCTTTGTATTTCTCCCATGGGATCCAGGGAACTGGGCAAAGGAAGCTCTGGCTCTTTCCTTCCTTCCCCAGGGAAACAGGAAGGGGAGGAGCCTCAGCCAATGAAGAAAATTGAAGTTTTGCACTGTAGCTCTTGTGCAATGAAGCAAGCCTTGCAAAGCAAGTTGAAGCCAAAGGAAGCAAGAGAGAGGGAGAAGGAAGCAGACAAGAGCCAATTGCTCCGGAACCTGATAGGAGCCCTCAGGAGGCCTGATTTGGCTCTTGGGCTGCATGTTTGGAGAGAGATGTGGGTTTTGCTTCCCAGGACTGTGGTGAGTTCTCTGATAAAGTTTTAATACACTTCTCCGTCCCTGTGAAGCGAATAGTGGTTAAGTGCGCGGACTCTTATCTGGGACACCAGGTTTGATTCCCCGACTCCTCCACTTGCACCTGCTGGAATGGCCTTGGGTCAGCCATAGCTCTTGTAGGAGTTGTCCTTGAAAGGGCAGCTGCTGTGAGAGCCCTCTCAGCCTCACCCACCCCACAGAGTGTCTGTTGTGCGGGGTGGGGGGGGGGAGAAGATATAGGAGATTGTAAGCCACTCTGAGTCTCTGATTCAGAGAGAAGGATGAGTAGGGTTGCCAAGTCCAATTCAAGAAATATCTGGGGACTTTGGGGGTAGAGCAGGAGACTTTGGGGGTGGAGCCAGGAGACATTGGGGCGGAGCCAGAAGCATAATTGAACGTCAAGGGAGTTCTGGCCATCACATCTTTTAAATCCCTTCCCTCTATAGGAAACAATGAAGGATAGGGGCACCTTCTTTTGGGGCTCATAGAATTGGACCTCCTGGTCCAATCTTTTTGAAACTTGGGGGGTATTTTGGGGAGAGGCCCTGGATGCTATGCTGCAAATTTGGTGCCTCTACCTAAAAAAAAAAACAGCCTCCCCAGAGCCCCAGATACCCATGGATCAATTCTCCATTATTTCCTATGAGAATAAATCTCCATAGGGAATAATAGTTACCATTCCCCCCCCACCCCCCGCTCTTTCTTTCTCTCACTCACACACACGCTTAACTGTCTCTGGTGCCTCCACAACGAGGTCTGGAAAGTACAGGGGCTATGCTGCTCTCTTTTACACCCACACTCACTTGTCTGAAAGAAAGCAAAACACTGTGAAGGCTACAACCCTGTGAGGTAGTTAAGCTGAGTGACAGGCCCAAGGTCCCCCAGGGAGCTTCCATGGCAGAGTGGGGATTTGAACCTGGGTCTCCAAGCTCCTAGTTAACTAGTAACACTCTAAGATGAGGAAGAAGAAGAGGAAGAAGATATTGGATTTATATCCAGCCCTTCACTCTGAATCTCAGAGCGGCTCACAGTCTCCTTTATCTTCCTCTTCCACAACAAACACCCTGTGAGGTGGGTAGGGTTGAGAGAGCTCTTGCAGCAGCTGCCCTTTCAAGGACAACTCTGTGAGGGATATGGCTGACCCAAGGCCATTCCAGCAGCTGCAGGTGGAGGTGGGGAATGGAACCCGGTTCTCCCCCGAAGACCAGGACACCAGCAGCATGGGGATGAAGGATGCTCCCTGCGTAAAGGCGCAGGGCAGTTTCCCCTGCATGGGCCTCAGCCTGACGAACACACAAACACCCACTCTCTCTTCACTTATCTCCGTAAGGGGACTGGCCTCACTTTCCTGCACTATTCTTCCCTCACGGGGTCACTTTTTCGGAAAGAGCGCACAACCATTTGTCTCTTCTGCCTTCCTCACACCCGCTCCTCTGCCCTGGGGGTAAGGTGTTCCTCCCACGCCCCCCAAGCAATTTCCCTGTTTTTTCAAGCACGCAGCTCTCGCCCCTGAGGAGACTGTAGCGTGAGATTACTCTCGGCAGCCGCAATACAGTCCTCCTCGTTGCTCCAAGGACAGACTCAGAGAGATGTGGGGCTCACTTCCCGGCACCACGAAGTCCCATCCGTGCCAACCGAGCAGGATCCGCCCTCTCCACCACCCCCACAGGGAAATTTCTCAAGCGCAAATGGACGCTTCCTCAGATGGACCCTGACGAGCTTGCGCGGGGCTTCTTTTGCCCTTTGCAAAATCTGGAAGTGGTTTCTCTTCACTGACAGAGAGGAGAGCGCTTCTCCTCCCCTCAGGAAGGGAAGGGGCAAGGAGACACTGCTGCGCCCCCCCCCCGCTTTTTTGGCGAGCGGGGGGAGGAGCCTCCAAACCGGGGGTCCCCAGCACAGGTGGGGGATTTGGGAAGCCTAAGGATGATGTATAAATCTGCAGTCTTCTTCTTCTTGCTGTTATGAGGGCTGGATCTGATATAACATATGAAGCTGCCTTATACTGAATCAGACTCTTGGTCCATCAAAGTCAGTATTGTCTATTCAGTATTATCTACATAAATTAGACCTTGCCAGGCTGGGCCACATCGGGCTGGGCCATGTGTGTACCTATTTAAGATTAGGTAGCAGAGATATAGCGGTTAAATGTGCAGACTCATATCTGGGAGAACCGGGTTTGATTCCTCCCTCCTCCACTTGCACCTGCTGGAATGGCCTTGGGTCAGCCATAGCTCTCGCAGGAGTTGTCCTTGAAAGGGCAGCTTCTGCAAGAGCTCTCTCAGCCCCACTTGCCTCACAGGGTGTCTGTTGTGGGGGGAGAAGATATAGGAGATTATAGGCCTCTCTGAGTCTCTGATTTAGAGAGAAGGGCGGGGTATAAATCTGCAGTCTTCTTCTTCTTCCCAGAGGCAGAAGTGCCCCCCATTGCAAGGCCTCCAACCCACTACCACAGAATTAGCCAGTGGGGAGGGATCCCCGCTCCCCAAAGAGCATGGGCACACTGCAGTGTGCCTGGCACGATGACATCACCCAGAAGTGACATTGCACTGGGCACATGCGGGGGGCGGGCTTTCTAGGTGCCGCCGGGGGGACTCCTTGAAGAAATCCCTTGGCACCTGTCGCATCAGCCATCACCAGTGGTCTGACCTAGCCTCAGATCGCAAAGCATGGAGGCACACCATCCACCAGGCTGTCTCTTCCTTTGAGAACGCACGCATAGCTGGTCTTGAGGACAAAAGGAGATTGAGGAAGAATCGCACTGCTACAGCACCAACCCCAAATCAGACTTTTCCCTGCAGCCACTGTGGCTGGATCTGCCTGTCCCGCATTGGTTTTGTCAGCCACCAGCGAGCCTGCAGCAGACATGGACTACTGCACCCTTCTTAAATCTTCGTTCGCGAAGTCAAGCCGAGAGAGATAGTAAATTACTCTCCTTTTGGGATAAGTTACTAGAATTTCCACCTTTCAAAATTTGTGAAAGTAAAATATCTGGTAGTGGATGAGTCTTGTCTCCAGTGTACGTATATGAATAAACATTATGAAAAAACAGCTACCCTGCCTTCTCAGATGATCGTTTTATTACATATTTTATACTGTTATATTAGAAAAAGATGATGTATCATACAAATAAAGGGATATAAGTTAGACAAGGACAAAAATCATTTTTTTAAAATTCACATTGCCATAAAGTTTTAGATAAGTCTGAATATTTTAAAGGAGACCTGCTTTCTTGTCATGTTTTCCAGTCGGTTACTCTTACTCTGCTGGGAAATAAATGGATACCGTTGCTCTTTAAATTTTTTATTGGACTGTATTTTCCATTCCCAGCAATGCTTTATTAATGTTATAGTTTCAAAATCTGCATAACCAACCCTCAGCTCCAGGTAAACAGTTTTGTTTCCCAAATTTTGCCAGTAAAAAATTGCAGCTTCAACAAATGTATTTTTTTGACAGCAAGGATGTTTTTGAGGTTTATCTTTAATGAGTGAGTGCTGTTGTGCCCAGCCATTGTAGTTTGAAGAAGTATACCGTACAATACATCTGTAAGGGTAGAGCTTGGTATGTATGGTGGGGGCTTTGGCAGTTGTTCTTCATTAGAAGACAGAAGAAGAAGAAGAAGATCTGATGTCCTCATTTTTCATCTAAGAAAAATTGGACATAAGCTGCTCTGAGACTCTGATTCAGAGAGAAAGACGGGGTACAAATCTGCAGTCTTCTTCTTCTTCCAGGCTCCAGACCAATTCCAGGTTTTGTAGGACCCTGGGCAGAGAGCACTCAGGGGCCCCATCATCTCTGCCCCCTACCCGACCTCCACTGGCATTTCCCTTCCTGCCCTCCCAGTGCCTTTCCTCTTCCTGCGAGTCCTCCCATGTGGTCTTTCTCTGGGCAGTTGGTAGCTGGGGGTGCCAGTGCTTTTGCTGCCCCAAATACCACAACTCTGTATCACCTGTACGTCCTTCCCGAGTTATTCTGGGTGGTGCCTGGGGCAGAGAGGTTGGATGGTAGAGCGCCAAGCAGTTGGAAACAAAAAGCAAGCAGGCAGGTGGCAGGGCAGAAAAGGGGGTAGATGATAGTGGCAATCAGCCATACCATGAGCTGTGGGCACTGGCTGCTGCCTCACCTCAGGGTGCGCTGATGCCAGCCTTTTACTCAGTTCTGGGAAGACCTCACCTGGAGTATTGGGTTCAGCTTGGGGCACCACATTTTTTAAAAAAATATATTTTATCACAGTGAAAAACAAATTATGCTGATGCATTTTTCAAAACTGACAATTTCCAACTTTTAAGTGGCCTACCACTGCGCCATGGGGCTCTTATCCTGTGAATTTAGGGGGTGGTATTCGTGAATTCCCTGCATTGTACAGGGGGTTGGACTAGATGACCCTGGAGGCCCACTCCAATTCTATTATTCTATGATTCTCTGACACATCAGCAGAATAGTGTTGAAGAAATCTCTAAAATGCTACCATGTCAGTCAAGGGGTCTTGTGCAATACTGGCCGAGTCCTTGCCCTCCCGGGATGGCACAAGGCGAAAACTTGATTTGTTCAAAGGGAAGGTTTGTGGGTGGGGGTTTCCCATGGGGGAAAAATGCCGAAATGACTGCAGAAGCAAGCGCCTGGATGATATTGCTAGGAAACATCAACCTTGGAACAAAGCTTCTGAGCAGTGAATTATTCTGTGATTGACATTTGTTGCCAAGAGAACATCTCCGCTGTCGCTAGTGGTTTTTTCCATGGAGAAAATTGTCACTGAGGGTATATCTATTTTAGTGAGGCTTTCTTTATTTTCTGAAGCATCTCTTTGTCACCAAGGTAATATGCCTTGCTTTTGCTCATAGGGCTGCACTGTGGGATAGAGAGCTTCAGAAAGTCAAAGCGGTTTTCTTATGCAAGAGGACCCTCAAATGCATTGATCTGGGATGAGATGTTTGCAAGCCATGTTGAAAGATACCTGTCTCCAATGTTCCCTCTACGCTTCAGAGCCTTGTGAACAAAAATTGAACTTTGTGAGCTATTGGAATTAAAGTTGTGAGCTACTGCATCAATTTGTGTGCTCTGAGGTCATCCTTCCTGAGCTAAGACAAAAACGTGTGAGCCGGAGGCTAAAAATCTGTGAGCTAGCTCATGCCAACTCAGCTTAGAGGGAACACTGTCTTATAATGAAAAGGCAAATTACAGAAGACTGAGAGCCAATTTGGTGTGGTGGTTAAGTGTGCAGACTCTGGGAGAACTGAGTTCAATTCCCCACTTCTGCACATGCAGCCAGCTGGGTGACCTTGGGTCAGTCACTGTTCTAAAAAGAGCCGTTCTCTCAAGAGCAGTTCTCTCAAGAGCTCTCTCAGTCTGTTGTGGGGAGAGGAAGGGAAAGGCGATTGTAAGCCATTGTCAAGCATTGTATACTCATTTTATATTATAGAAGATGGATTTCAGAATTGTTACTTTGGTATTGTAGAATCCAGATTTTAGAGTTGTTACTAATCCCAAATCAAATATGGGCATATCAAAGTAGCAGCCCCCACCTTTCTTCTTTCGCTTTTACTAACAGATGCAGGAATGTCCTCTTTGAAGATAAGACCTCCTAGGACTTGTTCTCAGGCTCAGCCAGGCCTGAACCCAGGATGTGCTAGCCGCAATATAGATAAGGAGCCCAGCGTGTGAATTTCACACGTGAATGTAGAATTGTTTATAGAACCTTTGATGTGCCATTTTAAAGCACATATTCTAGTGTTACAAAGTATCAGGTCCAATCTTCAGCTCGAATGAGCCACATGGATTATCAATAAACCTAACTTTGTTTCAAAATCCAAGGACTGGTTATTTTGAAATCTCATGCTTGACAGCCATGGGTGCCTAACAGGGCGTCTTGTGAGAATTCAGGAAGAAGAATAATTGCAGATTTATACCCCGCCCTTCTCTCTGAATCAGAGACTCAGAGCGGCTTACAATCTCCTATATCTTCTCCCTCCACAACAGCCACCCTGTGAGGTGGGTGGGGCTGAGAGGGCTCTCACAGGAAGCCTTACTGGACATGTTTGGTCTGCTAAACTGTCTTTAAAAGTCCTAGAAAGATAGAGGAAAGAAGTCCTCGGTTCTTCAGCTCCGAGTTGAGGGCAGTGAGGGGCAGGTAGGCCACGACAGAATTGAGGCCAGCAAGAGGCAGCCCTGAGCATTTTAAAAGAATCTTTTAAAAATTGTCTGTAACCGCTAGTGCAGGGGTGGCCAAACTTGCTTAACATAAGAGCCACGTAGAATAAGTGTCAGAAGTTTAAGACCCATCGATGGAAAGGAGGGAGGAAGGAAGGATCGCAGGCAAATAGATGGGTGGAAAGAAAGCAACATTAACTTTAAATGCATTCTCCAAGCTGCTGGCAGGCTTAGCTTAGAGAAGTGTTTTTAAATGAGACAAACACTTTCTCCAGGTTGGCCAATGGGGTGCTGGGGGCTTCGAGAGCCACACAATACATGTGAAAGAGCCACATGTGGCTCCCAAGCCACAGTTTGGCCACCACTGCATGAGTGCCGGTCCCAAAAGATCTCCCAGTTAGCCTGGGAGAGCTGGTAATCCTAACCACACATAGGTGCAGTCTGTTGGACTGGAAGGGACCATATATACGGACCAGGGCATTTATCCATGTGTTCACCTCTTCATGTGTAAAGGGTTTGCTGTCTAATTTTTATAATAGAAAATAAAATGCTCAGGTAGGAGGAGGAGACTGGATTTATACCCCATCCTTCATTCGGAGTCTCAGAGCGGCTTGCAATCTCCTTCCCTTACTCTCCCTACAACAGACATCCATCCTATGAGGTAGCTGGCACTGAGAGAGCTCTGAGAGAACTGCTCTGAAAGAACTTGTGACTGACCCAGGATCACCTAGCTGGCTGCATGTGAGGAAGTGGGGAATCAAACCCAGTTCTCCAGGTTAGTCCACCACTCTTAATGACTCCACCAAACTGGCTCTCAGAAGCTTATCCTTGCCCCCTCCCTGATCTTAGCACAGCTTTTTGCTTGCCATATTTGTAGTCCGCCTGGAGCCCCAGTAAGAAAGACAGGCTATGAATGAAGCTGATAATAATACCTTGCTCAATTTTCTTCCTGGCCCAACTCCAGTACTGGAAGCAGGGCTTTTTTGGTAGCAGGAACTCCTTTGCATATTAGGCCACACCTTCCTGATGTAGCCAATCCTCCAACAGCTTACAGGGCTCTTCTAACATAGCCTACTGAAAGCTCTTGAAGGATTGGCTCCATCAAGGGGGTGTGGCCTAAGATGCAAAGCAGTTCCTGCTACAAAAAAAACCCCTGACTGGAAGTGAGCCAGGCTTGGGTTTGCTGACTCTGAATTGAGAAATTCATGGATTTTGGGGGGGGGGGGTAGAGCCTGGAGAAGGTGAGATTTGGGGAAGGGGGGAGGAACTCAGTGAGGGCACAATGCCATTGAGATTTCCCCTCCGAAGTTGCCTTTTTCTTCAGCAGAGCTGACATCTGTCATATGGAGATAGGGTTCTCAGGTCTGCGTTGGAAAACACCCGGAGATTTTGGGAGTGGATCCAGGAGAGGGCAGGGTTTGGGGAAGGGAGGAAGTCTGTCATGAATCACTTGGTAGTTTGATGTAGTGGTTATGTGCGGACTCTTATCTTGGAGACTCTTATCTTGGAGAACTGGCTTTGATTCCCCTCTCCTTCACATGTACTTGCTGATGTGACCTTGAGTCAGCCACAAATAGGGTTGCCATGTCCTCTTCATCCCCCGGAAGGGGACATTCGCTTTGTGTGATGTGTGCACGTGCGACAGAATGACATCACCCGGAAGTGACATCATCAAAATGGTGGCACCTGTGCGGGCTGCTCTAGGCATTTCTGGAAAAACTCTATGGTTTTCCCGGACACTCTATGTCAGGCTCTGTAACTTTATCATGCTGAAATTATAAAATACTAACCAAATGGACTCTCCATACTAACCTGTCAAGTCTGCTGTAATGCTTAGTTAGTTTAGTCACAAACTCTGGTTCAGGAAAAGGATCCTGGGTAAAAATCATTCTGTATTCAGATGCTGCTAGCTTAAACTCTCCCTCCCCCCTCCCTTCCTTTGTTATGTAGCAATGCTTGGAAATGGGAATATGGGAACAAGATTATGGTGCCTTCTCAGAGATAGCCGGTGCTAAGGAAGCGCCCAAGGCCAGCCAAAGCTTGAGAACGATAAAGCAACAATAATGTGTGAATGTGCCCTACATAGAGTGCCCCCCCTAAGGAATCCCTTTGATGTATACCTTAAATGTTTGCTCTTTGTGTATGCTTGCCAGTCTCTCAATCTGATTCTTCAGTCTTGCAACATGTTACAATAAACTAGAAACTTTTTTATCAAGAAGGTCTCTTTATTGAAACATCAGACTTGACACTAACCCACAGCCTTTTGTTATACTGTAGCTAGCATGCATATCAAAGAGGGGACGTTTGAAGTGTTAACTTTGTTTAGGTTGTAAAAAGAGCAAAGGAATGCGACCGTTAGTAGATACCGCAGTCGGCCAGCATCTTCCCAGAGGCAAAGAGATAAGCGGAAGCTCTCATGTGAAAGTTTGCACCGTCACTCCCTGTTGTTTTGAGAATAGTGGTTTTGTTTAGATATCGCTTTGATGTAAAATTCCATAAGACTAAGAGACACCCATTCCCAGGTATTAGTCTCAACTTTTGTATCCAGCTATGAGTTTCCAATAAAGTATACATTGTTTCAATGAATACTGCCTTAAGTCTCCATCGCTTAACATTTTGAAACTAATCCTTGAAAAGGGGTTTATCTGAACCGGCCACTTTGAAGTTGAATGGCTGAAAAAGTTCCGTATAACGGAGAACCTCCAGGGGAACCGAAAACTCCCCCGTGGCACATCCTTGGACATAGGCACGCCACAGGAATTGAATCCCCTTCCTACATCCAAACCCTGTTCATCAGCCCGCAGCAGTGGAAACTGAGGACCTCTACCGCACTGATGGACGCAGCCCCTGCTTGACACGAGACTGTCAGAACTTGTGCTTTTCATGCTTGCTAAGCTGGGCAATGTTAGCCTAACTGACTCCATCTTGTAAGTTGATACTAACCCTATGTACTCTTAGCTAGGCCACTAATCAAAGCGCTTTGCATTTCAAACAAACTGTAACCATTGAAGGAATGACAGATAGCCTCTGGGAGTCATTTGCAGGTGTCCTTTGAAGACAGCCGCTCAGGACATCACAGCAGGACTCCTTCCTCCCTTTTCTGATAACAGACTCTGGGAACAGACAAGTGTCTCTGGAAGTGTGAGAACCGGCTTTATTGTTTCTGTAACAACCGCATAAAGTTGTAACCATTGCTAACCCCGTTACCAGAGTTATTCTGTGCCTTCATGAACCTAGTTCTCAATAAATACCTATACTTTGTAATGAAGTACTGGGCCTCGTTTGAAGTTCTTCAAGTTCTGACAGAGACCCTCCTCACCAGGCCACCAGCGGGAGAGCCAGGAGAAGAGGTCGACGTGTCACGCGTGAGCCTGCCCGACTCGGAGGATGAGGAAGACGCAGCCGGAGGCCCAGGGAAATAAGATGAAACAGCCCGCTTGGAAGAGAAAATCTTGGGGAAAGTGAAAACCCAGATGAAAGGGCTGGCGAGGGACCTCCGAAGCGAGATCCAGAGTAATACCCAGGCCATCGCCCGGGAAGTGGGGAGGCAGATCGACCATATGCAGTCACTGTGGGAGATGGAACACCAGCAACCCTGGGGATCGGGACCGCCCACGCCACCACCTCTAGTGAACCCCGGTGGAGGCAGCAGTGGAGGTTCCCCGGCGCCACCGGCACCCCCTCCCGGAGGTCCGACACCTCGAGAGCCAGGAAAACCCCGTGAACTCGATCTCAAGTTCGACAGGGACCCAGAAGAAGTGGAATACTTCACAATCTAGGCGACTAGCTATATACACTACTGGGAAACACCTTCGCCGATGAGCCGAGCAGAGTGGACTACCTAGGATTGAAACTCATGGGAGCGGCCCGGAGATGGTACGTGAGTCTATACGAGTCAAGAGGTCCGGCATTGGGGAGCATGCAAGCCTTCTTACAAGCCATGCTGCGCCAGTACGAGGATCCTCTCCGAGAGGCTCGGACCCTCAACGTGCTGAAAGACCTGAAGCAAGGGACCTGTTCGGTGAGAGAATACACAGCAGAGTTCCAGACGCACTGTGCCCGGGTGAGAGGATGGAACAAAGTGATGAAGATTGAGGCCTACCAGAGTGGCCTCAAATCCACTCTCCTGGATCGGGCCCTCCACCAGGCACGACCAACTACACTAGTGGGGTGGGTCCAACTAGCGGGTGAAGTGGAAACCAACATGGATCGGGTGGCTCTGCAACGACAGCGAGAGGGGAGCAGAGGGGGACGTGAGGCTCGTTCAGGGGCAAAGACTGAGCCCAAAAAACCTACCCACCCCCCGAGCAGCTCCGCAAAGGGGTCCGCCACCTGCAGATGCTATCGCTGTGGCGACCCAGGGCACCTAGTCGGGGAATGCCCCAAGAAACCTCGAGCCCCCCCCCCTGCATTGAAGACTACGGGTCCCAAGGCGAAGAAGACACCGGGAAGACCAAAGGAGCCCAGTCGGGGCAACACCGCATTGTTGGCGGTGCTTGACGAGGATTTTACCAGGGGGAACGAGTCTGGAGACGAGACGGAGCCGTCGGGAAACGAGCACAACCTGCCCTAAGATGTGCCGAAAGGCAGGTCGACCCCACACCGGCACCACTGCAGCTGAGAACTATTTCTAGTCCCTTTGACTTTATTAAATCCGGAGAACTATTTCTAGTCCCTTTGACTTTATTAAATCCCAATTCCAAACGTTTTATGCACACCCGAGCGCTAATCGTCTCGGGGTGCACTAAGGAGATCAACACCCCGAGGTTAGTAGAAGCGCTAGGGTTAGCCAGAACACCCCTACCCCACCCGCTACAATTTGAGCAGATGGGCGGTACAGTGATGAAAGGGGAGCCGTGTGTAGAAGAAACCCAATTCTTCCCAGTAGGAATTAAAGAGCACTGGGACATGGAAGTGTTTGTAATTGCCCCCTCCTCATCCTTCGATGTAGTAGTGGGGGTAGTGGGTGTAGGATGGTTGGCGAGACATCAACCAAACATCCAGTGGGCCGAGCAAACCATAGACTTTGACAGCAAAAAATGCACCCATCACCACTGGTCGGTAAAATGGGGCCCCTCGCCTCTCCCTCAGAATGAGAGACTATGCTTAACCATAGAAGAAGTGCGATCCATCCCACAAGAGTATCGGGACTTACGTAAAGTGTTTAGTGAGAAAGAGGTGGACGAGCTCTCCCCACACAGAAGCACCGACTGTGCTATTGAACTCATACCGGGGCAAGAATTACCCAAAGCGAAATTGTGTTCAATGGGATGGGCAGAGAAGGCTGAACTGAGAAAGTTCCTGGACAAAAACTTAAACCGGGGGTTCATCCGGCCAGCTACGGTGCCGCACGCAGCCCCAGTACTATTCAGAAAGAAGGATGGGGGGCTTAGACTTTGCACAGATTTTCGTGGGATAAATACCATATCCATATCAAACGCCTACCCCATCCCCCTGATTAAAGACTTGTTAAGCACAGTATCAGAAGGGTGCATCTTCACAAAGTTAGATCTGAGGGACGCTTACTTCCGAGTCAGAATTAAAGGAGATGAATGGAAGACAGTGTTCAACACCCCTTTGGGACAATTCGAGTACTTAGTGATGCCGTTTGGATTACAGGGGGCCCCGGAGTGTTTATGAATTTCATCAACGAAGTACTGAGAGAGTACCTGTACAAAGGGGTGGTGGTGTACCTGGATAACATCATTATCTATTCGAAAGATCTACCCTCCCACATAAAGTTGGTGAAGAAAGTGCTCAACACCCTAGTAGAGCACAAACTCTATGCTAAATTGTCAAAATGTGAATTTCACCAAAAGGAACTAGATTACTTGGGCTTCAGGGTATCGGGAAAAGGCTTAGCCATGGACCCAGTGAAAATCCAAGCAGTGTTGGACTGGGAACCCCCGAGAACACGTAGACAGCTCCAATCTTTCATCGGATTCACAAATTGTTACCGTGGGTTCATAGAGGACTTTGCCAAAGTAATGCTACCGCTAACAGACTTACTAAAGACTAAGGGGAGGGGACCCGAGGCGAAAAAACCAAGTTCGAAACTAGCATGGTCCCCTGAACGTCAGAAGGCATTTGAAAAATTAAAACAACTATTCACCAGTGAACCCATTCTAACGCACCCCAATGAGCTGAAACCTTTCATGGTGCAATGTGACGCCTCCAATGTAGCTGTCGGAGCCATATTGATGCAGAAAGACACTGAGGGCAGATTAAAACCCTGCGCCTATATATCCAAGAAATTTTCCAATGAACAACGTAATTGGTCAGTCTGGGACAAAGAAGCCTTTGCAGTAACGTTCGCCTTAAAAACCTGGCAGTCCTGGCTGGCAGGGGCCAGGGTGCCATTTGAAATATGGACAGATCACAAATACCTAGAGGCGCTTACCAGGTGCCGGAAATTAACCGCCAAACAGATTAGGTGGGCGGGGTTCTTCGCCAAATTTGATTTCACGTTACGACACATCCCCGGCTCGAGAAACTTCTTAGCTGACGCCCTCTCTCGGTTGCCGCAACACGAAAGCCAGCGGGAGGAAACCATAGACTCCCTCATCCCGCCTTCAGCTGTCGCAGGAGGCGTGACCACTCGGTCAGAGAAAGAGACCAGGAAACCAGAACCGTGGGGGGGAAATAAACTAATCACAGAAGCAGAACAAGAAGGGGAGGAATGGCTGGAAGGGCTGGTAAAGGGGGAAGGAGGATTTTTGTATCATGAAGGGAAACTGTACGTTCCCAAAAGCCTCCGCCAGGAAGTACTGCAGCACTGCCACAGCAGCAAATTAGCCGGGCATTTTGGTTATGTAAAAACACTCCACCTAGTGAGTAGACAGTTCTGGTGGCCACAAATGAAAAAGGATATTTCAGAATTTGTAGCATCTTGTCCAACCAGCATAATGGTCAAAAGGAGGGGAGGGAAAACACCCGGTTTACTTCGTCCCACCCCCACAGTGGGACGACCTTGGTCGGTGGTGTCTATGGACTTTATAGTCGACCTGCCTGTATCGCAAGGATGGACAGTGATTCTAGTGGTGATGGACACGTTTTCCAAACAAGCCCACTTTATCCCTTGCAAACAACTCCCCACCACTAAAAAACTAGCACGCCTATTTTTCCAACGCACTCCACTCATTCCCAGACAAGGTCATTAGTGACCGCGGCACACAGTTCATTGCCAACTTCTGGCGGGAGTTTTGTAAACTAACAGGGATTGAACAGGGACTGAGTTCCACCTACCACCCGCAAATGGACAGAGAGACGGAACACGTGAACTCTCTTCTCGAACAATATCTAAGGTGCTTCATTAATTACCAACAAGACAATTGGGTGGAGCTATTGCCTTTTGCAGAGTATGGCTACAACAATAGCCTGCATAGCTTGACAAAAACCACCCCCTTTCAAACTGTAAATGGATACGAAGGGAAACCCTTCCCCAATCTACCAGTCACCAGCACCACCAGCTCCCCCACCTCGTGTCGTCAATGGTGGGAAACTCTAACCAAAGGGTGGGAAATAATCCAAGAAAACCTGGAAGTGGCCAAAAGGGATTACAAGGCACAATTCGATAAAAAACACCCGCCAGAATGGAACTTCAAAGTAGGGGATACTGTGTTCCTCTCAACCCAAAACCTGCCTTTGCCACAATCATCCAGAAAACTGGCATACAAATACTTAGGACCTTTCAGAATCAAAAGAGTAATAAATGCAGTAACTGTTGAACTAGAACTACCTAAAATATTTAGTAAAATCTACCCTGTTTTCCATTGCAGTCTTCTGAAAAAAGATCCTGGAGCTACGTCTTGGCATCCACGCCCTATGACGCCCACCCCTATTCAAGTGAGGGGTCAGAGTCATCATGAAGTGCAAGAAATACTAGATGCCAAGCTCAAGCGGGGGATATTGCACTTCCTGGTTCGATGGAAGTACTTTCCCCCCTCTTGCGATGAATGGGTCAAGTCAACAGATCTAAGGGCACCTCTTCTTCTAAAAAGATTTTACCTACTGCACCCAGACAAACCCTGAGCGCGAGCTTAGGGGGGGCAGTATGTCAGGCTCTGTAACTCTATCATGCTGAAATTATAAAATACTAACCAAATGGACTCTCCATACTAACCCACAGCCTTTTGTTATACTGTAGCTAGCATGCATATCAAAGAGGGGACGTTTGAAGTGTTAACTTTGTTTAGGTTGTAAAAAGAGCAAAGGAATGCGACTGTTAGTAGATACCGCGGTCGGCCAGCATCTTCCCAGAGGCAAAGAGATAAGCGGAAGCTCTCGTGTGAAAGTTTGCACCGTCACTCCCTGTTGTTTTGAGAATAGTGGTTTTGTTTAGATATCACTTTGATGTAGAATTCCATAAGACTAAGAGACACCCATTCCCAGGTATTAGTCTCAACTTTTGTATCCAGCTATGAGTTTCCAATAAAGTATACATTGTTTCAATGAATACTGCCTTGAGTCTCCATCGCCTGACACTCTAGCTATTTGGGAGGTTAAAACTCTATGGTACCTATTGTGCCATCACGCCAGCAACGCAGGGGGAGGTTCCCCACCGCCGGCCCAATGTGGGCCGGTGGGTTGAGAACCTTCCGGGCAGGAGATTCCCCACCCGGACCGAGGGTTTGGCAGCCCTAGCCACAAGTTCTCACAGAGCTGTTCTTCTCAAGAGCAATTTCTGTTAGAACTCTCTCAGCTCCACCCACCTCACAGGGTGTCTGTTGTGGGGAAGGGAAAGGAGATTGTGAGCCACTCTGAGACTCCTTAGGGTAGTGAAGGGCAGGATATAAATCCAATCACTTCCTCCTCCTCCTTGATAGGAGATGCCAGGGATTGAAACGGAAACCTGCCATGGCCAAGCTTATCAGTTATGTAAATAGAAGACTGGTCAAATAAATTGGGGGGAAATGGGAAAATTATTGTGCTTTCTGTAAGTAAAGATGAAAAATGAATGAATTGTATTAGCTACTGAAATACTTTCTACTATTTCAATTATTAGTATAAAAGCATAGGCATTAGTACAGCTGTATTACTATAATTAAGGTTGTTATAGATAATAGTATAATGGCATAAATATAGGTATTTTTGAAATAATGCTATATTTTACGAAATAATGACATACTTAAGATCATAAAAGTTAACTTTGACATACATATGAATTTACTTTATCATTTTTAGAAATGCTCTTTGAAATACTCTTGGATTTAAATTTGACTATGATAAACGTAGTAGTGCTAAGACATATTAGAATATGTAACAAAATATTCAATATTAATCATAGTAATTCATGATAATAAATGTTAGGTTCTAATAACATCTAGAAATCAATTATTATAACAATCTGTGTTCTAAGACGCTACACAATGTTGAAATAATAGTCCAATATACTTTTTAAAACATCAAATATCATAATTTTTTAATATAACAATTGTAATCACACTGAATGCAAGTGAATGTACTGAATGCAAATCCCCCCCCCCCCCAAAAAAAAATACAATGCATGGACATGAATTCCTCCTAAGGAATAACTTATAAATAGTAACAGTCTGAAGGAGTTTTATGGGATTCGTAAGAGGAGGATTCGTAAAATTCTTGTAGACTTCCAGAAAGAAGCAGAAATGATATTTCCAAAGAGGATAAGCACAAATTGCAATCAGTTTCAGAAGGGAATAATATAGTACTTCCAAGAAGATTAATTTTTGCAGAAATTCGTGACTTCCGGATTTAGTACATGTTTCAAGAACGCTCATATTCAGGATGATACTTCTCTCTAGGAGAGGTGTTACCTGAAATTCTGAATCCTGTGAGCTGTGCCTGTTTGAACTTCACTACTGGGACATTGTTGAGCAAAAACACCTCAGGAAAAGTTAAGTCCACACTTTGTGACTGACCTCTCCCAAATTTTGGCCTCCACAGCTACACCAGGCCCTCTGCTGGGATCCCAAGGGGCAGTTGAAAGTAAACAGGCAAGCAAGGCTCTCAATCAGTACTCCCTCTAAGCTGTGGAATCCTGTGAGCAAAAAAAAAAATCTTCCTCCCTCACAATGGATACCCAGTGAGCAATATTCCTTCTAAGCTGAAGAGTTTTGTGAACAAAAATGCTATGATATGAGCGACTGGCATTAAAGTTGTGAGCTACTACATCATTCCTGAGCTAAAACAAAAATCTGTGAGCTAGAGGCTAAAAATCTGTGAACTAGCTCATGCTAACTCAGTTTAGAGGGAACACTGCCTTCACAGGAAGCAGCTCGTTCAAGGACAACCTCTGCAAGAGCTACAGCTAACCCGAGACCATTCAAGCAGCTGCAAGTGGAGGAATGGGGAATCAAACCTGGTTCTCCCAGATGAGAGTCCGCAGCCGCACACTTAACCACTACACCAAACTGGCAAAATCAACACAACTGCTGTTCTCTCATGAAGAAGAAGAATTGCAGATTTATACCCCACCCTTCTCTCTGAATCAGAGACTCAGAGTGGCTTACAATCTCCCCTATCTTCTCCCCCCACAACAGACACCCTGTGAGGTGGGTGGGGCTGAGAGAAGTCTTTCAAGGACAACCTCTGCCAGAGCTATGGCTGACCCAAGGCCATTCCAGCAGGTGCAAGTGGAGGAGTGGGGAATCAAACCCGGTTCTCCCAGATAAGAGTCCACTCACTTAACCACTACACCAAACTGACTCTCATGGCCAACCATTCCCCACTAAATGGGACAATTTTTTTTCTCGGTCACCTCAGACTTTTCCTAACCTGTGTGAGAAATGTTTTCACTTCCTAGGGACACAGTGAACAAGCCAAGTTAGAACAAATGTCAAGCATCGATATTTCTCAATAATCAGTCCTTTGTTGTTAAATCAAAAGTTGCTTTATTGTAGAAACTCTGAAGCTTTACCAAGGACAGAATCCTTGGAAGTAATGACGTATACATGATTACACTGTTACTATATAGGATTACTTCAAAGGATAGCATACAGATGCAGTTTGAGTCACGGGTTAGTACATAGTATCTATTTTATTACTAAGGAATTTAGGTTATTAAAAACATCTCCCTTTCTCACACTTCTTCCAGACCTGATAAGAACTGTCTGTGTGAATGTGGAGGAGAGGCACCTCACAGCCAGGCGGCAATGTAAACATCCTTGTGCTAGATGGATTTACTATTTGCACAAATGTTGAAAAAGGGAGGGGGGCAGTGGATACCAGAGGCCTGCTTTCTGTCTAAAGAAACCATCCTTGTACTTAAAAATATGCATGCTTGACAAGAAGGTCGTCACCATTAACCAGGAGACCAGTCAGGGGTCATTTTGTAGAGAAATAGGTGGTGGAGCTCATCCAGGGATTTATGCAGCTGCATCTACTATTCAATGAAAAAGGCGGGCGGGAGGAGGGGGAACCCTCAGAAAGATTCAGGAGCTGTGCTCCTGTGAGCTCCTGCTGAATCCGAGACCTGAGACCAGTCCTGTGAGGAAATCATATGGTCCAGACTCCTCACTTCACTCCTTAAGACTATCCATTTTACATAAAATAATAATACTGTAGATAAGCATGAAAAGGGAACTGATTATAGTTCAGATTCCACCAAAGTTGATAAAACCGGGAACAAAAGAGCAATGACATGCTATTACTATGCAAACCGCAGATATTATTTTGCTCAATAGGTTAATCCGCAGAAAGAAAGAAAAAATGATCTGCTCTTTAAAATTAATGCCAACGCACTGGCAGAAGGGAGCCTAAAACAAAAACCATGACTCACCATGAAAGCTTTTCAAGGCTCCCAGATGCAAAAAGAAAAGTTTCCCTGGGTGGAAACTTCCCCGGCATCACCGAGGTGTTGGTAGGAGGAAAACGGACAGCAATGAATGTCTCCAAAAGTTTCCCTGTAGCTCAGTGGAAAAACTGCAGGTGCCCAAGAGGCCTGATAAAAGGAGGGAGTTCATTTGTGTCCAGAGCATCTCTAGATCTGCTGTCCACTCCAGACCTAGGACTCTTTTTTTGTAGAAAAAGCCCAGCAGGAACTCATTTGCATATTAGGCCACACCCACCGGTTGCATCACATACCTCATTTGCATATTAGGCCACATTTGCCTGTTCCCACACCTCATTTGCATATTAGGCTACACCCGCCTGTTGTTTCAGCAGGAACTCATTTTGCATATTAGGTCACACCTCCTGACACCAGCCAGCTGAAACTGCAGTCCTGTGCGATCCTGCTAAAGAAGTTTTGTCTGGTGCATTCACACTACACTAAATAATGCATTTCACATCCAGATTTTTGCTATTTTTACACAGTAAAAATCCACCTATAAAACACATTATTTAGTGTAGTGTGAGCGCAGCAGTCCAGACCCAAATTCACATGGACACAATTGCTTGGAAACTCCAGCCAGGAAAAAAAAAAAAAAGCTCCCATTCACAAATCCCCTGCCCCCACCTGGGGATTGGCAACCCTAGCTCCACGACTTCAGGCTATAGGATTGGACTCACATTCTTGAATTCTCCATCCAACAACAAAAGGATATCCTGCGCCCAGAAAATTTGCCTGCCAGAACATGTCCTTCCCCTTGACATTTAGCTTTCTATGTGAAAGGATTGTTTTATCTTTTGCACAGAGGAGCATACAGCAACAAAAATGAATACCACTGTACATTATTTGTTGGGTTAAAAAAAATTTTTAAAGGGATAAATGTACGCTTTTGATGTAATTGATTACTGGAGATAACGTTACCACATTTCTATGCCGGCAGAGCTTTCAAGCAATGCTTTTCCTTAATGTGTCCCCCCCCCCCCCTCCCAGCACATCTTAAAACATTCTGATGAGCTGTTGAGTCAAGCAGCGTACAAAACGCTATGGGAGAAGACACCGACTATAATTCAAAAGGGAGCCGGATAAATCTCTGAAGCGTTTGAGGGATGATGGCAGTTAAGAAGCTTTAGTTGTTCTTTAGCGGTTCTCTTGAGAATGCTAAATGATTGGGTGGAAATCTAGAATCCCGAGGTTTGCACTGAATAACCTCGTAGAGCGTTAACGAAGGTAGAAAAAGCACTGAAGTTCTGTAGTGAAACTTTGACAGCTTTCAGACACACGCTTATAATAAATTTTCCAGAAAGGGGGCCAAGTGGATGGGATGTAGGGGGATCCTTGTGGATTTATTCACATGCCCATCCAAGAATACACAGTGAAGGAATATATTTGCAGGAATTGGAACACAAGGGAACTGAACTATGCTCTCTCCGAGGTTTTGTTGTTCAGTCGCACAGTCAAGTCCGACTATTTGCGAGCCATCGACAAAAGTCACGCCAGGCCTTCCTGTCTTCTACCATCCTCTGAAATCTGCTCAAATTCGTGTTACATCAGTAACGCTGTTCAGCCATCTCATCTTTTGCCGTCCCCTTCTTCTTTTGCCTTCTGTCTTTCCCAGCATCAGGGTCTTCTCCAGTGAGTGCTCCCTTCTCATTTGGTAGCCCAAGTATTTGAGCTTCATCTTCAGCATCTGACCTTCCAGGGAACAGTCTGGGTTGATTTCCCTTAGGACTGACTGATTGGATCTTCTTGCAGTCCAAAGGACTCTCAAGAGTCTTCTCCAGCACCACAGCTCGAAAGCATCTATTCTGCTGCGCTCAGCCTTCCTTATGGTCCAACTCTCACAGCCATACATTACTACTGGGAATACCATCGCTTTGACTATATGGAGTTTTGTTGGCAGGGTGATGGCTCTATTTTTTGTTATACTGCCCAGGTTCACCATAGCTGTCCTCCCAAGGAGCAAACATCTTTTAATTTGATGCCTACAGTCGCCATCTGCAGTGATCTTGGATCCAAGAAATGTCAAGTCTGTCACTACTTCCACGTCTTCCCCTTCTATTTGCCAAGGTGTGATACCAGTGATTTGTTGCATGAAGCACTTTTCTTCTAGCTTGGCTAGAAGTTGCCAACCTCAGTGTGCTTGATTGGGTTGCCAGCCTCCAGGTGGGGCCTGGAGTTCTGCTTTTGCAACTGATCTCTAGCTGGCAGAGATCAGCTCCCCTGGAGAAAATGGCTGCTTGGAAAGGTGGGCTCTGTGGCCTTGTACCATGCTGAGGTCTTGGAGTGATGCTGCCAGTCATAGTAGACAAGACCGACCTTGCTAAATCACTCTGTAGAAGGCATGTGCAGTTCTACCTACTAGGTAAATGCTCATGCACAGTTGTGCCCTGTAGATTCTGAACATGTGCTGGCATGATGAATAACACTGTCAGAAGAATGCTGCTGTTTGTGCAGTGAAAAGCGAGAGCTATGCTCAAAATATGCCTAATTTTAAATGATGCTTGATTTGCCCCAGGGTGACTTTGAAGCACATGTAATACAAGCAAGCCAGTCAGTTCTGAGCAGCGCCTAACCGACCAGCCAACATGCTGATTTCCACCAACGGTACGCACAGAAACACACATGGAATACTGTTTATTTTGAATCAGGAGCATGTCCTTGATGCAGTGGAGTACTTGACTTGCAAGAAAATAGGCATAAGAGCACTGCGAGCCAGAAAAGCTGAATTATTGAATGTGTGATTTGTGAAAACTGAAACCATCACACATTAAAGAACAGTTTATTGGAATTTTTGCCCCCTCTAAGAGAAGATATGCTTCTGCTAGCTTGCAGGCTCTGAGTGTCAGGTTCCAGAAGTCAGGCAAAGAAGAGTCAGTGGCTTAGCATCTATCGAACGCATTGCATCCACACCTAACAGTCTCTCTTGACTGGTTTTATAGCCCCACACCTAAGGGTCATGCTTGCAACCAGTTACTCAGAAGCAATTCTGAAACTACTCATCATTATCAGCAGGACTTTTTTTGAGCAGAAACACACAGGAATGCAGTTCTGGCTGGCTTGGTGTGGCCTAACATGCAAATGAGTTCTGCTGGGCTTTTTTCTACAAAAAAGCCCTGTACAAAACAATGGTGCGGTCAGGGGGTGGGGATGCAAATGAGTTCCTGGTGGACTGTTTCCACAAAAAAGCCCACTATCAGCAAGCAGCTGCCATTGAACCAGGAGGTGTGCATTTTGCCATCATGTCTGTAGCTCTGTTCTCAGCCTCCATCTCTGGTGCTCCAAGAGTATGGGTGATGCCGGTGGGCTGCACCATCCACATTCCCTATATTCTTAACAGATCTCTCTCTCTGTCTCTTTGCATGTGTATTTTCATTCTGATTTTCAACTAATTTTAGGATGTGTTCGCATATGGCTGTATTTTTAGTTGTTTACCACTTTGGTGTCCCAGACTGGGCTGAAAAGTGGGATATAAATCTTTAAAACAAACTTTGTTGCTAGATCACATAAACTCTGCAAGCCAGTGCAGAAGTTTTGTATTTTTCCTTTTCCAAGAACAGATCATTCATTCTTCCCATATTGCCTCTAAGTTTGGCTTTGGCAGAGATAAGCCTCTACCTCTGCAGAGCTGTTAATAGCTCTGAGAACCTGCCTGCCAGTGGAGGGAAGGCCGGTTGCCTGACACAGAGATCTATTGACACTTAAAAGCCCTTCGAGGTGCAAGACGGATGCACGAACCTTGTCCAGGTGATTGCTTAGCTGGTGGGTGATAAACATTGAGAGAAATTGTTCTGGCCTGAGCAGTTCTATCATTCGTGTGCGAAAGCAAGTTTGATGGATGGAGTCTTTGGCGAAGCAGCTACAAGCATCGATTGTTGTTCAGAACATCGCATGGCGTAAGTTCATCATTGCGCTGCTCCCGGGTGTCCGTAGTGTTCTTCTGCTGGTCTCTCATTTGTTTGATGCTTAAATAAGGCATAAGGGTTTTTTCTCTGTCAGATGAAGCCACACTAGATTGTTTTGTTTTGTTTTTTTAAAAAAAGCATGATAGGAATAGCAAAACAGACAACTCAGATTTCTCTTCTGCTATAGGGTCATTCAGTTCTGGTGAAACAACCCGTGCAGTAGGGGTGTCTTCCTCCTGTTGGTGGAGGGACTGGGGGGGTGGCATTCTGGGGGTGGGGCAGGGACATGGGCAACATGCTGACATCACTCTGGAAGAGACACCATTGTGTTGACAACATCTAGGGTTGCCGAGTCCAATTCAAGAAATACCTGGGGACTTTGGGGGTGGAGCCAGGACCAAGGGTGTGACAAGCATAATTGAACTCCAAAGGGAGTTCTGGCCATCACATTTAAAGGGACCACACACATTTTAAATGCCTTCCCTCCATTTGGAAATAATGGATAGGGGCACCTTCTTTGGGGGCTCATAGAATTGGACCCCTCAGTCCAATCTTTTTGAAACTTGGGGGGTATTTTGGGGACAGGCACGGGATGCTATGCTGCAAATTTGGTGCCCCCCAGAGCCCCAGATACCCACGGATCAATTCTCCATTATTTCCATAGGGAATAATAGAGTTCCCAGCAGACATTTCCCTCCCCTCCCCCCGCTATCTGATGACCCTGAAGTGGGGGTAGGGCCTCCAAACCGGGGGATCCCCTGCCCCCACCTGGGGATTGCAACCAGTAAACAACCCACAAAGGTTGTTTACTGGTTGCTATCTTGAGTGACTTCTCTCTAATTTTTCACCCACCTGGGGATTGGCAACCCTAGCAACATTGGAGCAACACTCTACATTTTGGGGGAAGCTCTATGGTAAAAATGGCTACAAACTATAGAGTTTTGCCCCCAAAAGTAGAGTGGCCTCTCCAAAGTTGCTGGTGTTGCCAGGGGTGGAATTCCAGCAGGAGCTCCTTTGCATATTAGGCCACACACCCTTGATGCAGCCAATCCTCCAAGAGCTTACAAGGCTCTTTTTTGTAAGATCTTGGAGGATTGGCTACATCAGGGGTGTGTGGCCTAATATGCAAAGGAGCTCCTGCTGGAATTCCACCCCTGGGTGTTACACTGGGATATCTGTTTGAGAGCAGAATTTCCCCCACTGGTCAGCTGGTTGGCAGCAGGCAGGAGCCCCTGAAATCCGAGGGTTCCCTCACCCCCATGAGGGAAATGCCAACCCCATAATGTGGTGTATTGTTGGGCCATTTTGGGCCAGGCCATGTGTGTACGTATTTAAGATTAGGTAACAGAGATATAAACTTTATAAAGGACACAGACAAGCACAATTCTTTTTTAAAAAAACTTAAAAACATGCTTAAAATGCTAGCACTTGTTGTTCTTAAAGGTGCTTTCTTTGTATCTCTCCCATGGGATCCAGGGAACTGGGCAAAGGAAGCTCTGGCTCTTTCCTTCCTTCCCCAGGAGACAGGAGAGAGAGGAGCCTCAGCCAATAGAAGGGAGACAGGCTTGGCTCAGTAGCTCTGCTGTGTGATTGAGAGAGCCTGGAAAAACAAGCTCTGCCTTCCCCCTCCCCTTCCTCCCCAGGGGAGGAGCCTCCGCCAATGGAGAAAATAGAGGTTTTGCTCTGTAGCTCCTATGTGACTGAGCAAGCTGTTATGTGACAAGCTGTTATGCAGAAGGAAGCAAGAGATAGGGAGAAGGAATCAGATGACAGCCAGTTGCTTGGGGGGCTGATAGAAGCCCTCCAGGGGCCTGATTCAGCCCCTGGGCCACATGTTTGACACCCCTGCTCCATATGCTAAAGTGGGTTTTCAACAAAACAAGAATCTGATCATACTGATCCTATTTAGAGGGTTAGCTGTAGAAAAATCAAAGTATAATAGAAAAAGCCCTTCGATTTTTGAGGATTGCTATCCTAGGTCTGTTTCCCTTTGCAGGATGAGAAAAACCACTTACCCTTTTGTCTGATAGATTTCAGTGCTGGCGATAGAGAAGAGCTGATATTTTATTGATGTAATTGCAGGAACAAAAGATCCCCAAGATTAGACTGAAAGAAAGAGGCAATGTAGTGGCCACAGCCAACCGCATGGAGTTCTGCGGCGCTGCATCAGACAATTAATGAACGTTTAACTGCAGAAAATAGGATGTTTTAATAGAAAATAAAGATGGAGTGATAATGGGGTAGGAAATATCATGTGGATTTAAGCTGTGTTGATGAAGTAATAGATATTTTAGTTTTCCCCCTGAATGGAGGAGGAGGAGGGAAAGAAGAAGAAGAAGAAGAAGAAGAAGAGGAGGAGGAGGTGTCAAGCATGCAGGTTCAATGACGAGTCGAATTTGATACAAAGACTACGGGCGTTTTCGCACTTACCTTAAGCCGGAGCGACATCCCTCTTCACCGCGCAGCGTCTGCACGGTTTTCGCACTAATTGCTCCGGAGCACCTGGAAGAGCCGCAAAGTCCCGCGGCTTTTGCGGCGCAAATGTAAACCGGTTTTTGGCGGTTTACATTTGCGCCGCAAAAGCCACGGGACTTTGCGGCTCTTCCAGGTGCTCCACAGCAATTAGTGCGAGAACCGTGCAGACGCTGCGCGGTGAAGAGGGACGTCGCTCCGGCTTAAGGTAAGTGCGAAAACGCCCTACGTTTATTGATAGACCGATACTTTGGCTCAAGCCATTGCTTGAGAAGAATGAAACCAATACATTGATACACAACTTTTAAGATACACTTCAAAGGGATTCCTACGGGGAGGAGAAGCAGGGGAGCATTCACACATAGAATATCAAAACTACATACATTCCCAGGGCGTTATCAGGCATTCGGCCTTGCAATGCCCAGATGGCTCATCCTCCCGGAGAAGGCTTCATGGGAAGGTGCTGATTGCTTTGTTCCCTCTAATTAACAGTCATAAAGCAAGAGAGGAGCCAGGAAAGAATAATAAACTAACAACATTTGGTTCTCTGGGATCTTACCCAGGCTTGCTTTTAGTCAGGCCCTAAAGCCATCAGTTATTGATCAGAATTAGCCATGCTTGACAGGAGGAAGAGGAGAAGGAGGGGGAGGAAGAGAAGGAAGAAGAGGAGGAAGAGGAGGAGGAAGAAGAGGAGAAGGAGGAGGAGGAAGAGGAGGAGGAGGAAGAAGAAGAAGAACCAGGAAGAGACAGACAGTTCTGATTAGATGTTTACTTTTATCCTGGGCAAGAGGCCTGCACTGCAAGGAGGATGGAAACCAACTGCCAGCAGCAAGCCTGATTGGGTAAGGGCCTTGCCTGCTTTTCTGGAAGATGCTATATTGGGGATGGTGCTTGGAAGAGCCATATGCAGTTTCTAAGCCACTGGTTGAATATTACTGCTCTCGGGCCCCATTTTGAGCAAGAAGAGCAGAGCTCCGGAACCTCTAAATTGTACTGTGCTCTTTCTTTCTTCCCCTCCCCCCCAACACTTGCTTCTGGGCTCCATTGTTCAACCCCCCTGTGAGAATTTTGCTGAACCCTAAGATTTGACAAATGTTCTATTTTTTTCACCACACACAAAAAAGGGGGAAATAACCAAAACATAAAAAGCAGACGGATGGAAATCTTCATCAGACCACTGTGGCTGCACAGGAGAACGTAATTTAAAAAGTATGATGGGAGTCAGGTTTTATGATGACAATTCTAGTTCCAGAAGCATTTTAAGGTAGATGCTGAGCTGATATAATTTGGTACACCTTCTGGTGATGTCAGGGGTGTGTGTGGCAGATGCAAATGAGTTGTGCTATTAAGCTTCGGCACCCCTTTTTCTATGAAATGATCCCGACTGCTCTCCAGTATAACACAATCCACCTGCCAAAATCGCTGTTTGCTCTGTAGTCTGGAGGTCAATCGCGGTTGCAGGAGAAGTCCAGGACGCCCCACCTCGAATCAATCAATCGTTTATTACCATCCGAGATCAGACATCAAACTCATCAAATGACACAGACATCACTAAGCGTCAGAATATACTGAACATGTATTTGCCAGGATCGCGTTTGTTCTGGTCACAGGGGGTTTGACGAAAGAGATACATACGCATGCGTTTACAAAAAAATAAAATCTGTTAAAATGAGAGCACGTTCTTCTGCCTGACTGAACATGCCAAAGCGCAAAATTTCACTACCCTTATAGTAATTTCGAATGCCCCACCTTGAGGTGGGTAGCCCCAGGCACTCTGCCACGGAACGGGGAGGCCTGGATAAATCTGGAACGTAGTTGGGGAAAGGCATTTTGTTATCCCCAAGGTGGTAAATCCAAATGACACCATCTGTCGAGATTAACACCAGGCACAATTCACTTGGATATTTTCCTATGCAAATCCCAGTGAAGCTAAATGGAAGCCATGTGTGCAGAGCTGGCCCAGTGTTATCAGTTGCATCCCGTTGAGTGGTTCTTTCAACAGGCACACCTTTAATGCTGTACGATTCAGTTCCAAGGTAGGACTGGCAGTGTTGCTCTAGCCAAGGATTTATAGCTGAGGGAAGATTTTAAATTTCTCATTCACTCTGTATTGATCTGAAAATCCTTGCTTCGGTTTGGCTTCTCCTATGTTCACATGCCACTCTCTTTTTTGTAGTTTTGAAGAAAAAGAATTGCAGATTTATACCCGACCCTTCTCTCTGAATCAGAGACTCAGATAGGCTTACAATCTCCTATATCTTCTCCCCTCACAACAGACACCCTGTGAGGTGGGTGAGGCTGAGAGAGCTCTTACAGCAACTGCCCTTTCAAGGACAACCTCTGCCAGAGCTGACCCAAGGCCATTCCAGCAGGTGCAAGTGGAGGAGTGGGGAATCAAACCCGGTTCTCTCACAGCAGCTGCCCATTCAAGGACAACTCCTGCGAGAGCTATGGCTGACCCAAGACCATTCCAGCAGCTGCAAGTGGAGGAGTGGGGAATCAAACCCGGTTCTCTCACAGCAGCTGCCCATTCAAGGACAACTCCTGCGAGAGCTATGGCTGACCCAAGACCATTCCAGCAGCTGCAAGTGGAGGAGTGGGGAATCAAACCCGGTTCTCTCACAGCAGCTGCCCATTCAAAAACAACTCCTGCAAGAGCTATGGCTGACCCAAGACCATTCCAGCAGCTGCAAGTGGAGGAGTGGGGAATCAAACCCGGTTCTCCCTGATAAGAGTCTGCACACTTAACCACTACACCAAACTGGCTCACCAAATTTTTTGCATTTTTTTGTTTCCTTACTCTGGGCTATTTTCCCTATATCCATTTTAGCATTGATAAAGTTGTGGTTGGTGTGTATGCAGGGATTTTTTTTTGAACAGGAACACAGTTCTGGCTGGCTTGGCATCAGGGGGTGTGGCCTAATGTGCAAATGAGTTCCCTCTGGGCTTTTTCTACAAAAAAAGCCCTGTGTATGTATACATAGAATGCATTACTGATGTACCTTATAAATGTAAATACTGTATAAATTACATATGAAAAGGACACATGTATGCAATATAAATTAATCTGCTAAAGCAACAGGTGAAAGGATGCAAGTGAAACTACTGACCGAAATATATATATGGATATAAGAAGAAATGAGGAATATTTGCTCTTTTCTAGTGCAGTTGATATAGGAGCATCAGGACTTGATAAAAGCTGAGCAGACACCAGCGATTTGTATGTAGTGTGGAAATCTATCGCGTTTGCTAGATTAATTAGCACTTTTTGACTTGAGATGATGCCCTGTCCACACCTGATTACGTGTTGACAGTCTGGCTCCCAAGACAGAACCAGTTTCTTCGCACTGTTTTGTAGTAAGGATCATCTGAGAGTAAAATGCCATTTTGTGTCACAAGCTGTGAATGATACTTCATCCTGAAGGCTTAAACCAGATAGCAATATATGGGAAACAGCATAACCTACTTAAAAGTTTGAGAATAGTTTGGAAGTCTTACATTCTCTGGTTAACATTTCTGGATAAAGCTGCCATCAGCATTGGGTGCCTTTACCCTAGTTTCAGTTTGTCCCATAAAGTGCACTTAGACAAGAAAGTTTATGCACAGTTGACATACAGAGCATCAGCAAGTTCAAGCATTCTCCAGTTTGGCAGGTGTGCTGCTCATCACTTGCAAGGAGGAAGCCGATTGGTCGGCAAACTGGTTGGATGTGCCAATTTGCACGATGGTGCTACTTTCTTGCATAATGATTGTGTGCAGCAGCAATTGGAGAGCCAGTCTGGTGTAGTGGTTAAGTGTGCGGACTCTTATCTGGGAGAACCGGGTTTGATTCCCCACTCCTCCACTTGCAACTGCTAGCATGGCCTTGGGTCAGCCAGAGCTCTTGTAGGAGTTGTCCTTGCAAGGGCAGCTGCTATAAAAGCACTCTCAGCCCCACCCACCTCACAGGGTGTCTGTTGTGGGGGAGGAAGGGAAAGGAGATTGTAGGCCGCTCTGAGATTCTGTCCTTGAAAGGGCAGCTGCTGTGAGAGCCCTCTTCAGCCCCACCCACCTCACAGGGTGTCTGTTGTGGGGGAGGAAGGGAAAGGAGATTGTGAGCCGCTCTGAGACTCTGTCCTTGAAAGGGCAGCTGCTGTGAGAGCCCTCTCCAGCCCCAACCACCTCACAGGGTGTCTGTTGTGGGGAGTGGAAGGTAAAGCAGATTGTAGGCTGCTCTGAGACTCTGTCCTTGAAAGGGCAGCTGCTGTGAGAGCCCTCTCCAGCCCCACCCACCTCACAGGGTGTCTGTTGTGGGGGTGGAAGGTAAAGGAGGCTGTGAGCTGCTCTGAGACTCTTCGGAGTGGAGGGCGGGATATAAATCCAATATCATCATCATCATCATCCTCTTCCCGTGATTTATCTGTCTCCAATTTTAAAAGGCACATAATTAAAAGGGGAGATCGACATTTTTAAATTTAGACTTGCTACTTGTGTCTCTGTGTACATTCAGTGTCTGCCCATGAGAACAACTAATCTTGTGATGATTTCTTACAATTGCTTCTCAAAAAGAAACTCCTGACTACAAAGGTACAATATGCCAGCCATGCTCATATTGGTCATTTAAAGGACATCCCTGACTGCACAGGTGCAATGAAGGGACAAACTGCAAGTGGTTCCTGCTTTACAATACAGGTATGATGACTCAGGAGTCTGCGCACTTCAATTTTCAATGGAGAAAATGTAGTTCTTAGATTGTGCACAGACAGCTGCAAGCTATGATGACTTGTCCATGTAAAACCAAACAGCAACTGTGCAGATAGGAGAGCTGGTTTGCGGCTCATTTCAAGAACAACTGTAAAGGCAACTTGATCTGGAGCTAGCCTTGCAGTGGATCGAGGGGGTCAAGCAAACTAAGTTTGTCTGACTGCTGTGTTTGTGTCAAGTTTTGCAGCATGCTCAGTGGACACAGTGGAACAGGATTGCACCTGCCACCTACCAGGGGTGGCCCTAGACTGTCTGGCACTCTAGGCAAGGCTAACGTCTACCCTCTCCTCGCACTGATGACATCACCAAGTCACATGAGCCCACCCAATTTGCCACCCCAGAAGGCTAGCGCCCTAGGCAATCACCTAGTTTGCCTAATGGCAGGGCCAGCGCTGCCGTCTACATGTCTACTCTGTGTATGGGGTTGAATTGGTTTATTGTACGAGTGAAAGGCATTTATGGAAGTGGGTCTTCTTTTTTCCCCTTCCTGTGCAATCCCCCAAAGGCTTTTGCCAGTGGCTGTCAGACCCTCCTGGACAAAAAAACGATCAGGCATGGGGGACTGCGATGAGGAGGGGGAGCTGTGCAAAATCACTCCCACCTAGGATTGCCAGGGCCCCTTACCTGTCCAGCAGGGGGATTTGGGGGTCATTTGCCCCATGGCGCAGAGTGCCTAAGCTCTGCTCACGACCTGAGTTCAATCCCCGGTGGAAGCTGGGTTTTCAGGCAACCAGCTCGAGGTTGACTCAGCCTTCCATCCTTCCAAGGTTGGTAAAATGAGTACCCAGCTTGCTGGGGGGAAAGTGTAGATGATGGGAAGGCAATGGCAAACCACCCCATAAAAACATTGTTGGCACAGTAGTGGTTTTGGAGGCTTCGGTGAGGGTGGAATAGGACCACTGCCGTGAAAACATTGTGAAAGCAACGCCAGAGTCGGAAATGACTGGTGCTTGCACAGGGGACCTTTCCTTTCCTTTCCCAAGTGTAGGCAGGGATGTAGCACAACGTCCCTGATGTCAGGGCTTTTTTTGTAGCAAGAGCTCCTTTGCATATTAGGCCACACACCCCTTCTGTAGCCAATCCTCCAAGAGCTTACAGGGCTCTTTATACAGGACTTATTGTAAGCCCTTGGAGAATTGGCTACATCAGGGGTGTGTGGCCTAATATGCAAAGGAGTTCCTGCTAAAAAGAAAGCCCTGAGTATTTCACATGGAAAGGTGCTTTTGACAAAGAGATGGAGAAAAGAGGTGTTACTTTTTTCTCACCACTATAAATTTTTGGCAAAAAGAAAAAAACAACACCGTAGATAAGTGAATCAGGTTGTTTTCATCCCATTTTTCTTTTCTGCTGTGAGTAAGCCTGGCACTGCTGTCCTAAAGCAAGTTCCCCCCAGGCGAAGGCCATTGAAATCAACGGCCTTAGTCGAGATCAGCTCTGCCTGGGACCGAGCTGAAGGAAACCCTGCATGAGAACAGAGCATGAGTGCATTAGGAGCCGGCTTCTGGCATTCCGAGGCCAGTCCTTTCCAGGGACCAGCGGTTTGTCTGAAAGCAGCAAAAGTGTTATTGATGTGTTTTGCCCTCTGACTTATCTATTTCAAAGACAACGCTGCCTCTTGGAAGCAGAGAACTGCAGCTGCTCTGGGGGGAGAATGCCCAAAGAGAGAGAAAGGGAGGAGTTCAGAGTCACAAGTGGGAAAGAGCAGCAGCTTGTTGGTACAGTAGTGGTTCTGGAGGCTTCGGTGAGGGTAGAACGGCACCACTGTTGGATACACTGCCCTGGCTGGGGCACCAGACGAGGCCTCACTGAATTTATTTTTTTCAAAACCCAGGGGAGGTGATGGGACTGGCCTTTAGGCAGGGGTGGAATTGCAGCAGGAGCTGTTTTGCATATTAGGCCATACCCCCCTAAGAACATAAGAGAAGCCATGTTGGATCAGGCCAATGGCCCATCCAGTCCAACACTCTGTGTCGCACAGTGGCCAATATATGTGTGTGTATACACACACACACACACACACACACACACACACATATATATATACTGTGGCTAATAGCCACTGATGGACCTCTGCTCCATATTTTTATCCAATCCCCTCTTGAAGCTGGCTATGCTTGTAGCCGCCACCACCTCCTGTGGCAGTGAATTCCACAAGTTAATCACCCTTTGGGTGAAGAAGGACTTCCTTTTATCCGTTCTAACCCGACTGCTCAGCAATTTCATTGAATGCCCACGAGTTCTTGTATTGTGAGAAAGGGAGAAAAGGACTTCTTTCTGTACTTTCTCCATTCCATGCATAATCTTGTAAACCTCTATCATGTCACCCCGCAGTCGACGTTTCTCCAAGCTAAAGAGCCCCAAGCGTTTTAACCTTTCTTCACAGGGAAAGTGTTCCCCCTGATGTAGCCAATCCTCCAGGAGCTTACAAAAAAGAGCCTTGGAAGCTCTTGGAGGATTGGCTACATCAGGGGGTGTGGCCTAATATGCAAAGTAGCTCCTGCTACAATTCCACCCCTGCCTTTAGGTAAATTTCTGGTCAAAAGCACTCCTAATCTCTTTTTTTCCCCACTGCTGATGCTGTGACATGACTAGGGTTGCCAGGTCCGACTCAAGAAATACCTGGGGACTTTGGGGATGGAGTCGGAAGCAAGAGTGTGACAAGCACAACTGAACTCCGAAGGGAGTTCTGGCTGTCACATTTAAAGGGACTGCATGCCTTTTAAATTTTTCCCCTGCCTTTGGAAATAATTGATAAGGGTACTTTCTTTTGGAACTCATAGAATGGGATCCCCTAGTCCAATCTTTTTGAAACTTGGAGGGTGATTTGAGGAGAGGCACTGAATGATATGTTGAAAATGTGGTGCCTCAAAAAACAGCCCCCTCAGAGCCCCAGATACCCACAGATCAATTCTCCATTATACCCAATGGGAATCGGTCTCCATAAGATATAATGGAGTGCCCAGCAGACATTTCCCTCTCTCTCTCCCCTTCTGATGACCCTGAAGTGGGGGGAGGGCCTCCAAATCAGGGGATCCCCTCCCTAACTGGGGGTTAATAATCCAAGAGGAAACAGCAGTGTACAGATTAGTAAAACAGAAAAAACACCACGTAACTATATGTTGCAATATAAGTGCACAAACACTCTTTACTTAGATATTGTTTCAAAAGCTATTTCAAACATCTCTTAAATTAGAACACAGTCTATGGTTCACAGTCGAAGACCTTGGACAGCTTTAACCATTTGTGCAAACTAATGAGACGGGAATAAACTGTGTGAGCTGTTGCCTTAGCATGGGTTCCGGATTATAAAAGAATAGCGGCCAGTGGAAGTGTAAATGAAACACAGATTAAACCTAGGTGTCAAGCAGGCAGGTTCAATGACGAGTCAAAGTTGATACAAAGACTACGTTTATTGAGAGACCGATACTTTCTGTGTAACAGATTCTTGAGAGTAATACTGCATATACATTGATACAATACTTTTGTTACTCGGTCTTTCACCAATCGCGGGTTAGTGGGTGGGAGGGAGGGGTGGCGCTATTCATACGGGAGGATTACTCCTTCCGGGCTCTCCCGGCCTTAACGATCGATGGCGTTGAATGTGCCAGCCTAGCATGGGATGTCGGAGAGGGGTTGGTGATCTGGCTGGTGTACCGTCCGCCTAACGCACCAGCCAGCGCCTTACCATCCCTGATAGAGGCGGCGTCAGGCTGGGCATTGGAGTACCTGAGGCTTGTGGTCTTGGGCGACTTCAATGTCCATGCCGATGACGCAGCCTCTAATCGGGCAATGGACCTATTGTCTTCCATGGCGACACTGGGACTCTCTCAATTTATTACGACTCCTACGCATCAGGCGGGACACACATTAGACCTGATCTTTGCATCCGGAATTCGAGTGAATGATATCACAATGGAGGCGGTGCCATGGTCGGATCACTTAGCCCTCAAGGCCCGTATGGAGACGCCACACCAACCCTGTAAGGGCGGAGAGCCTATTTTGGACCCGAACGGTTCCAGATGGCTCTTCGGGACCCCTGGCCCTCTGGCGATTCCCTTGATGCCCTAGTTGATGCCTGGCAAGACCGGCTGTCCGGGGCAATCAATCAGTTGCACCTCGACGTCCTCTGCGACCTCGTTCGAAGCTGGCTCCATGGTATACCTTGGAGTTACTCCAGCTAAAACAAGGACTTAGACGACTAGAGAGGCAGTGGTGGCGCACTCGCGACGAAGCGGCGAGAACATCTTATAGATCGTTTATGAGGTCTTATGAGATGGCATTCAAGGCTGCGAAGAAAGATTACTTCGCAGCCAAGATTGCGTCTGCAAATTCGCGCCCGGCACAATTGTTTAAAATAATTGAATATTTAACCACATTGCCCCAGGGCAGGCCAAATGTTAGAGAATTGGAAATAGGCTGTGAGGCTTTTGCGAAATTTTTTGCAGACAAAATCACGTCGCTCCGCCAGGACCTGCCCATCACATTGGATACAGTACATGAACTGGAGGCTCCGTGCCTGTCTTCTGGTTTAATCTTGGATCATTTCGACCCACTCAGCCTGGAGGAAGTCAACGGAATACTCTCCTCTGAATGCCCAACAACTTGTGATTTGGACCCATGCCCCTCTTGGCTAATTAAATCTTGCCTGAGGGAGCTTAGATGTCCTTTATGGGACATCATAAATAGATCCCTCCTGGAGGGGCATTTTCCAACGCCCCTAAAAGAGGCTCTGGTCCGTCCCCTCCTGAAAAAAAGTACAGCAGACCCGGTCGAATTGGCAAATTGCCGACCGGTCTCGAATTTACCGTTTTTAGGTAAAATTATAGAGAGGGCAGTGGCATCGCAGTTGCAGGGTTTTCTGGATTATGCTTCCATCCTAGACCCTTGCCAGTCCAGCTTTTGCCTGGGCCATGGGATGGCGACAGTGCTGGTCGCCTTGGTGGATGACCTCCAGCGGCATCTGGATCGAGGCGGTGTGGCGGTGCTGATGTTGTTAGACCTGTCGGCCGCGGTCGACACGGTTGACCATCGGCTACTGACCCACCGCCTCGCCGATGTTGGGGTCAGGGGGTCGGCTCTACAATGGCTCTCCTCCTTCCTTGAGGATCGGGGACAAAGGGTGGCAATCGGGGATGAGCTCTCCCAGAGACGCACACTACATTGTGGGGTGCCTCAGGGAGCAGTCCTCTCGCCGATGCTATTTAATAGCTATATGCGCCCCCTTGCCCAGATTGCCAGGAGGTATGGGCTTGGGTGTCACCAGTATGCAGATGACACCCAGCTCTATCTGCTAATGGATGGCCGGCCTGGCTGTGTCCCAGAGAATTTGGACCTGGCACTGTAGGCCGTGGCAACTTGGTTAAGGCTGAGTGGGCTGAAATTGAATCCTGCAAAGACAGAGGTCCTTTGCTTAGGTCGGGACGCTCTGGGAGGGGAAATACCTCTCCCAGTCTTTGACGGGGCGCCATTGAAAGCGGCGCGCCGAGTCAAAAGCCTGGGAGTTCTACTGGAGCCTTCATTATCAATGGAGGCCCAGATAGCAGCCACTGCCAAGTCAGCCTTTTTTCATCTGAGGCGGGCGAGGCAGTTGGCTCCCTTCCTAGAGCATCGGGACCTGGCAACAGTGATCCATGCAACGGTCACCTCGAGATTAGATTACTGTAATGCCCTCTACATGCCCTCTGCCTCTGTGCCGAACCCGGAAGCTGCAGCTAGTGCAGAACGCGGCTGCTAGACTGTTTCTGGGGCTCCCAAAGTGGGAGCACATACAGCCGGGGCTGCGTGAACTGCACTGGCTGCCAGTTACATACCAGATTTGTTACAAAGTGCTGGTCATTACCTTTAAAGCCCTATATGGCCGAGGACCTGCCTACCTTAGGGACCGTCTTTCCCCGCACGAACCCCAGAGAGCACTGAGGTCAGCAGGGAAGAACCTGCTGACTATCCCCGGGCCAAAAGAGGCAAAACTCCAGAGTACCCGCACTCGGGCTTTCTCTGTTATGGCTCCACAACTATGGAATCAGCTTCCAGAAGAAATTCGGGCCCTGCGGGACTTTGAACAGTTCCGCAGGGCCTGCAAGACCATCCTGTTTCGAATGGCCTTCACCGACCAAAACTGCTAAGTAAAACTTGCCATCTGGGTAATAGCACAAAAATATTAATTTTATTGTTTTTAGAAATTGTAATAGATTTTAAAATGTAGTTAAAATGTTATATTGTACAATGTATGTATTGAATTCTTGCTGTTAGCTGACCTGAGCCTGCTTCAGCGGGGAGGGCGAGATACAAATAAAATGTGATGATGATGATGACTTTAAGGCTTGCTTCAAAAGGATTCCAAAGGATGGGGTTGCGGGGTAGCTCTCACACATAAACTATCATAAATGTCTACATTCCCACAGTGTTATCAGGACTCTGTCCTTGCTATCCCCAGATGTCTCACACTCCCTACCGAGAATGTATGGGAAGGTGCTGATTACTTCTTCTCAAGTTAGTTTCGTTTCTCACTACTTCTACTCTTTAAGCAATAAAGCAAGAAGGGGGGAGGGAAAGAATAACAAGGCTAGCAAAACTGGGTCCTCCATGATACTTCACAGACCAGGGTTAGGTAGAACCCTATAACAATCAATTATCAATGGAATTTCACCATGCTTGACACTAGGATTGCCGCTGCACCTGTTGAATTACTGACTGCCTTTGCAAGAAGGAGCAGTCAGGTTGATCTGCGCCTTTCAACAAGAAGGTTGTAATGACAGCAGATTGTGTACCTGATGACATCCAAGGTCTTTGACTGTGAACCATAGACTGTGTTCTGCTTTAAAAGACATTTGAAATAGTTTTTGAAACAATATCTAAGTAAAGAATGTTTGTGCACTTATATTGCAACATATATAGTTATGCGGTGTTTTTTCTGTTTTACCCAACTGGAGATTGGCAACCCTAGCCACATGACAAGGTGTTTAAAGGAACTAAGGGATAACTTAAAGCAGAGATGGCCAAGGTTTTGGTCCGGGGGTCAAATCCTCCCCTGCTAAATTGGCTGACAACTAGATTTCCTCAACACCGGCTGGCTCCATAATGTGGTGAGGGAAGGCTGTGGCCTTTGTTGGTAGATTCCGGGGTGATCTCCGCCACTGTCTCACCCAGGGCTTTTTTTGTAGCAAGAACTCCTTTGTATATTAGGCCACACACCCCTGATGTAGCCAATCCTCCAGGATCTTACAGCAGGCCCTGTACTAAGAACCTTGTAAGCTCTTGTAGGATTGGCTACATCAGGGGTGTGTGGCCTAATATGCAAAGGAGTTCCTGCTACATAAAAAGCTCCCCCCCCGTTGTTGCTGCCTCTGCTGCCAGGTGTCTTTAAAATACCACATGGCAAGCGGCAAATGTCTTTCCATGGCAGATGAACCCAATGTGCTCTGAGGAGAGCTAGCTTAATGTAGCGGTTTAAGAGCAATGGACTCTAATCTGGAGAGCCGGGTTTGATTCCCCACTCCTCCACCTCCACACGCAGCCAGCTGGGTGACCTTGGATCAATCACAAATTCTCTCAGAGCCGTTCTCTCAAGAGCAGTTCTCTCAGAGCTCTCTCAGCCCCACCTACCTCAGAGGGTGCCTGTTGTGGGAAGAGGAAGGGACATAGATTGTCAGCAATGCTCTCTCTAAACTGTGGAGTCTTGTGAGCAAAAATTCTACTTTGTGAGCTACTGGCATGAAAGTGGTGAGCTGCTGCATAAATTATTGTGTTCTGGGGTCATCCTTCCTGAGCTGAGACAAATATATGTGAGGGTAAAAACCTGTGAGCTAGCTCCCACTAACTCAGCTTAGAGGGAACATTGATTGTAAGCTGCTCAGAGACTCCTCTGGGTAGTGAAGGGCGGAGTATAAACCCAAGCTCCTCCTCCTCCTCCTCTGCATCTACTGTTTGCAAGGAAGCAGGGCTTTTTTTGTAGCTGGAACTCCTTTGCCTATTAGGCCACACCCCCTGATGGAGCCAATCCTCCTGGAGCTTGCAGCAGGCCCTGCAGGAAGAGCCCCGTAAGCTCTTGGAGGGGCTTCATCAGGGGATGTGGCCTAATATGCAAAGTTCCTACCACCAAAAAAAGCCCTCCAAGGAGGCTTTATGCAAATGACAGTTGAGTGTATTCCACGTGTACACCTGCAACTGCAGTTGTCCTTTGTTAGCTCAGGTAAAAGCTTCCGTTGTACCTAAGCTGTCTTTCCGAAAATAGGTTTCAGCGCTGGCAGGAAAGCAGCTGTCTTTGACACACAGGTCTCCCCCCCACCCCCACCCCCCACACATACTTCAAGTCACCATGTTTTTCTTGCACAGAGAGAATGTCTTAATCCTGAAAAGCAAATATCTCCTGTTTAGAGATGAGATGAGTTGATCCAAGATTACACAGAAAGCATGATGTAAAACACATCCCTTATGAGTTCTCTCCATTGCTGTAGCTGCAGAGGTTTTGATTTTGAGCGGAGGCAAAAAAGCAACAACATCAGGCCTATTAGAAATGCTTGGGTAGCTGTTCGAGAGCCAGTGGAGCGGTGTAGGGGGTTAGAGCGTCGGAGCAGGGAGTCCCGGGTTTGAATCTCTAGTCTGCCATGGGAACTTGCTGGGTGCCCTTGGGCCAGTCACAAGGCTCTCTTGGGCCAGTGACAGAGCCAGTTTTGTGGAGTGGCTAAGAGCTTGGTGGACACTAATCTGGAGAACTGGGTTTGATTCCCCTCTCCTCCACATGCAGCTGCTGGGTGACCTTGGGTCAGTCACAGGTTCTCTCAGAGGTGTTCTCTCAAGAGCAGTTTCTCTCAGAGCTCTCTCAACCCCACCGGCCTCCCATGATGTCTGTTGTGGGGAAAGGGAGGGAAGGAGATTGTTAGCCACTCCAAGACTCTGAAATCCAACCTCTTCCTCCTCCTCTTCTTTTTCTCTCCTCTTCTTCTACGACTTCTCCTCTTCCTCTTTCATGCCACATGGGCAGTAGTTTGCGTGTCCAATTACGAGCAGGCACTTTTTCATGCAGCGGCTTTAACCGCATTTTTTGGAGCATTGAGGGTCTCAGAGTTGGTGGCCTGCTCGCGCAACGATGTTTCCGGTAGGGCCCTGATGGTGGGTGACGTGAGTTTGGTTGGGGGACAGGCCGTCATCCGGGTCCGTAGGTCCAAAACTGACCAGAAACAGAGGGGGAGCGTCATCACCCTGGGCCCTTGTGTGGCATGAAGGCCCCGCAAAATCGATGGGGATATTGGGACCCTATTGTCAACCTGCTCGGGGGCGGGCACCCCCTTGTGGCGCAGTTCTAAAAGCAGGTGTTTGTCGGTGCAGCCACGTTCGTGCGTGGCTGGGTGCGTTTGTGGTTGGGGCCTGCCCGCTGACGGAGAGCTAGCTAGCTTCCTGTGCGGCGGTAGAGGCCCGAGGCGTCGTGGGATCGTCAGTCGTGCTTCCCGCGGACGTCGGGGCGGTGAAAGGCTCGGAGCGGCGCACTTGAAAGATTGGCTCTATATATTTGGAAAGGGGGTCCTAAACAAACTGACTTGACATGGGGAAAAGGGTTGCCAGTCTCCAGGTGGAGCCTGGAGATCTCCCACTTTTACACCAAATCTCCACCTGGCAGAGATCAGCTCCCTTGGAGAAAACGGCTGCTTTGAAGTATTAATTTAAAAAAAATCTTTTCAAGCATTCTTTTAGCACAACACCATCTTGAACAAGGAAAATGAAATAAATGCAGAAAAATGCAGATCTTCTGTCCCTCTCTCTATAGCTGCGCTGCCTCAGGGGTGTCAAACTCATTCATTATGAGGGCCGGATCTGGCATAAATGAGACCTTGTTGGGCCGGGCCATGTTGGGCTGGGCCATGTGGGTACCTATTTAAGATTAGGCAGAGCCCCATGGTGCAGAGTGGTAAAGCTGCAATACTGCAGTCAGAGCCCTTTGCACACAACCTGAGTTTGATCCCAGCGGAAGCTGGTTTCAAGTAGCTGGCTCAGGTTGACTCAGCCTTTCATCGTTCCGAGGTCAGTAAAATGAGTACCCAGCTTGCTGGGGGAAAGTGTAGATGAACTAAGGAACACTGAACGTTCTTTAAATTTTTCCCACAGTCTCTCTTCAGTCACAAAGAATTCGGCACTTCCCAGCCGAGCGGCCCATCGGCCGCCTTAGGCTGGGGGCCGTCCATTGCCTCCCCTGCAGGATGGGAGACAATGGTTTTACCCTGCTGCTCGGGGGCTTTGGAGTTATATTTGGACATGCGGGGTAAGTCTAACGGCTTCTTATTTTGCCATGAAGACTATACCCCTCTTTCCCGGTTTCAGTTTTGGGCCGTCACTTCCCGGGCGTTAAAGAAGCTAGGACTTGGTGGGGTGCGGTTTGGTACCCACTCCTTCCGCATAGGTGCGGCTTCTACCGCCGCGGCTATGGGATACAAAGGCGATGCCATTCGCCGGGTGGGCCGTTGGAGGTCCCGGGCCTTCAGGTCTTACATTCGCCCCCTGGTGCCGTAAGTATTCATGGCGTTTTTAGTTATGTTGGTTATTAATATTGCTGAATTTACTGTTTCTTCTTAGGTGCTGTGGCTGGCCGGGAAAGGAGGAGGATCCTCATTTGCGGCCACAGTATTGTCTTCTGGGCGGCACATCAGGCACGTCAGATGCCAGGAGGACCTCAGTTGGGCCTGAGTGAGCAGGCCACGATTGAGTGGCAAGGCCGGCGTGGAATGAGGTGGGCAGGACTCCTCTCACTTTTGTTCAGGGAGAGGAGGGGCCTGCCCCCGCATATCTTGGTGATTCACCTGGGGGAGAATGATTTGGGCCTAGTCAAGGGTAAGGCCCTATCAATTCAGGCCCGGGATGATATCACCCTGATAAAGCGCAGGTGGCCTGGCGTCCTCGTCCTGTGGTCGGCCATGTTGCCGCGCCGGGTGTGGCGGGCAGCATGGGACCCGGAGGGCCTGGAGCGGGCAAGGTTGAAGGCTAACAGAGCCTTGCGCATCGCCATGGAGGCGGGTTTGGGAAAGTATGTTCCGCATCCATCTATTCGGGCCAAACGTGCCGAACTGTACCGGCCTGATGGGGTCCACTTGTCTAAGAAGGGCAATGAGGTCTTTTTGGCCGACCTCAGGCATGGGTTAGAGCATGTCCTGGCTTGTGGGGGGTCAGTCGCCTAAGCAGAGGCTTGGCGCTGTCCTTGGCAGGTTTACCCTTGGGGACATGTTCTATTTGGGGCATTTCGGTGAGCGCACATGGCAACGCACCTTTGGGGGTGCAGGGCCTACCTGGGGAACCTATGCTGTACGGCGCAAGGTTGGCTCCAGGGAAGCCTGGTGATCCAGTCATTAGGGAGTGGTCCACAGCCCAGGCTGTACGGCACGGGGTGGGTGGAGCTCAGGCGGACTGGATCTGTGCCTGGCCGGCCGGTTTTGAGCCGTTGGGTCGGCTCAATCCCGGGGCCTGTGGCTCGCCCTGTTTCAGGTTGGGGAGGTGGTCTTGTTGTTGACCCCTGGCTCATCCTGGCCCCATGTTTTTTCCCCCATTGCCATTATTTAATAAAGTGGCCCTTCATACCAACTCGTTGTATGTCTCTTTATTCCGAATGGGGGGGCAATGATAGCCTCTTCAAATAGGACTTAATGAAGACATGAGTGAAGTCTTTAATTTCTTAGTGTTCCACTCGTGATGGTGCAGAGAGAATAAGGAACCACTTTTAAAAGGACTCCTCGTGGTTTCAGTAGTTAGTTCTTCCTCAGCCTCTTTCTCCCGACGTTACACAGAGCCACAGCTCTACTCTTTGCAACATGGATCCACACATGCTCTAATTTGCTGCTACAGGCTCTTCTTTAATAGAAGGAAGAGAGGTTTAGCTCAGTAGCTCTGCTGTGCAATTGAGAGAGCCTACCAAAGCAAGCTCTCCATTCTCCCTTCCTCCCCAAGGGAGGAGCCTCAGCCAATGGAGAAAATAGAGGCTTTGCTCTGTAGCTCCTGTGCTATTGAGCAAGCCTTGCAAAGCAAAGCTGTTATGTAGAAGGAAGCGAGAGAGTGGGAGAAGGAAGCAGACAAGAGCCAGTTGCTCAGGGTCCAGATAAGAGCCCTCCAGGGGCCTGATTCGGCCCCTGGGTTGCACGTTTGACACCCCTGAATTAGATATTGAGCCTCTTTAGCCCTTTTGCCTTCTGTTTCATCTTCTGTAGAACCCCTCTTCTCCTTCTCTCTTGCCTAGACTTGGAGTTCTAGTAAGTTAATCTTCTGAAAGTAAACCTGTTCGCAGTTATTTAAATATATCTACATGAATACGTCATGTAAGATGTGCTTCTGTTTTTGTAAGTATAATTTCTTTCTCTTGTTACCACCGGAGTTCAATCATCTTTGTAATTTGTTTGAACAGCATTTCCCCCTTAACCAAGAAACATGGAGGACTGGGAATACTGTGTAAAGCTTCTATGCTTCCAAAGCAAGTAATAATTTTTTAATTTTTTTTTTTTTACATTTAACTTAGTAGTTTGGTGGCTTGAGAGATGCCAGGTGACAGAGGCAGCCCACCCAAATTAATTAGCTGGCACATGAGTACATCGAACCAAATCTCTTTCTCTCTTCTCCTGTTTTTACACATCTCATTACCATCATCAGCGAGCCGTTGCACATCTTCAAGCCTTGAAATCTAGAAAGACAGATTATTCAAAGGAAACCTCAAAACACAGCCAGGGCCCTGAGCCGGATATACAATTTAATTATTTGGCAACGAACGGTGCGATAGGTTGTCATTTCCCTGCCCCTCAGGAGAGGGCTCTGATCCCGTGAGCCACATCTGTGTCAAAGCAAGACAGACGACGTTGAGGAGTGTGGGAGGGGAATCTAAGCGGTGCAGTGATCGTAAACTCTGAATCTGTCTCGTGCTCTCCTCAGAAAAATATTACGCCATCTTTCTCCAAACTTGACAGGTGCTCGAGATAGTACCGAATTTTCATAATAACCAGATGAATTTTTAACAGGGCCTTACCCTTCCATACAGGTTTCTCTTTGCTCACCTACCTGGCCATGGCGACAGGGAGGGAGGTACAGCTCTTTTCTTTCCCCCCTTCAGAGAGAGCCAGTTTGGTGTAGTACTGGTTAAGTGCGCAGACTCGTATCCAGGAGAACCGGGTTTGATTCCCCACTCCTCCACTTGCAGCTGCTGGAATGGCCTTGGGTCAGCCATAGCTCTTGTAGGAGTTGTCCTTGAAAGGGCAGCTTCTGTGAGAGCTCTCTCAGCCCCAACTACCTCACAGGGTGTCTGTTGTGGGGCGGGGGGAGGTAAAGGAGATTGTGACCGCTCTGAGATTCAGAGTATAGGGCGGGATATAAATTCAATATCTTCTTCTTCTCCCTCCCTGTTCACTGCTAGAGGACATTTTGTGCTTTGTAGGATGAGCTATCAATCAAGCCCTGGTTGAATGAAGCTCTGGAACAAGGTAAGGTGTACTGCTTCTTCAGAATATTTAAGCCCTGGACTTAAGCAGAGAACCTTGTGGGTTCAGCCAGTTCACATAGCCAGTACATATCTGTACTGGCTGTGATCTTGGACTCACCTGCACCCAGACGGTGACCTTGAAACTTGAACACTCTTTGAACGACTAGAGCAAGGGTGGCCAAAGTGCAGCTCGGGAGCCACATGTGGCTCTTTCACACATATTGTGTGGCTCTCAAAGCCCCCACTGCCCCATTGGCCAACTTGGAGAAAGCATTTCTCTCTTTAAATGCATTCTCCAATCCAAGTCAGCTGGAGGCTTGGAGAATGCATTTAAAGTTAAAGTTGCTTTCTTTCCACCTCTCCCTTCCCATCCATTTTCCTCCCTTCCTCCCTCCCTCCTTCCCTGCCTTCCTTCTATCCTTCCTGTATTGTGGCTCTCAAACACCTGACATTCATGTCTTACAAGCTCAGATATATGATATTTCTTACCCTAAGCAAGGTTAGCCACCCCTGGACTAGAGATAGCTTCCAACTGACCCTGGCTCCTAATCTGTAGACTGCTTAGAGTCCCTGCTGTCAAACACCAAAAAGGTGGATTGCAAGCTCGTAAAGGAATTCTCTTTTTTGTCGCTCCTTTTTGGAACGGTCTGCAGTGATTGTGTACGCAGAGAGAAGGAAGGTGCCACACCTCCAGTGGCCCCTTGCACAAAGTTGCCAGGACTAGCAGGGCAGATGAGTTCAAGCACTCTGGGGCCTTCTGTTCTGGTCAGATGACTAGGATGTCATATGACTTCCTACTACATGCTTGCAGCTTGGTGGGTCTCATGCTGACACCTGAGATTAAAGGTTGGCCCCAGGTCTGGGAAGGTAGAAGAAGAAAAAGAAGAAGATGACGATCAGGGCTTTTTTTGAGCAGGAATGCACAGGAACGCAGTTCTAGCTGGCTTGGTGTCAGGGGGTGTGGCCTAATATGCAAATGAGTTCCTATTGGACTTTTTCTACAAAAAAACCCCCTGTGTGGAATCATGGTGATGTCAGGGAGTATGGCCTAATATGCAAATGAGTTCCTGCTGTGCTTTTTCCTACATAAAAGCCATGATGATGATGATATTGGATTTAGATCCTGTCCTCCACTCAGAGTCTCAGAGCGGCTCACAATCTCCTTTCCCTTCCTCCCCCACAACAGACACCCTGTGTGGTGGGTGGGACTGAGAGGGCTCTCACAGCAGCTGCCCTTTCAAGGACAACCTCTGCCAGAGCTATGGCTGACCCAAGGCCATTCCAGTAGGTGCAAGTGGAGGAGTGGAGAATCTAACCCGGTTCTCCCAGATAAGAGTCTGCGCCATTAACCACTACACCAAACTGGCTGTCATGAAGATCTGAAGATCTAATGAAGAACTGAAGATCAAAAAAGCACTACTGCCCAGGAGCATGAAGAAAGTGAAAGGTGTAATTAAGTTTGAGTTCTGCACTCAGATCGACCCAGCTCAGTCAACTCTTGCATTTGCATGCTACAGAAATTACTCATTCCAGCTAGATGGTCTAGGACAGATGATATATGAGCCATTGCTGGAGATGTTTGCCGCATGTTCTCAGAACATTAATCCAACCGGTAGGCATGCGCATGAGTTGTCAGCCACCTGGACAAATTACAGGCCTCGGTTTTGCAGATTAAAAATGTTCATCAGCGCAATTCTTGTTTGCACTTCACTGTCATTGAAATGCAATCAGTTATTTAACTTGTGACATGGTTCGGAAATGTTTCAGGCTCATTTTGCCTTTGCAAAAATCAAGTGAGGACATCCAAGAACACAACGTACAAATATTGCAATGAATTCCATTAAGGGGACTTCTGCAGCAGGTAAATTTAATGTGAGAATTTGGGGGGGGTGCCTTTTTTTCCTACCAGAGTTCACACTTTGGGGTAAATCGGGAATGTGAAGAAGTTACTCGCAGGAATAAAAAGAGGCACTTTTTAAAGATCAGTAGCAAGAAGATCCAATCAGTCACTCTTAAAGGAAATAAACCCAGACTGTTCCCTGGAAGGTCAGATGCTGAAGCTGAAACTGAAATACTTTGGCCACCAAATGAGAAGGGAGCACTCACTGGAGAAGACCCTGATGCTGGGAAAGACAGAAGGCAAAAGAAGAAGGGGACGGCAAAAGAGGAGATGGCTGAACAGCGTTACTGATGTAACAAACACAAATTTGAGCAGAATTTGGAGGATGGTGGAAGACAGGAGGGCCTGGCATGACTTTGTCCATGGTGTCACAAAGAGTTGGACTCGACTGTGCGGCTGAATAACAACAAAGATGAAGTGATGGTACTATGAGTCTTAGAGCATGACGTCACCTCTGGGTGATGTCATCATGCCAGGGACAACGCACACCAATGGACCTCTTTGGGGGCAGGAATCCCCCTGGCAGCCTGCTCCCTGCCATTGGGTTGGGGCCCTCCAGGGTGGGGGATCCCCCACCCCAGCGGGAGCTTGGCAGCCCTACCACCATTAAGTAGATTAATCAGTAGATTAAACCCCCTGGTGCAGAGTGGTAAAGCTGCAGTACTGCAGTCCTAAACTCTGCTCACGACCTGAGTTCGATCCCGGTGGAAGCTGGTTTCAGGTAGCCGGCTCAGGTTGACTCAGCCGTCCATCCTTCCGAGGTCAGTGAAATGATACCCAGCTTGCTGGGGGGAAAGTGTAGATGACTGGAATAGAAGGAAGAGATAATAATAAATACAACTGGAACCGGTGTGAAGATAAGCAGTATTAGATAACCACCAGAAGCAATAAAACTTTCACACCAAGCATGTAAGTATGCGTTTTTAGTGAAGTTAAACAAAAACAGAACTAGGGAACACTGAACGTTCTTTAAATTTTTCCCACAAAGTCTCTCGTCAGTCATAAAGAATTGATAACCTTTCAAAGACAGCTCTGCCAGAGCCATGGCTGACCCAAGGCCATTCCAGCAGGTGCAAGTGGAGGAGTGGGGAATCAAACCTGGTTCTCCCAGATAAGAGTCCGCACACTTGACCACTACACCAAACTGGCTCTCAAGAGAAGACCATTCAAAAGAGTAGTGATGGTGGTGGGGCTGTCAAGCTCTTGCCGGGGGTGGGGCTGGGATGTGCTTGCTGGAATGAGGTGGGATTGTTGTCAGGTGCCCTAATTTCCCTGTTTTTAAAGTTTGTCTTTCAAGAGCCTTTGGACTTTATCCCTAGAATTCAAGAAGCAAGCAGTGCCAGGACGCACATTAGCATGCACATGGCCAGTGTGTTGAGAATTAGTACCTTAAGCTGTTATGCTCTTAAATACCACCAAGTCCACAGATTGAGAGTATTTAGTTCTTGATGTTGCACCAGAGAGTTCGCCTCCGAATATTCAGTTCTCTAACCTTCTAAGGACATAGAAGGAGTCAAGTGGCACCTTTAAGACCAACCAAGTTTTATTGAGAACATAAGCTTTCGTGTGCTCTCTAAGCACACTTCATCAGATGAGGGGGGTCAGGTCTGATGAAGTGTGCTTAGAGAGTGCATGAAAGCTTACGTTCTCAATAAAACTTGGTTGGTCTTAAAAGTGCCACTTGACTCCTGCTTTGTTGAACTGCTTCAGACCAACACGGCTGCCCTCTTGGATCTATCTCCTATAGGCCACTATAGCGGCGAAATGCCAGTTCAGGTAACAGTTTCGTTCATTAGCTCCAAATATTACCTGGCAATAGTTCCATTAAAAGAAATCTTTAATTAAATACCAACCGGTGACATCTTCTTCCGTAAAAGGCTTCCTTTGTGTGCAATTTGTGCATCCGCATCGACTGAGAACAACACGGGTCTGACGCATTTTTTGTACCCAACCCTTGTCCGCTCGCTGGAGGAGGGGGAGCTGCCTGAAACTAGGTTACCCAACCTGGCTGTGAACCCTGTCATAAGAATTTAACAATAAGGGGCTGTAATTGCAATTCGGCAATGAATTTGCTTCTTGCTGAGCAGCGAACAACAAGCCCCAGCCCATCCAGAGTACACAAAGGACCCCAGCGTGCGAAGTCTTCAGCACACGGAGGGAAGTGGCTCTTTTGAGAACAAATAAGCGAATCCTCTCTTCCCCGTTCTCGAGCTCTCTTCAAAGCTGATTCTCGGTTTGATCTTAAGATAACAGCAATCACATTCAAGAGTATGTGTGGAGTTTTCTTTGTCCCTTAGTTGACTGTTTGGCAATGCCAGCCTCTTAAAGTTGTCTGGGAACAGGGACAAATTCACGTTTGCTGGCTACAAAATGAAATTCCCTGTAAAGAGATAGATCCAGGCGGACAGCCGTGTTGGTCTGAAGCAATAGAACAAAGTAGGAGTCCAGTTGCACCTTTAAGACCCACAAAGTTTTATTCAGAATGTCAGCTTTCATGTGCATGCAGACTTCATCAGACAATGGAATGCGGTACAGCGAGCAGAGCTACCTATAGCTGGTGGGCAGGGGTTAAGAATGCAAAGTGGTACAAAGTTAGAATCCATTGGCAAAATAGTGACATTAACAAATTGAAAGTACATTTGGCCTAGATAGCATTTCCTGGAAAGACATAGGTATATCTTGTGGATGGAACCCCAATGCCCTCTCGTTGCTGGTCAAGCTTCTTCCCATATTTCATCCTCTCCTTCCCCACCCCACCCTCTCCTTCTTTGAGCTCCTGACATGTTCAAACCTTTGTTTGGCAGCTATGACATTTTTTTATCTGTGAGTGACTAGTGGGGTTTCGGATCTGAACTGATTTGGAATGGAATTGTTGTGACTGACACAATACCCAGTCAATCAGTGCTGTGCAAAGCCCTGGTTATGGAAAGACAAACGTGTTTCTAAAGGGCATGTCTGTTCTTTCAAATGCTAACAGCTGAGCAGGGGGGGCTGGTTTCAAATACTGAAAACAACTGGAGGTTGGCAGTTTCATGACCTAAGGCAGGGGTGTCAGACATGCAGTTTGGGGGGCTGAATCAGGCCCCCGGAGGGCTCCTATCAGGCTTCCCCAGTAACTGGCTGTCATCTGTTTCCTTCTTCCTATATCTCGCTTCCTTCTGCATAACAGCTTGCTTTGTCAGGCTCTCTCAATCACACAGCAGAGCTACTGAGCCAAGTCTCTCTATCTTCTATTGGCTGAGGCTCCCCCCAACCACAGTCCCTGGGAAGGGAAGGAAGGAAAGAGCCAGAGCTTCCTTTGTCCAGTTCCCTGGATCCTATGGGAGAAATACAAATAAAGCACTTTTAGGACCAATAGTGCCAACGTTTTAAGCATGTTTTAAATTTTTAAATATATATATATTTGTGTTTGTCTATGTTCTTTATAAAATTTATATCTCTGCTACCTAATTTTAAATAGGCACACACATGGCCCAGCCCAACATGTCTCGGCCCAACCCGACATGGCCTGGCCCAACAAGGTCTCATTTATGTCAGATCCGGCCCTCATAACAAATGAGTCCGACACCCCTGACCTAAGGCAAACTGAGGCCCTATGAGCCTGCAGCTTGTTTGTGATCTTGGTGTCTGCTCTTTTTGAGCCCTGAGATACAAAAGTTACCTGAAGGTTTTGTTGTTTGGTGAAAAATAGCAGTCTGGCTTCCGGAAATGGATCGTAGCTATGGTGCTAGGAGAAAAGGTGGTTAGCTATTTCCTCCTTGGTGTTGGTCCCCACCACCACAAAATCAGAGCTATTTTTGCCCTGGATGGGATGCATGTAACTAGAAAATAAGCAGTGGTTCCTGAAGAAAGGAGTTTGCATTTGTGCGGTTGATGCAGGCAAAGGGCCATTATCCAGTTTGTTCCAGGTGCTTTGAACTACAAAATCTGCAACTAACATTCCTATAAATTTTCTAGTTTGACACTTTGGGGGTGCATTCACACGTGCCTTTAGCTCCATCTTACCCATGGTTCCCGTTTGGATTTTATTAGCACATCCAGACAACCATATCTGTCCCTTGAATGCAACTCATCAGCATCCCGACTTGATCCCAATTTGACGTCGGCGTTATTAGACACCGGAGAAAGTCCGCTCCTTTTCCGCAGAAGCAGCACACAATCAGGTTAGTCCTGTTCGGACAGCTCACGCAGGATACTGCCCCTTGGGATGTTTGGCATCTGCCTTCTGCCCCTCCCACCGCTCCAGGAGACATGCACACAACCAGATATTGGGAATCTGAGGTGAGACTTCTGCTTCTCAGATCAATACAGAATCCACGTGAGTGGAAGAACTGGGGGGGGGGGGGAACCTTTTTTCAATGTGGAGGATTTCCAGATATCATTAAGAACATAAGAGAAGCCATGTTGGGTCAGGCCAATGGCCCATCCAGTCCAACACTCTGTACATAAGAACATAAGAGAAGCCATGTTGGATCAGGCCAGTGGCCCATCCAGTCCAACACTCTGTACATAAGAACATAAGAGAAGCTGTGCTGGATCAGGCCAGTGGCACATCCAGTCCAACACTCTGCATCACAGTGGCCAAAATACACACACACACACTGTGACTAATAGCCACTGATGGACCTCTGCTCCATATTTTTATCCAATCCCCTCTTGAAGCTGGCTATGCTTGTAGCCGCCACCACCTCCTGTGGCAGTGAATTCCACATGTTAATCACCCTTTGGGTGAAGAAGTACCTCCTTTTATCCGTTTTAGCCTGACTGCTCAGCAATTTCATTGAATGCCCACGAGTTCTTGTATTGTGAGAAAGGGAGACTGCCCATTTTCTGAAAAGTAGTCCCTGAGTTTGAATCGGCAACGTTAATTCCCAGAACTCCCCCCCTCCTTTTGAAGCAACGTTTGATTCCTCACCTCCCAACATTTGGGTGCATGTTTAATGAAAACCCCATGGCAGGAATCACTGTATGATTGCTCAGCAACTGAATGAGAGTGCGACAACTTTGAATCTGCTTGATCGGTTGCGTGCATGCTCTAAGAAAAGAACGTGATAGCATTCAATATATCTGATGGTTCAACAACAGGACGATACCGGGACGAGTTGCATTCTTAGATGCTCGTCTGATCGGCCCTGCATTGAATCAATATTCAGCGGTTCAAATTGGAGCTCTGCATGCCTGCTTTTAATGGGACGTTTGACTGCACCCTGGACATGTGGTAATGAAGAACAGCATAAAAAGATACATCATTGTGGCTCGAATATTATAATGCTTGCTGAAGAGCTTGATGCTATTTGCCTTCTTACTCTTCAACACCAACAAGGTTATGGAAAAGACCAAAATGATGGACTTGGAGAGTCTACTGCTCTCCCTGCAAACTTAGCAAGGCAATGTGTCTCATCTCTGGAAAGGCTTAAGGACATTATGAGGAAATTCTCAAGGCTTTATTAACGCAGAAAATGTGCTGTCTTTTTCCAAAGGGCAGTGCTCCTTTTTCACACAGTTGCTGCAAAAGGAAATGACTAGTTTCATTCCTAGGGCAGTAGGCAGCCAGACAAAATAAGTTGGCCCTGCTGGTTTACAATAAAACAGGGAAATGGTTTGCTTTGCTGGCTTCATCCAGCCACGCTTTAAAGAAAACATTTCCCACCTCTGAGCTCAATTGATATTTGAATGAAATAATGTGTCACAGCGGTGGAAATGGGAAAAGGCCAGATGTTAAAGGGTTGGGGGGTTTTAATGTGAGATTTTAGAAAAAGTTTCTTAAGTAGTAATGGTTGTTTACATTTCGAACTTTTGACTCTGCTTTTCATCTGGCGGTTTCATGTGGTGGACAGTTTTTCATATGGCAGGCATGTATACACAAGTACTGCTGATTTCCTAAATGCACTGAGAAAATATTTTATGGGGGAAATCGATTGCAGAGAGCCAGCAAATTGTGGAAACGTAGAAGGCACGGATTCAGTTTACCCAAGGAAGAAGCGAAGTAGAAACATTGATTTGGGAATTGAAAATCGGGGGTGGGGAATTTGAAATCTTCGTCAGGCACTGATTGGGCAAACAGACCACAAAGCAGGGTCCAGTCCATGATGAAATTAGCTCCGCGGAATAGTCCACGCCCATCCCTATTGGCTATAGATCAGGTCAATAGATAGCACTGCCAGCAGGGCTTGTGTAGGAAGATCTTACTCCATATGGAGGCTTGTATTTAGAAAAGTAGAATGTTAGGAACTGACTGCATTTTATACTCAGTTTTTGAGCCCACAACTGTTATAACTGAGAGTGCATTCACACTACACTAAATCATGCATTTGGCATAGGGTTGCCAAAGCCTGCCTTGGCTTTGATGGAGGATATCTTCTCATGTGCACTTTGCATGCATAGCACAGTGACATTACCTGGAAGTGACACCATCATGCTGTGCACGGCATGCCAGGGACGTGCTAGGATTTGGGTAAAAACTCTGGTATCATAGAGTTGTTACCCGAATGCTAGAGTGCCCACACACACACAGCGTGCCCAGCACGATGACTAAGGCTGCAACTCACTCTGCCTCTTCTGGGTGATGTCATCATGCCAGGCACATTGCATGACGATGGAGCTCTTTGAGGGTGGGGATCACCCCAGGGGCCCGTTCCATGCCAGAGGGTTGGGGGGCCCCAAACTGGGGGAACCCTCGCTCCCAGTGGAAGTTTGGCAGCCCTAGTTTTGCAACTGGATTTTTGCTGTGTGAGAATAGCAAAAATCCAGTTGCAAAACGCATTGTTTTGTGCAGTGTGAATGCACCCTGAGCATGCATCTTATACTCACTGTTCTACACGTGCATTTATCCTTTGTAAACACTTCCCCTCATCTTTTGAAGATTAAAATCTAGATAAAAAGGCCTCATTTCCAATCCGCAATCAGCTGCTTTGTTTCTCTCCATTTCTGATTACAATTAATTGCCTGATATTGGGGAGAACACCCTGGAACGTTTTTTAAAAATGCAGCTTCTAACATCTGTAAACAATAGTTAGCGGGGCCAAAGATACGTGTCAGCCGTACATAATTTGCAGTTCAAAGCGAATATTGAAATAACTCCCCTGCAGTGACTATTTACTGAAGCTTTCAAAGAATGATGGAAAATGTGTTAAATAGCATGAATCGCGTATAATGTTACTTCTTTCTGACACCCTCCTTCTCCCCTACCCACTGCTTGAAGATTGCACATTGCTGCTGATTATTTTTATTCTTGATATAAATATATTATGAACCAATGATGCAAATGTAAATTAAGTAAGGGGGGGGGCGGAAAGAGAGAGTAAAATGTGTACACACAGACCGATTCTCCACTTTCCTTGTTCCGGTCTCATTGTTCCTTCCCCCCCCCCCCCCCCGCTGAATTTCACACAAGCTGCCCCAGGGCGACGAGTTGCCCCACCTCTTTTCAAGTTCCCTCCATTGCCAGGAGATGGAGGGAGTTAAGGTGGCCAGATCCAGCTTGGGAAACTCCTGGAGATTTGGGGATGGCGTCTGGAGATGACAGGGTACAGTGCCATCTCTAAAAGCACCTGTTGTTTTCCAGAGCCAGTTGAGTGTAGTGGTTAAAGTAATCTAATTTGGGAGAAGCAGGTTTGACTCCCCACTCCTTCACATGCAACAGCTGGGTGGCCTCAGGTCAATCCCAGTTCTCACAGAGCTGTTCTCTCAAGAGCAGTTCCCTCAGAGCTCCCTCAGGAAGGTAAAGGAGATTGTGAGCCGCTCTGAGACTCTTCGGAGTGGAGGGCGGGATATAAATCCAATATCTTCTTCTACTTCAATGTGTCTGTTGTGGGGAGAGGAAGAGGAGATTGTAAGCTGCTCTGAGACTCTGAGTGAAGGGCAGGGTATAAATTCAAACTACTACTACTACTCCTCCTCCTCCACCTTCTTCCAGAGGAACTGATCTCTGTAGTCTGGAGATGAGCTGTAATTCCAAGGAAGTTAAAAATCTTACATATAAAGCAATCACACCAGCATCTTTCTGCAATCACTATTGATGGGTAAGACTCGGCAGGGTATATTTGCCTGGGTAGTAAAGTGCATGAAAAGTGCACTTTAGTAGTAAAGTGCACGCAGGGCCTGTAAGACAGAGACTGATTTCGCACTAGACTTTTAATCCTGGTTTAGCCCTGTCCCCAAGCTGACATTCTACACTAAAATCATAGAATCATGGAGTCATAGAGTTGGTTTTTCTGATTCTATGATTCTAGTGTAGAATGTCAGTTTGGGGACAGAGTTAAACCAGGATTAAAGCTCTAGTGCGAAATTGGTCAGAGAGATGTTCTGCCAAGTCTTTGCATGAGGACAGCGACGGTCGTCGTGCTAGCACCTTTTTCTCTCCACCCCCTCTTGGGGTGATCCCCCCACCCCTGATGTGATGTAATGATTGAATAAGAGCACTTTAGAGATGCCATCAGGGTTTGTAATCTTTTTAATGTAACTGATTTGAGATATATATATATATATATATATATATATATATATATATATATATATATATATATATATATATATATATATATATATATATGTATGTATGTATGTATTTTTTAAAGTTGTACATCACCCAGAGCCTGGCTCTAGCCGGGATAGGGCAATTCATCAAATGCAATAAATAATAATCCTCCATTCCCACTTGGCAGAGTCCAAGAATGGGCCAAGCAGTGTGAGAGAATCCTCAGCTTGCAGGCTCTCCTCTTTGAGAATAAGGAAACTCACTTCCGGTCCCCCCCAGGAAAGGAAAGGAAAGGAAAGGAAAGGAAAGGAAAGGAAAGGAAAGGAAAGGAAAGGAAAGGAAAAGTCCCCTGTGCAAGCACCAGTCATTTCCGACTCTGGGGTGACATTGCTTTCACTACGTTTTCATGGCAGACTTTTTATGGGGTGGTTTGCCATTGCCTTCCCCAGTCATCTACACTTTCCCCCCAGCAAGCTGTGGAGTCATTTGACCGACCTCGGAAGGATGGAAGGCTGAGTCAACCTCGAGCCGGCTGCCTGAAAACCTAGCTCCCACCAGGTTTGAACTCAGGTCGTGAGCAGAGCTTAAGACTGCAGTACTGCAGCTTTACCACTCTGCGCCACGGGGGTCTGTGCCTGGAGGGCTCCTGAAATCCTGCATCCCTTTTAAAGGACTTGGGCAGGATAGTTGTGGATGGCATCTCAGGAGAAAGGCTGCTAATCTTTTATCTCAGTTCTACCGGAGTGGGTGTCATTTAGGGCAGGCATCTCCACTCCAGAGAAGAAAGCACTGCTGGGCCCCAAAAAGGCCTCCTTGGCACTTGTCCTTTATTCTTCTCTACAGGTCAGAGTGGGGATCAAAGAAGACAGTTGTGACTGCGGCAGGTTAAATAATTATGTCGGGTTCTCTCCCCTCCCCGGCACATGCTTATTTTATAACTCACATCTATTCTTGCAAAAATAGCTCCGACTGAATACAGGATCTGATTTTTTTTCTTTTTTACCAAAAGGTCTAACATGGTTCAGGCAGCCCCGTGGTGCAGAGTGGTAAAGCTGCAGTACTGCGGTCTGAACACTCTGCTCACGGCCTGAGTTCGATTCCGGTGGAAGCTGGGTTCAGGTAGCCGGCCCAAGGTTGACTCAGCCTTCCAGCTTTCCGAGGTCGGTAAAATTAGTACCCAGCTTGCTGGTGGGAAAGTGTAATGATCGGGGAAGGCAATGGCAAACCACCCCGTAAAAAGTCTGTTGTGAAAACGTCATGATGCGATGTCACCCCAGAGTCAGAAACGACTGGTGTTTGCACAGGGGACCTTTCCTTTCCTATCATGGCTCAAAGAGAGCCATTCTGAAGCCTCCACACACTTCCCCGCAAGCTGCTCCCATCCTGTCCATGGGGCGACGTGAGCGTGATCAGCCAGCTGCCGCACACTATTCCTGTCGCTCAGCTTGATTTTTCTTCCCGACTTGGGGCGGCTGGCTTGGCAGTTTCACACCACAAAAGTGCCTCGCTTGCGCCCTTCTGCTTCCAGATGCCAAGGAGGCGACTGGCATGCAGCTCAGAAATTTTGAGTCGCACTGCGGAGGCTGGAGGATGGGTGAGCATGTGATGGGGATGGGTGGCAAAGGTTGGTATGTGGAAGGATTTTTGGGGTCGATTTCAGAGGCGTCTCTGAGTCAGCCCAAAGTGCCAGTCTGTAATCACCCTTTTTGCTGTTGTTCTTCAGTCGCACAGTCGAGTCCAACTCTTTGCGACCCCCTGGACAAAGTCACGCCAGGCCCTCCAGTCTTCCACCATTCTCCGAAGTCTGCTCAAATTCGTGTTTGTTACATCAGGAACGCCGTCCAGCCATCTCATCTTTTGCCGTCCCCTTCTTCTTTTGCCTTCTGTCTTTCCCAGCATCAGGGTCTTCTCCAGGGAGAGCTCCCTTCTCATTTGGCGGCCAAAGTATTTGAGCTTCAGCATCTGACCTTCCAGGGAACAGTCTGGGTTGATTTCCCTTAGGACTGACTGATTGGATCTTCTTGCAGTCCAAGGGACTCTCAAGAGTCTTCTCCAGCACCACATCTCAAAAGCATCTATTCTTCTGCGCTCAGCCTTCCTTATGGTCCAGCTCTCACAGCCATACATTACTACTGGGAATGCCATTGCTTTGACTATATGGACTTTTGTTGGCAGGGTGATTGATGCCTTTACTTTTTATTATACTGCCCAGGTTCGCCATAGCTGTCCTCCCAAGGAGCAAACGTCTTTTAATTTCATGGCTACAGTCACCATCTGCAGTGATCTTGGATCCCAGAAATGTGAAGTCTGTCACTACTTCTATGTCTTCCCCTTCTATTTGCCAAGGTGTGATGGGACAGGTGTTTACACAGAAGGCAAATAGTCCCTTCCCAGGGAGAACGGAAAGGCACATACTCAGATCCCACCGGAAGGATGGGATGGCTTGCCGATGGAACATACAACAGATCATTTCCACACATAAAATCATTTCAAAATTATGCTTGACAACTCCCAGTTCCAGAACTCCATTCTGCTGTGTTCCCCCAGGGTAAAAAAAAGCCCTGGTTCACAGTCTGGCATGGAAAAGCAGTGGACCAAAGGAATAACGGAAGAGGAACTCTGCTAAATGCTTGGATGGTTTGGAGCCAGTTTGATATAGTGGTTAAGAGTGGCAGACGCCAACCTGGGAGAACCGGGTTGGATTCTCCACTTCTCCTCCACCTGAAGCCAGCTGGGTGGTCTTGGGTCAGCCCCAGTTCTCTCAGAGCTGTTCTCTCAAGAGCAGTTCTCTCAGCCCCACCTACCTCACAAGATATCTGCTATGGAGAGAGGAAGGGAAGGATTGTAAAGTGCTTGGAGACTCTAAATCCAACTCCTCCTCCTCCTTCTTCCCCCCATCAAAAGTCTGTCCAGCCTGGGTACCACTCAGGGGTGGAATTCAGCAGTATCTCCTTTGCATATTAGGCCGCACACTCCTGATGTAGCCAATCCTCCTGGAACTTACAAAAAAGAGCCTTATAAGCTCTTAGAGGATTGGCTACATCATGGGGGCGGGGGGTTGGCCTAATATGTAAAGGAGCTCCTGCTAGAATTCCACCCCTGGTACCACTGCATTTATGATCTCACCCACACAGGATTTGTGTGGTGTTTTATAAACGTACCTGAGCACCACAGCTGTAGTATGGAGGAGGGGAAGTAATAAACAAAGGGAGAGAGTGGAAAGCCTTGTCAAATTTAAACCAATTAACCCATGTTCACAAGGTATCAATTTCACTCTGGAAGCCAGACTGGGTCATTCAGAAATTGCAGCCTCTGAAGAGAAGTTTGGATGAGAAGAATTTTGTTTTCATCCATTGTGGCTGTTTCTAAGTTTCCTGATGTCAGTGGCTTCTTTTAATTGCCACCTAATCACCTTTCAGAGCCGGGGCCATGGTTCAGCATGGGTTGAAATTAAATCAAAAGAGTTTCCAGCTCAACATTAGGAAGAACTTCCTGACCATTAGAGCAGTTCCTCAGTGGAACAGGCTTCCTTGGGAGGTGGTGGGCTCTCCTTCCTTGGAGGCTTTTAAACAGAGGCAAGATAGCCATCTGACAGGAATGAAGATCCTGTGAATTTATGGGGAGGTATTTGTGAGTTTCCTGCATTGTTCAGGGGGTTGGACTAGTTGACCCTGGAGGTCCCTTCCAACTCTGTGATTCAGCAGTAAAGCATCTGTGTTGCATGCAGAGGGTCCCAGGTTTAATCCCAAACAGTGCCATTAAAACAATCACATCGTAGGTGATGTGAAAGATCTCAACCCTGGAGAGCTGCTGTTGGCCAGAGTAGACAATATCACCTTTGCTAAACCAATGAGCTGACTCAGTGAAAGGCAGCTCCATGTGCGTTCAGGGACTGCATCCCATAGCTGAGATAAACTCCCAATGACAGTGCCTCCTTGGGGTATGTATGGTAGCTCTGATTGGGCAGAAAGGTAGCATATATAAATGTTGTAAATAAATAAAATAAATGTTTGCTTCTTGCACTGCTCAGTTCTACAACACTCTTTGGACCATCTCCTCCATTCTAGGAATCAAGTCAATAGAGAAGAAGAAGATTGATGACGACAATGATATTGGATTCATATCTCACCCTATCCTCTGAATCTCAGAGAGGTCACAATCTCCTTTACCCTTCCCACATACACCACAGACATCCTGTGAGGTAGGTGCGGCTGAGAGCTCTTACAGCAGCTGCCCTTTACCAGAGCTATGGCTGACCCAAGGCCATTCCAGCAGCTGCAAGAGGAGGAGTGGGGAATCAAACTCAGTTCTCCCAGATAAGAGTCTGCGCACTTAACCACAACACCAAAGATCGAGTTTGGGATTATTTGAGCATGGGAAGACACTTATTTGTGTGCTCTCACACTTCTTGGTACTTCCTGCTAAAGCCACCAACAGGATCATCAAAAGGTGAGTACAAGGTACAGAAATGCAATCAAAGGAATCAAGCATGTAAAAAAATTGCTAAGTACAATAAAGAGCCACTTGTCTTCTATTCCTCATTCAATAAAATATCACAGACATTTCATAACAAATAACCAGAAAATATTCTGAATAGTCCATATAGCCCCTAGTAGAAATGGATCCAACAGTGCAACTCCATTAACTTCAACTGAGCCTTTGAAGGAAGGACATTTTTCAAGCGAATGAGGCCATGCCGTTTCCGAACTTGTCTTTGTTGGGCGAGAAACGCCAGTGTTGTGAAAGCCAACGGGTATTACGCATCAACAAACTCAGTCTGTATTGAAATGTGAGCTCGGAATGTTCAAAAGCATATCAGTCAGGCCTGGGCGGTGCTGGTGACTTTGCCATGAAAACATTCCGTGCTAATCTTTGATTATTGGGAGCAAAACACGAAGAGTCTTCCGGTGTCTGAGACGAAACGTCGCCCGCTGCCAAGAAACCCTTTCATGCTTCGTCTGCCAAAAATGCGGTTCACGCTCAAGCGCCTGCCGAGTCTGAAATGTAGCCCCCGCTGGCAGATTGCATTAGGAAGGCAAAATTGAGATTGGCGCTTAACTACACCAGGCGGTGTTTATCGCAAGGGAGGGGTGAGATCTAGTCCCGCCCACATGGCAACATGGCTGAGGTCTTTCATTGTTCCCTGCTTCTCAGCTTCTTGCAGGGAAAACTCAAGGCAGCCTGTATGGGGCAGTTTTGTTTTGGGGAAGAGACAATAGGTAAACAAGAACCCCATGAGATAATAAAATATTGGACCCATCATTTTGCTCCCCCTCCCCCATTGCTTCCCCTGGAGGTCTCTGCCCTTTCCCCCCTCAACGGTATACCTTTCGCCTCTGTAACGTACTCAATCAGGAGACGTGAGTCGGGCAACATTCTTTATTAGGAGCACGTTGCAAGAGAGCGAACACGCGGGCCGGGTCCCGCTTATGTACAACCCCCGGTACAGCCTACTGGGCTGGTCAGGCCAATCCTGACCTGTTAAACTTCCCGCCACAGCTGGTGATTGGCGGGGGACTACGCGCTCCGTGCTGGAGGCGCCTGGGACCGCCCAGTCGCCTCTGCGCATGGCGCGTGTTGCTGGCGATACACTACACCCCTCCCCCCCTGGTTAATGAACATAGTCCTTGAGATATGCGGGAGGTTGGCGCTCCCTGGTGGACCGCCTGGGGAGGTCCGGTGGGGGCGGCGCGGCTTCCGCTGCTGGTGCGTCGGTGGGCTGTGGCGCTGCCGGCGGCTGTGGGTGTGGTTCCGCGGGTCTCTCGGGCTCTGTTGGTCCCGGCGCTTCCTGCGTCGGTGTAACCGGTGTTGGGGCCACGTCCTCTGGTTGGCCCCTCGTGGGCTCCTCCCCGGAACTTGCTTCTTCTGTGTCCGCAGGCTCCTCCGGTAGCGTGCGGCGGCGTAACTGGTCTATGTGCCGCCGTAATACTTGGCCCCCCTCGGTTGAGATATCGTAGTGGTGGGACCCCTTTACTCGTAACACTCGGCCCAGCACCCACTCGGGCCCCCTCGCATAGTTCCGGGTGTATACGGGGTCTCCCGCAAAGAAACCCCTGGCCGCGTCTCGGACCTCTGGGTTCTCGCAGATGTCTGACGCCCTGTCGGGGTGTAGTCTGTCCAGACGGGTTATGAGCTTGCGCCCCATGAGGAGCTCTGCCGGACTAACCCCTGAGGCCGGGTTGGGGGTGACCCGGTTATCGAAAAGGAACGCTGCTAACCGGTGGTCCCAGTCGCCTTACACGATTCGGCTTAATGCCTCTTTGGTTGTGTGGACCATCCGCTCCGCCTGCCCGTTTGTGGCCGGGTGGAAGGGGGCAGACCTTATGTGCCTAATCAGATATTGGCGGAGGAACGCCTGGAAGTCTGCCGAGGTGAAAGCTGGTAGGCTTCTCCTTCCTCCGGGTGGTTCTGGTCCGGCTCTTCGTGGTGGACGGCATCTGTCCGGGCCTTGGGAAAGGTCCTGGATGTCCTCTCGAATGCCACGGCCTCGTTGAAGGCGTTCTGGAGGGTGAGCTCTTCCTTGGCAAAGAGCTTCTGCTGGAGCCTCTCGTCTCGGAGGCCCCACGTGAAGCGATCGGCCAGGGTTTCTTCCAGCTGGGGGAAGTTGCAGTTCCCGGCGATTCTGCGGAGGGCCGCCAAGTAGTCGGCGGCCGACTCTCCCGCAGCCTGGTCCCTCTTGTGGAACAGGAACCGACGGGCCACGCGGGATGGCTGAGGCAAGAAATGGCCGGTGAGGAGTCTGGTGACCTCCGCGAAGGACTTCTCCGTGAGGCGGGCGGGGCCCGAGAGACCCTTGGCGATCTCGAATGTGGCCGCCCCACAGACGCTCAGGAGAACGTCCCTCTTCATGCTGTCCTCTGTGACTTTGTTGGCCCTCAGGTAGCATTCGACCCGTTCCAGGTAGGACTCCCAGGCCTCTGGATTCGCGGGGTTGAACGGCTCGACGTGACCAGTGGTTCCGCCCTGGGTGGCCATGGTGGCTGCAGCGGCAGTCGTGGCCTGGTGGTGCCCTTGGTCTCCTACGTAGCCGATGAGGCTAGAATCCCATCCTCATCGCCAGTGTAACGTACTCAATCAGGAGACGCGAGTCGGGCAACATTCTTTATTAGGAGCATGTTGCAAGAGAGCGAACACGCGGGCCGGGTCCCACTTATGTACAACCCCCGGTACAGCCTACTGGGCTGGTCAGGCCAATCCTGACCTGTTAAACTTCCCGCCACAGCTGGTGATTGGCGGGGGACTACGCGCTCCGCGCTGGAGGCGCCTGGGACCGCCCAGTCGCCTCTGCGCATGGCGCGTGTTGCTGGTGATACACTACAGCCTCCCTTCTCTACCTTGCTTTACTTGCCTTATCTGTTCTTCCCCCTTTGATTTCACCTTTTCCATCCCACCCCCATTTTATATACTTTTTCTATCCCACCCCATCTTGTTCTCCTTGCCTTTTTGACTGATTGCTTGCGTGTAGGGCCCTGCTGGCCTTCAACAGGGCTGGACTTTTCTGCTCACTGGACTGAATATTTTTCTTTTCAGAACAGACTGCGTGGGTGTTGGTTGTCAGAGCCCGATTCAGTATTTGGCTCGTTGCTAGGGCTGCTGAACCCCCGGGCCAAGCGGGAATTCTCCCACCCGGGAGGTTCCCAAAGCACCGGCCCACATTGGGCCAGTGGGGGGAACCTCCCCCGACATCACCAGCATGGTGACGTCACCTGTGAGTCATGCGCCAGCCGCTCTAGGTGTTTCCAGGGAAACTCTATGGTTTTCCCAGACGCTCTAGCATTTTGGGGAGAGAAAACTCCATGGTGCAATAGGTACCATAGAATTTTTACCTCAAAAATGATAGAGTGTCCGGGAAAACCATAGAGTCACTCGTGTGCTTTGGAGGCTATGGGGGACTTGGCAACCCTGTCTGTTGCCCTGTGTTCTCTGGGTTTTATCGGCAACTTGTGATCCTGTTGCCGCTGACCTTTCTGGCTCTCCAATGGGAGTTGCCCAGCATTTGCTTGCTGGTGGAACCCCCAGATTGATGGGGCTGGTGGGTGAGTGTTTGGCTGTTGTATTGCGCAGGGGCTAGCATAATTTTGAGCAAGGGCAATTAATATTTGATTGGTTTTACTGTGGTATTGTCTTGACTGTTTTTCTGGCCAGTGTAATTTTTACTCGGTTTCATCCATTTTGGATACTGTCTATGTTGTTTGTTTTGTTATTTTATTTTTTACAGTAAGTGTTGTTCAACAATGGAATCAGAGCTGTTTTTGCCTGCTCTCCACTTTTCGGAGAGGTGTCTTTCTCCCCGCTCCAGTCCGCCCTGGGGAAAGGCACCCAATTCAGCGTCCCCCTTCAGTGGCACCCAGGGCTTAATGCCCCCTCTGCCCCCCCCCCCCGATCCGGCCCTACCATGACTTCCAGGCATGGGCACACACATGCACACACACACAATGCAAAAAATAAAGCTGTCTTAGACATGTTGCTAAGCACACCTTATTGCTTGACTCAGACAAGCCACACTTTAACAAATACATTAGATTGCGCGGGGGGTGGGAGGGATGTTATGCCTTTTTGATGTTGTTCTCAGCCTCCTGTTGAGTTTTTGCTAATCTGGAAAAAAAAGTACCTGATGAACTGTGGCTTCAGTAAAAGCAAAGTGTTGCTGCTTTTAAATGCTGGTAAATATATTCTAAAGATGCCAACTTTGTTTTAGATTTTTTTTAAAATAAAAAATAGTAACTACACAACTAATGCATTACATGAAGGGCTGGCATTCCTGTGTGAGAAATGCCAAAGTTTTGCTTTCCTGTCTCTTGGGGAAAGCAAAATCTGTGTAAAGGTGGCTCCATCTGCAATGGAGCTGGTAGCCTTCAGCACAGAGGTGATCTTCAAGCAGGGGTTGAATTCTAGCAGGAGCTCCTCTGCATATCAGGCCACACCCTCATGATGTAGCCCATCCTCTAAGAGCTTACAAAAAAGAGCCTTGTAAGCTCTTGGAAGATTGGCTACATCAGAGGTGTGTGACCTAATGTGCAAAGGAGCTCCTGCTAGAATTCCACCCCTGCTTATGGGTGTTCATGGAGCTGTCCCACGGGGTACAATTTAGAGTTGCCAGCTCCAGGATGGGAAATACCTGGAGATTTGGGGGGGGGGTGGAGCCTGAGGAAGGAGGGGCTTGAGTAGGGGAGGGACTTCAATGGGACATAATGCCATAGAGTCCACCTTCTGAAGCAGCCATTTTCTCCAGGTGCATTGATTTCTTTCACCTGCAGATTAGCTGCAATCCCAGGAGATCTCCAGCCACCCCCTGGAAGATGGCAATCCCACGTCCAATGCACCTACACATTCTGTGCAAATCGCACAACACTGCATAAAAAGTGTCCGATGGCCTCTCGCCATTGATTTACTGGCTTGCAAGTGAAAACTTCCTGGCCGATTGTGACGCCATTTTCTTGGGGGTCCCCCATCATCATCCAAGATGGAATTGGGTGGTGGTGACTGGAGAAAGTGCCTCCCACTCATCCGTGGAACAAAAGTAAAATATTAAAAATACAAACTCTTGAGTTGCTTGCTTTAAAAACGCAGTCTGCCTGTTGTGCAATGGTGATGGTGGGACTGGTGTTGAACGTTCATTTCCAGTTTGATGTGGTGGCTACAAGTGTGAATTCCAATCTGTGAGAAGTGGGTTTGATTCGCCACTCCTCCTCCTCCTCCACATGCAGCTGCTGGTGTGACCTTGGGTCAGTCACAAGTTTTCTCTCAAGAGCAGCTCTCTCAGAGCTCTCTCAATCCCACCTACCTCAAAGGCAATACTTCCTCTAAGCTGCCTTTCTACTTTGTGAGCTTCTGGCATGAAAACTGTGAGCTACTGTGTAAATTAGTTTTGCTCTGAGACCATTTTTCCTCAGCTAATGCAAAAATCTGGGATCTGGAGGCTAAAAACGGTGAGCTAACTCACACTCACTCAGCTTAGAGGGAGCACTGCTCACAAGGGTGTCTTTTGTGAGTAGAGGAAAGGAAGGAGATTGTAAACCACTCTGAGGCTCCCTGTGAAGGGTGGGGTATAAATCCAATCTCTTCTCTCCTCCTCCTCCTCTTCTTCTTCTTCTTCTTCTTTTTTCACCCTGTGAGCAGTGTTCCCTCTAAGCTGAGTGAGTGTGAGCTAGCTCATCATTTCTTAGCCTCCGGCTCCCAGATTTTTGCATTAGCTGAGGAAAAATGGCCCCAGAGCAAACTAATTTACGCCGTAGCTCACAACTTTAATGCCAGAAGAAGCTAGTGCCTTGCGGGACCTTGCTCAGTTCCACAAGGCTTGTAAGACAACTCTATTCCGGCAGGCCTTTAATTTTACATCGAAGGACTGATATGGAGTGACTGAGATACATCGAATATAGACTGAATGCCATCTGAAGCGAGAAAACATCAGATACAATTAGCACCAGACTGTTTTTAAATTGTTCTTAACCATTTTAATTGTTTAACTTGTTTTATTGTTTAATTGTTAAATTGTTCTTATTTTGCTGGTTGTGAGCTGCCCTGAGCTGCTTCGGCAGGGAGGGCAGGATATAAATCCAATAAACCAGGGGTGGCCAACAGTAGCTCTCCAGATGTTTTTTTGCCTACAACTCCCATCAGCCCCAGCCAGCATGGCCAATGGCTGGGGCTGATGGGAGTTGTAGGCAAAAAACATCCAGAGAGCTACCGTTGGCCACCCCTGCAATAAACCTTAAACCTTCTTCTTCCTCTCTCTCTCTCTCTCTTCCTGTTGATGCTCTCCCTTCCTCCTCTTCATGGTGGCAAAAGGAACTGGGAAGGAGCTTTGCAGGCTGCGCCTGCCCTAAGTCACCCTGGTAGAAAGGCTTTGGCAGAACTGCAGAAGAGCAGCGGATCCCTTTTCTGAGAAAAGGCAGCTCCCCCACAAGCTCCAAAGCCCTGGAGCAGCTTGTTGTGACCCTTGAGAGGCTTGTTACTGCTGATCGAATAACATTAGCGCGTGACTCATTTCACAGGCAGTACAGAGTGCTTCAGTACAAGCAGGAGATGCCTCAGGTCTGCGGGTGGAAGGGAAAGCGAGCGCTTGCCTTACCTGTTTCTCATCCCTGACTGAGATACGGCTCCCGTCAGCCTTGGGACTCTGTGTGTGCCGTGCCCTGTCAGGACTCAAAGGCTCAACCTTTAGCTAGGCTCAAATCGGTGCCCGTGAGGGGAGAAAGAAGTTCAAGGAAATTCTGCAAATCGATTCTTTCCATCTTGAGAGCGTAGCATTTGTCAAAGGCCTCGGTAGTCTTGACAGGAATACTTTGGAGATCATTGGTAAAATGCAGGGCGCAGATTGGGATGCGCCATGGCTTTTAGGACCTTGCAAAGTGTTCGTTTCCAACTAGCATACTACCAGATAATTTAAGAATCAGAAAAGAAGAAGAAGGAAGACTGCAGAGTGGCTTGCAATCTTCTATCCCCCACAACAGGCACCCTGTGAGGTGGGTGGGGCTGGAGAGGGCTCTCCCAGAAGCTGCCCTTTCAAGGACAACCTCTGCCAGAGCTATGGCTGACCCAAGGCCATTCCAGCAGCTGTAAGTGGAGGAGTGGGGAATCAAACCCGATTCTCCCAGATAAGAGTCTGAGCACTTAACCACTACTCCAAACTGGCTTTGGTGTTTGAGTGATGTGCCATTGCCTTCTGTGGCCTGTCAAGCTGCAATATAGGACAGGGCATTCTTGGTGGCAGCACCAAGATTATGGTGCTGCCACCAAGCAGTTCGTGCAAGCACTTCAGCAGTTTGCCACCAGGAAGTACCCAGTGGCTTTTTGAGGCATAGTAGAGCCATGGGAAGACAAGGTTGGGTACACTTGTGGCTCAGGACCCAGATGTATGCATGTAAACTCACCTTTTAAAACCGTGTGTGTGTGTGGCTGTGTCAGGCCAAATTGCGCATCTGAATGCAGCAAATGACACTGTACCTCACTGAGGTCCCTGTCCTCTCCAGGGTTCATCCCAAAATCTCTAGGACAGGGGTGGCCAAACTTGTTTAACATTAGAGCCACATAGAATAAACATCAGATGTTTGAGAGCCACAAGACAGGAAGGAAGGAAACGTGGAAAGAAAGCAAATAGATGGGGGTAGAGAGAGGTGGGAAGAAAGCAACTTAAAATGCATTCTCCAAGCCGCTGGTTGGCTTGGCTGGGCGTAGTAATTTAATGAGAGAAATGCCTTCTCCAAGACGACCAACGGGGCAGTGATGGCTTTGAGAGCCACACAATATGTATGAAAGAGCCACATGTGGCTCTTGAGCCACAGTTTGGCCACCCCTGGACTAGGAGTAAGGCCCATTGTGAAGAAAAATACAATGAGCTCTATAAGGAGCCTCTGGGAGAGTGCCACCCACCCTTACTGTCTTCCCACCCACCCAAGTGAAGGCATTCACTCCCCCCTCACCTCAAGGGGAGCTGATGCCTATAATCTGGAGAGCAGTTATAATTCTGAGTAATCTCCAGCCCTCACCTGGAGATTGGCAACAGTGGTTTCCCAGGAGGAAATGGCATTGTACCTGTCTGAGGTCCCACCCCTTCTCAAACCCCACTCTGTCCAGACCCCACCCTTAAATCTCCAGGAATTTCTTAACCTGGAGTGGGCAACCATATCTCCTTCCCCTCTGCCCCTCTGACTTCAGGTTTTCCTCTGCCTTCCCCCTCCCTGCAGCCTCTACATAGGAAAAGGACAGTCTTTCTTCACAGTGGGGGGAGGGCCAAAGCTGCCAACTTCATTCTCCTCATTCCTCTTCCCCCCTTTGATTTGAACAACAACCCTGTGAGGCTTCTCTATCTCCTTCTCAGGCAATCATCCTGGGGCGGGGCTGAGGGGAGGAGGGAGAGAGGTAGTGAAAGGAAAGAGATGAAAAAGACAGTAAAGGTGTCTAAGCAAATATTTGTTATGGTTACAATGGATTATATAGTCTTTAGTATTGCTTGCTATCTCCTCAGTGCCGGTATGAATCCGTTCGATCTCTTTCCACTATTAACACCAATGTAAGCTTTATAGAATGCTATGCCCTCTGAGCTGATATAATTTAGTACGCCTTTCAGTGATATCAGGGTTTGTGTGGCATATGCAAATTAGTTATGTAAATGAATTCTGCTAATGAGCACCAGCACCTCTTTCTCTACAAAATGACCCCTGTTTATCAACAGAGACAACATCCAGATTGCAAGATATCACAGTTCTGTTGCACACTGCATTGGTCAGGCCGCACCTGGAGTATTGTGGAGTGTTATGTACAGTTCTGGAGGCCTCACTTCCAAAGGGATATGGACAGAATGAAGCGGGTGCCAAGGAAAAAGACAAGGATGATCAGGGGTCTGGAGACCAAGATCCAAAAGGAAAGACTGAGGGTCTAGGACAGGGGTAGGGAACCTCCATCCCAAAGGCCATATATGGCCCTTGAGGTCACTTGGTGTGGTCCTCGGGGATTTCTGGGCTGAACTGAGCCATGGGGCAGCCTCTCTGGGGCCTGGCTGGCCAGTGAGGATTGTGGGGCCCAGCCACACTGTACAGCAGCCTCCCCAGGGCCAGGCAGGGATCACAGGGCCCAGATGTACTGTACAGCAGCCTCCCTGGGGCCTGGGTGGCTGGCTGGCCAGAATTGCTGCAGGGCCTGGAAAAGTTACTGTCCCAGTTCAGTTTGCACTTGATCATCCCAGATGGTGTGGCCTAATATGCTAATGAGTGTGTGACCTAATATGCTAATATTAGGGGACGTGGTCTAATATGCTACTGAGTTCCTGCTGGGCTTTATCTACAAAAAAGTCCTGGACCTATGCATTTGCCAAGGCGGCGGGCCAGGTGTGTGTGCCAGATTAAGCTTTCCCCAGAAATAGAAAAACAATTATTTGTATTAATTTTGCTGGCCTCAATCATTCTCCCTTGGCTGAGCAGTGTTTTTTAAGTTGACAATTTTTTATGGCCCGTGAATGATGTTATAAATATCCATATGGCCCTTGGCAGAAAAAATGTTCCCCACCCCTGGTCTAGGAGATGTTCAGTCTGGAGAAAAGGGGAAACAGGATTGCTCTCTTTTTATGTGTTTGAAGCACCACCACATAGAGGTGGGCAGGGAGTAGAGGACAGGACTTGCAATAATGGGTTTAAATTAAAACTGTTGGCAGCAGAAGAGAACTTGCAATAATGGTTACTGAGGGAGGTTGGGAGCACCCTCTCCCTGACAGTCTTTAAGTAGCAGCTGGACAAACACCTGTCAGGGATGCTCTTGGCTGATCCTGCATTGAGCAGCAGATTGGACTAGATCAGGGGTGTCAAACTCATTTCTTATGAGGGCCGGATCTGACATAAATGAGACCTTGTCAGGCCGGGCCATGTGTGTACCTATTTAAGATTAGGTAGCAGAGATATAACCTTTTTAAAGGACATAGACAAACATGACAAAGGTTTTTTAAACTTAAAATAAAACATGCTTAAAACCAGGGGGGTGGGGTGGGGTTGTAGAAGAAGCCCAGCAAGAACTCATTTGCATATTAGGCCACACCCCCTAACATCAAGCCTGCTGGAACTGCATTCCTGTGTGTTCCCACTCATAAAAAGCCCAGCTTAAAACATTAACTCTTGTTGGTCTTAAAGGTGCTTTCTTTGTATTTCTCCCAGGGGATCCAGGGAACTGGGCAAAGGAAGTTCTGGATCTTTCCCTCCTTCCCCAGGGGACCAGGAGGGGGAGGAGCCTCAGCCAATGGAGAACATCGAGGTTTTCCTCTATAGCTCCTGTGCAATTGAGCAAGCCTTGCAAAGCAAGCTGAGATGCAGAAGGAAGCAAGAGAGAGGGAGAAGGAAGCAAATGACAGCCAGTTGCTCAGGAGCCTGATAGAAACCCTCCGGGGGTCTGATTTAGTCCCCGGGATGCATGTTTGACACCCCTGGACTAGATGGCTTCTGTGGCCCCTTCCAACTCTGTGATTCTATGACTGGCAGAGCTTCTCCAGAGTATCAAGCAGAAGTCTTTAACCCTACCTACTACATGATGCTTTGTAGGGGTGAAATTCTAGCAGGAGCTCCTTTGCATATTAGGCCACATCCCCAGGATGTAGCCAATCCTCCAAGAGCTTACAATGCTCTTTTTTGTAAGCTCTTGGAGGATTGGCTACATCAGGGGTGTGTGGCCTAATATGCAAAGGAGCTCCTTCTAGAATTCCACCCCTGATGCTTTGTGTCAAGCATGCAGTTTCAATGACAAGTCAAGTAGATACAAAACTACGTTTATTGATAGACTGATACGCTCTCAATACATTGCTACATTACTTTTAAGCCATACTTCAAAGGATTCCCAAGGGTGGGGGCCAGCGGGGCGCTCTAACACATAAACTATCATAAATGTCTACATTCTCACAATGTTATCAGTATCTCGTCCTTGCTTTCCCCCAGATGTTTCACACTCCCAAGGAGGAATGCATGGGAAGGTGCTGATTGTCTCTTCTTAAGTCAGTTTTGTTTCTCTCTAGTCTACTTTCACAAGCAATAAAGCAAGAGGGGGGAAGGGGAAAGAATAACAGAACCAACATACCTTGGTCCCCCTGATATTTCACAGACCAACTTTATGGGGGACCCTAAAACAATTAATTACCAGTGGAATTCTACCATGCTTGACACTTTGAACAGGGGTTGAATTTGGAACCTTCTGCATGTCAAGCGAATGTCCTACCATTGAGCCCTGAACAAATTCAAAACCAGCCTGATGCTCAAATTAGACTGGTGAGAACAGTCTTGTTTCAGAATTTCCAGATGGTTAACTCAATTCTCCTCCCCCCCCCACTGCCCATCACAAGACAACTTGATCTCTCCGGTCACTTTTGACACCATTATTAGACATCCCAGCATTTGACATTCAAATCACATTCTCTAGAGCAGGGCTGGCCAAACTGCAGCTCGGGAGCCATATGTGGCTCTTTCACACATATTGTGTGGCTCTTGAAGCCGTCACTGCCCTGTCGGTCTTTAAATCACTAATTCAAGCCAAGCTGGCTGGTGGCTTAGATAATGTATTTGAAGTTAAAGTTGATTTCTTTTCACCTCTCCCTCCCCCATCCATTTTTCTTCCTTCCTTTCCTCCCTCCCTTTCATCTTGCGGCTCTCAAACATCTGACATTTATTCTATGCAGCTCTTGCGTTAAGGGCCTCTCTTGTGGCTCTCAGACATCTGAAATTTATTTAATAGGCTCTTAGGTTAAGCAAGTTTGGCCACCCCTGTTCTAGGGTGAGTTGCATGGGACTAGGTCTTCATTCAGAAATAGGCATTGTGCCAGTTTACACACACACACACACACAAAGGGAATGTAGCCTTGTTCTTCCTCTTTTACTGCTCTCTCATTTCAGCAATCAAGAGGGTCGAAGAAAGTCATTTCACTCCTTGGCTCTGAGACATGAAATCTTTAAGCTAAGTTCCCTGAACCAGAAAGAATGATTAGGAAGAAAAAGAGATTTTCAATCACATGCTCCATCACTGTCTGCCTCTGGTAGGCCTAGGATGATGCATAGCCCTGAATTCCATTGGAAGAGAAAATCAACTTTCATCCAGCTCCTATGAAGAGTTAAGTGCGCTTGGTGGCTTAGAATCAGGCTGACTTGATTTCTCTCTCTCTAGGACCAAATCCTTACTTGGTCTTTGCCAGTGTCAACTTGCACAGTATCAAGTAGGGTTGCCAAGTCCTCTTTATCATTGGTGTGCGCGTGAAGAAATGACATCACCCGGAAGTGACGTCATCAAAATGTGGGGCCGATCTAGGCATTTCTAGGAAAATTCTATGGTTTTCCGGGACGCTCTAGCCATTTGGGAGACTAAAACTCTGTGGTACCTATTGTACCATAGAGTTTTACCTCCCAAATGGCTAGAGCATCCGGGAAAAACATAGAGTTTTCCCGGAAACGCCTAGAGCAGCCCCACACATGTGGCACCATTTTGATGACATCACTTCTGCGTGATGTCATCACACCAGCGATACAGGGAGAGGTTCTCCCTGCCAGCCCAATGTGGGCCAGTGGGTTGAGAACTGGAGATTCCTTACCGGACCTGGAGTTTGGCAGCCCTAGTATCAAGACAATCTCTATCTAAGAACATCAGGCTCTGTTGGAGATATGTGGTTAACAGGGGGGGGGGGGGGTTTGTAGCAGGAACTCCTATGCAGATTAGGCCACACACCCCTGATATAGCCAATCCTCCATGATCTTACAGTAGGCCCTGTAGGAAGAGCCCTGTAAAGATTAGAAGATTGGCTTCATCAGAGGGGTGTGGCTGTCAAGCATTGTATGCCCATTCTGTATTACAAAAAAGCCAGATCTTAGAATTGTTACTTTTATATTATAGAATTCGGATTGTTACTAACCCAAAGCTAAAATGTGAGCACATCAAAGTAGCAGCCTCCACCTTTCTTCTTTCGTTTTACTAACAGATGCAGGAATGTCCCCTTTGAAAATAAGACCTCCTGGGACTTGTTCCCAGGCCCAGCCAGGCCTGAACCCAGGATGCGCTAGCCGCAATATAGATAAGGAACCCAGAGTGTGAATTTCACACGTGAATGTAGAATTGTTTATAGAACCTTTGATGTGCCATTTTAAAGCTGAGTATTCAGCAAGGAGGCAAATGAGCTTCCCCCGCATCGAAGCACCAATTGCGCGATGGAACTAATCCCTGGCTAGCAACTGCCTAAAGCCAAACTATACTCCATGGGGTGGGCTGAAAAGGCAGAACTTGGGAAGTTTATAGATAAAAACCTCAAAAGAGGCTTTTTCTGGCCGGCCACTGCCCCGCACTCCGCACTGGTGCTTTTCCGGAAAAAGAAGGATGGGAGGCTTAGGCTTTGCACTGATTTTCATGGGATATATGGCCAAAGACCTGCCTACCTGAGGGACCGTCTTTCCCCATACAAACCCCAGAAAGCACTGAGGTCAACAGGGAAGAACCAGCTGGCTATCCCCGGACCAAAGGAGGCAAAACTACAAGATACTCACACATGGGCCTTCTCTATCGCAGCTCCACACCTATGGAACCAGCTCCCGGAAGAAGTGCGAGCCCTGCGGAGCCTTGACTAGTTCCGCAGGGCCTGCAAGACCACTCTTTTCAGGATGGCCTGTGCCGGCTGAGCGACTGATGCTAGGTGACTTCTACCACCATTATTTTTATGAACAGGATTAGCACCTGAAATATTTTTGTTTTAAATTGGAATGTTTTAAGATTAATGTGATTTTAAACCCTTTATAATTATATGGACATGTTGTTAGTCGCCCTGAGCCTGCTTCGGCGGGGAGGGCGGGATATAAATAAAATTTATTGTTGTTGTTGTTGTTGTTGTTGTTGTTGTTGTTGTTGTTGTTGTTATTATTATTATTATTATTATTATTATTAATGGGATCTCGATATCCAACGTGTATCCCATCCCCTTGATTAAAGATCTACTGAGTACGGTGTCCGAGGGATCCATTTTCACAAAACTGGACCTGAGGGACGCGTACTTTAGAGTGTGGATCAAAGAGGGTGATGAGTGGAGGACAGCCTTCAACACTCCAATGGGGCAGTTCTTGTGATGCCCTTCAGATTGTGATGCCCTTCAGATTACAGGGAGCCCCAGGAGTGTTTATGAACTTTATCAATGAGGTCCTGAGAGAATACTTGTACAAGGGGATAGTGGTGTATCTGGATGACATCATTATCTATTCCAAAGACCTGGCTTCCCACGTACCGTTAGTGAGGAGGGTGCTCTCCACCTTGTATGAGGACAAGTTGTTTGCGAAACTATCCGTGTGAGTTCCATCAAACCAAACTTGACTATTTGAGGTTCAGAGTTTCCGGGAAGGGGCTTGCCATGGACCCCGCTAAGATATAGGCAGTGTTAGATTGGGCACCCCCGAGGACACGTAGACAGCTAAAATCCTTTCTCGGGTTTGCAAATTTTTACAGAGCCTTCATTCAGGGGTTCGCCCAGGTGATGTTGCCCCTAAAGGACTTACTTAAAACTAAGGGGAAGGGGCCAGAGGCGAAGAAGCCAGGAGCGAAGTTAGCATGGACTCATGCCTGCCAAAAAGCCTTCAAGAAACTTAAACGGTTGTTTATGAGTGAGCCAGTATTAAGCCATCCTGATGAACTTAAGCCTTTCGTAGTCCAATGCCATGCCTCCAATGTGGACGTAGGAGCCATATTAATGCAAAGAGACTCGGAAGGGAGGCTGCGACCATGTGCTTACATCTCTAAAAAATTTTCACAAGAGCAGCGCAACTAGTTGGTGTGGGACAAGGAGGCATTTGCAGTGACTTTTGCATTGAAAACATGGCAGTCCTGGCTAGAGGGGGCAAGGGTGCCATTTGAGATCTGGACCAATCATAAGAACTTAGAAGCGCTGACTGGTCGGAGGAAATTGACTGAAAAGCAGATTCGGGGGCGGGATTCTTTGCGAAGTTCAACTTCACTCTAAAACACATTCCCGGGGCCAAGAATTTCCTAGCCGATGCGCTATCCATGTTGCCCCAGCACAAGAGTCAGAGGGAGTAAGTGGTGGACTCCATCATTCCCCCCAGCGCAGTGGCTGGAGCCATGTACCCGGTCAGGGAAGAGAAAAGGAACACCAGAGTCGTTGAGGGGTAATAGACTGATAGAAGAAGCAGAACAAGAAGGTGAAGGGAAGCCAGAAGGTTTAACTAAAGGAACTGGGGGCTTTTGGTATCACGATGAAAAACAACGTGTGCCGAAAGCACTGAGGCAGGAGATATTACAACACTGTAATTGTAGTAAATTGTCTGGCCACTTCAGTTATGTAAAGACGTTGCATCTGGTCAATAGGCAATTCTGGTGATCTCAGATGAAGAAAGATATTTCAGAATTTTTAACTACTTGCCCAGTGTGTAAAATGGCAAAAAAGCCATTATACATTAACTGAGGAAATTAACTGAGAAGCAGATTCGGTGGGCGGGATTCTTTGCAAAGTTCGACTTCACCCTGAAACACATTCCCGGGGCAAAAAATTTCTTGGCCGACGCAATATCCAGGCTGCCCCAAAACGAGAGTCAGAGGGAGGAAGTGGTAGACTCCATCATTCCCCCCAGCGCGGTGGCCGGCACCGTGACTACCCAGTCGGGGAAGAAAAAGGGAGCACCAGAGCCGTGGGGGGGGGGGGGCGGTAATAGACTAATAGAAGAAGCAGAACGAGAAGGCGAGGGAAGGCCAGAAGGACTAACTAAAGGACCGAGCGGGGGGAGGGGTTGGTATCACGATGGGAAACTTTATGTTCCAAAAGCACTGAGGCAGGAGATATTACAACACTGTCACAGTAATAAACTGTCTGGCCACTTCGGTTACATGATGACATTACATCTGGTCAATAGACAATTCTGGTGGCCTCAGATGAAGAAAGACATTTCAGAATTTGTAACTACTTGCCCTGTGTGTATAATGGCGAAAAGGCGAAGTGGAAAACCCCCTGGTCTCCTTCAACCCACTCAGACTGCAGAGCAACCATGGTCCGTAGTCTCTTTGGACTTTATAGTGGAACTGCCAGCCTCTCAAGGCAGGACCGTAATACTGGTAGTGGTGGACACCTTTTCAAAGCAAGCGCATTTCATTCCGTGCAAAAAATTGCCCACAGCAAAGAAACTGGCGTACCTATTTTTCCAACACATTGTTAGAGTCCACTCCTTCCCCGATAAGGTCATCAGCGACCGTGGCCCGCAGTTGGTTGCCAACTTCTGGCGGGAGTTCTGCAAACTAACAGGCATGGAACAGGGGTTGAGCTCCGCCTATCACCCCCAGACGGACGGGCAGACGGAACACATAAACGCGCTTCTAGAACAGAATTTACCGTGCTATGTGGACTATCAACAGGCCAATTGGGTGGAGCTACTGCCGTTTGCAGAATATGGATTCAATAATAGCCTCCATAGCTCAACCAAAGCATCTCCGTTTAAAATTGTGAACGGTTATGAGGGGAAGCCATTCCCCCTGTTTCCTGGGGGCAAGGGAACCAAACCCCCATCCTCTTGTCAGCAGTGGTGGGAGACGCTGGGGAAGGGGTGGACTGTAATTCAAGAAAACCTGGATGCAGCCAAACAGGACTATAAAGCACATTGTGATAAAAAGCACACTCCAGAATGGGACTTTTAGGTAGGAGAGACTGTGTTCCTATCTACAAAGAACCTGCCTTTGCCACAAACCTCCAAGAAACTTGCTTACAAATACCTGGGACCCTTTAAAATAAAGAGGGTGATAAACAAAGTGACAGTAGAACTAGAATTACCAAAACTGTTTAGTAAAATTCATCCTGTTTTCCATTGTAGCCTTCTTCGGCAAGAAGAAGACTGCTTTTGAACTGTATTCTGTTAATGTTTTTTTGCTACATGCTATTTAAAGTTCGCAAGCTTTGTCAGAACACCACTAACCTTTGCATTATACTGTCTTCTTGTTTAAGATTTATGGAGTCTCTTAGCGGGTTTTTTTATTTACACAGGGCTTTTTTGTAGCAGGAACTCCTTTGCATATTAGGCCACACCCCTGATGTAGCCACTCCTTCTGGAGCTTACAGTAGGCCCAATACTAAGAGCCATGTAAGTTCTTGGCGTTCTTCCTACATCAGGGGTGTGTGGCCTAATATGCAAAGGAGTTCTTGATATGCACAAAAAAATGCCCCGGATACTGTCAAGCATTGTATACCCCTTCTATATTACAGAAGTCAGACCTCAGAATTATTATTTTTATGTTAGAGAATTCAGATTGTAGAAATGTTACTAACCCAAAGTTAAAATGTAAGCACATCAAAGTAGCAACCCCCACCTTTCTTCTTTCGCTTTTACTAACAGATGCAGGAATGTCCTCTTTGAAGATAAGACCTCCTTGTTCCCAGGCCTAGCAAGGCTTAAACCCAGGATGTGCTAGCCGCAATATAGATAAGGAACCCAGAGTGTGAATTTCACATGTGAATGTAGAATTGTTTATAGAACCTTTGATGTGCCATTTTAAAGCTTGTATTCTAGTGTTACAAAATATCAGTCCCAATCTTCAGCTCAAATGAGCCACATGGATTATCAATATACCTAACTTTGTTTCAAAATCCAAGGACTGGTGTTTTTGAAATCTCATGCTTGACAGTGGCCTAATATGCAAAGGAGTTCCTGCCACAAAAAGAATCCTGGTGGTTAAAGTCAATATGGTTTTCTATTTCTTATGCCCAGGTAGGGTTGCCAAGTCCCCCGTGGCCTCCAGAAGTGATGTCATTTTGTCTGCCACTCAGGGTATTTCCAGGAAAACTCTAGCATACCATAGAGTTTTCTTCTCAAATTGCTAGAGCATCCAGGAAAACCATAGAGATTTCCCAGAAATGCCCAGACAGGTCAATGTGTGATGTCACCAGCGCAATGATGTCATGACATCAGGCAGGGATCTCCCTGCCCAGTCCAGGAGCATGGCAGCCCTATGTCCAGAGGTGGAATTCTAGCAGGAGCTCACTTGCTTATTAGGCCACACACCCCTGATGTAACCAATCCTCCAAGAGCTTACCAGGCTCTTTTTTGTTTTGATGAAAGAAAAAAAAACCTGTTTGGATTCCAATTCTCCCTTGTAGGAGCAGAACTTCTGCTCCTTTTTAAATCAGGGTGCCATTTTGTTTCTGCCATGTTCACTGTCAGTTCCAGCTTGCCTCCTTCACCTGCTGGCCACTGTCAGCTTCTCTTCATCCTGACCTTAATGCTGCAACCTGGCCACCACCAGAAGAGCTAGTTTGGTGTAATGGTTAAGAGCGACAGACTCTAATCCGGAGGACTGGGTTTGATTCCCCACTCCTCCTTGGGTCAGTCACAGTCCTCAGCTCTCTCAGCCCTACCTACCTCACAAGGTGTCTGTTGTGGGGAGAGGAAAGGAAGGAGATTGTAAGGTACTCCAAGACTCCTTCGGGTAGTGAAGGGCAAGTTTCAAAACTAGCTCCTCTTCCTCTTCTTCTTTTTCTATTTTAGGATGCTGCAACATTTACTTATTTAAAATCTTTTTAAATAAAGCCTGTCTTCTTCCCAGATACCCTGAAGGACCCAAGATGGGTAAGAACCTCAAAATCTGCTCATAATAACACAAATTCTAAAGACAGAATTAAACTAAACAGCAGAAAACGCAATAATAAAATCCATTAGAGACCACCATGTTTCAAATTACCCACGGAGTACACCCAGCCAAACTTACTCCAGCAACATGCCTTCTGAAATATGAGCACATGTGAAGATGTCACAGGAAAGGGTTTTCACCCATAAAATAGCATTTTTTAAAAAAGGAAAAAACAGGCAAATTCTCCAGCAAACCTAGAGGTTCCCCCCAGGTTTACATAATGGTACACCACTATCATGTAGGGTTGCCAATTCCCAGTTGGGGCCAGGGGATCCACTGGTTTGGAGGCACTTCCCCTGTTTCAGGGTCATCAGAAAGTGTGTGGGGGAATATATTTGCTGGGCACTCCATTATGCGATATGGAGACCAATTCCCATAGGGTGTAATGGAGAATTGATATGTGGGTATCTGGGGCTCTTGGGGAAGCTGTTTCATGATGTAGAGGCACCAAATTTTCAGCATAACATCTGACGCCTCTTCTCAAAACACCCCACAAGTTTCAAGAAGATTGGACCTGGGGGGTCCAGTTTTATGAACCCCAAAAGAAGGTGCCCCTATCCTTCATTATTTCCAATGGAGGGAAGGCATTTAAAAGGTCTGCGGTCCCTTTAAGTGTGATGGGCAAAACTCCCTTTGGAGTTCAGTTATGTTTGTCCCAACCTTGCTCCTGGCTCCACCCCCAAAGTCCCCAGATATTTCTTGAATTGGACCTGGCAACCCTACTGTCATGGCATGTGTGTGACTTATCTGCACAAGAACCAGCTTTTCGATACTGGACGAAGAGTACTTATACATAGAAATGACATATATTGTATATATAAATACTAGGTAAATAGTGTAGATGACTGGAGCAGGCAGGGCCGGCGCGTGGGAGTCGGCGAGATAGGCAGCCGCCTCGGGCACCACCTCGCCTATTATTATTATTTCTATTCTGCCTATTCCCCTGTTTGGGGGCTCAGAGCGAAGTACAATAATTAGAGATAAAATCACAATAAAATCATAATAAAATCAGCTTCAACATTCGGTAAAGTGCAACAAGTTAATTCAGCAAGATGATATAAAGCAAGATGGTATCGCAGAAAAGTAGTGCCACAATACAGCACCACAATACAGCAGCGCAGTGGGCCGTAGGGGGAAGCCAACTGATCTAATAGATAGATGCCCGCTGCCTCATCCAAAGACCTGGCGGAACAGCTCCATTTTATAGGCCCTACAAAAGGCCAGCAAGCCTGGTAGGGCCCATATCTCCATAGGGAGCTGATTCCACCAGATCGGGGCCAGGACTGAAAAAGTCCTGGCCCTGGTGGAGGCAAGATGGGCATCTCTTGGGCTATCAGAAGATCCTGGGAGGGTGAGCCAAGCGACCTCCGGGATGTATATGGGAGGAGACGGTCCCGTAAGTATGTTGGTCCCAGGACACGCAAGGCTTTGAAAGTCAAAACTAACACCTTGAAACGGATCCGGTACTCTATAGACAGCCAGTACAAGTCGTGGCGAGCCGGCTGTATGCTCACCCGTACAGGTGATGCAGACAGCAGGCGAGCTGCTACATTCTGCACCCACTGCAGTTTCCAGATCAGTTTCAGGGGCAAGCGTAGAGCGAGTTACAGTAGTGTAAAGCGAGATACCTTCAGGCGCCCTATCCTACTGCTCCGCTGCTCTCAGCTTCTATGGTCGCAGACCCCCTGGAGCTGAGAGTGGCAGAACTGTGCCCCAGTTTGTGCTCTCCTCCAAGCCCGACTTCCTAGCTTGGAGCAAGGGGAGACAGCCTCAGAGTTCTGCGGCCCCCTCCCCCCACCTGGCAGCCAGGTGGAAGAAGGAGGAGGCATGGCATCGCTCAGACCCCCCTATGGGAGGGCACAGCCGTGTGGGTGGCCTGGGGCCATGAAAACATCCTGATGTGACGACACCCCATGGGTCGGTGACTACCTGGTGCTTGCACAGGGGACTCCCTTTACCTTTTTAAATAGTGTGTGCAAACCATACAAAGGGACAACAGAATCTCCAGAACCAACAGCAAGAAAACAAAGATCTGAAATGGTTGGCATGAAATGTATGTACAATTAAACAAGGAACACATCTTAGCAGGCTGGATATTGCAGGGGAAATAAATGCACAGGCTCCGCAAGAAGTCAATCAGCAACATGCAACAAAGATGGAAGGAGTCCCTTGGGCAGGGGAAATGACTATGAAACAGGAGTGTTAAAACCTTGTCCTTTTTTCTTTACCTTTTTACCTCTTATTTGTATCTGTGAAGTGTTTGGGGGAAGGTGAGGCCTTTGCCATGGCTTTTTCTCCACCCCCCATGCCCCCCACAGTCTGAATGATGAATCAAAGTTTGTTTTGATGTAGGGTTGCCAATCCCCAGGTGGAGGCAGGGGATCCCCCAGTTTGGAGACCTTCCCCCTGCTTCAGGGTCATCAGAAAGCAGGGGGAGGGGGAAAGGAAATGTCTGCTGGGCACTCCATTATTCCCTATGGAGACCGATTCCCATAATGGAAAATTGATCTGTGGGTATATGGGGCTCTGGGGAGGGGGCTGTTTTTTGAGGTAGATGCACCACATTTGCTGTATAGCATCCAGAGCCTCTCCTTAAAATACCCTCCAAGTTTCAAAAAGATTGGACCAGGGGGTCCAATTCTATGAGCCCCCAAAGAAGATGCCCCTATCCTTCATTATTTCCAATGGAGGGAAGGCATTTGAAAGAGCTTGGGACTCTTTAGCTTGGAGAAACGTCGACTGCGGGGTGACATGATAGAGGTTTACAAGATAATGCATGGGATGGAGAAAGTAGAGAAAGAGGTACTTTTCTCCCTTTCTCGCAATACAAGAACTCGTGGGCATTCGATGAAATTGCTGAGCAGACAGGTTAAAATGGATAAAAGGAAGTACTTCTTCACCCAAAGGGTGATTAACATGTGGAATTCTCTGCCACAGGAGGTGGTGGCAGCCACAAGCATGGCCACCTTCAAGAGGGGTTTAGATAAAAATATGGAGCAGAGGTCCATCAGTGGCTATTAGCCACAGTGTGTGTGTATGTGTGTGTGTGTATATATATATAAATTTTTTTGGCCACTGTGTGACAGAGTGTTGGACTGGATGGGCCATTGGCCTGATCCAACATGGCTTCCTCTTATGTTCTTATGTGATGGCCAGAACTCCTTTTGGAGTTCAATTATGCTTGTCACAACCTGGCTCCTGGCTCCACCCCCAATATCTCCTGGCTCCAACCCCAAAGTCCCCAGATATTTTTTTAATTGGACTTGGCAATCCTATGGAAATCGCCCGCTTTGACAACTGATCTCCAGTGGGCAGAGATCAGCTCCTCTGGAGAAAATGGCTACTCTGAAGGGTGGACTCTAGGGCATTGTACTATACTGAGGCCCCTCCCCTCCCCAAACCCCACCCTCTCCTGGATCCACCTCCAAAGTCTCTAGGTATTTCTAAACACAGACCAGACTCACAGCTTCCTTCCCATCATAACCGCCTGAGAGAGAAGTGAGTGAAAGCTTTTAGAAGAGAACTTTTAAGTTCAGAGAGACCACAGTGACGCTAATGCTTCTGCAGGGGGGGGGGGGGGACATTCCAGGCTGAGTAACCTGACAGCTTTAATCAACTCCTGCCATTTCATTTCCATAAGCAAGCTCGTGCATCTCTAAAGAGCCCCCAATTAAGGATGCTAAATAAATAAGTTTCGGCATTTCATTTATTTCCTCCTCAATTGTTTATTTTCCTAAAGGAGGCTCTGTTCCAGCTGAGACTCAACACATGACATTCACAGAAAAAAAGGTAACAAATGCATTTGTAGGGGAGAAGCTACTGGGAACAACACGAAAACCATAATGTTTAACGTTCAGGCCCTGTCCTCAAAAATCAACATTTTTGAGGCCACAAGTCTTTAGTCAATTAATCGATTAGAATAATCCCTAAAAAACACCCTGCTTTGAGCAGATGTCTTTGGGGTCGGAGACCACCAGAAGAGTGCAAGACTGGCCAGGGGACACATGGGGAGAGTCGGTCCTGCATGTATGACAGCAGGGTTGCCAAGTCCCCTGCAGCCCCTGCTCTAGCAATTTGGAATGAAAACTCTATGGTACCATAGAATTTTCCTCCCAAGTTGCTAGAGCATCCAGGAAAACCATAGAGTTTTCCCAAAAGATCCTAGAGTGGCCAGCATGTGACATTGTTGCCGTGCTGATGTCACTTGCCAGTGATGTCCTTGTGCTGGCGATGTCGGGAGGGGATCCCCCCACTGGCCCACTGTGGGCCAGCGGGTTGGGGACCTCTGAAGTGGGAGAACCCCTGCTCCGTCGGGGAACTTGGCAGCCCTATATGATGGTCCCAGATCACATAGGGCTTTGAGGTTGATAGCTTAACCTTGAATCTGATCCAGTACTCAACTGGTAACCAATGCAGCCGGCGAAGCACTGGCTGCATGTGTGGCTGGTTCAGACAGACGACCCAGTTAGCTGACCCAGTGTTCCCGCTACAACACCACTGTATCTTAGGAAGTGGAAGGTTTTCTTTAAACATCTGCTGTCTGGGATCCTTTAACTCAAGACAGAACATCTCCTGTTTCCTCTGAAGCCTTTGTCTCCTCGACGACTCTCTGCATTCATCGCCAAGACTCCCATCCGTGCTATCAGGGAGGCACAAAGCCTGGGGCTTTATGTTTTTTTATTCCTCTCTCTCTTTTACTTCCTGTAGTCAGTCAGTTGCCTGGTGATGCTCTGGATTTCTGCACAAAACTATGATGGTCTGCACTTCTCCTTCTCTTTAAATCCTTGTTTTGAAAAACCTTGTTCTGTGTTTTTGGCCACCTCAGTTGCAGCAACCTTAACATGTAAAGGCACAGAACTACAATTATATTGGGTCTCGAATATGGCTGTATCTGTCAAGTATGAGATTTCAAAATAACCAGTCCTTGGATTTTGAAACAAAGTTAGGTTTATTAATAATCCATGTGGCCCATTTGAGCTGAAGATTGGGACTGATACTTTGTAACACTAGAATACAAGCTTTAAAATGGCACATCAAAGGTTCTATAAACAATTCTATATGCACATGTGAAATTCACACTCTGGGTTCCTTATCTATATTGCGGCTAGCACATCCTGGGTTCAAGCCTTGCCAGGCCTGGGAACAAGTCCCAGGAGGTCTTATCTTCAAAGAGGACATTCCTGCATCTGTTAGTAAAAGCAAAAGAAGAAAGGCGGGGGTTGCAACTTCGATGTGCTCACATTTTAACTTTGGGTTAGTAACATTTCTACAATCTGAATTCTCTAACATAAAAATAACAATTCTAAGGTCTGACTTCTGTAATATAGAAGGGGTATACAATGCTTGACAGTATCCAGGGCATTTTTTTGTGCATAGCAAGAACTCCTTTGCATATTAGGCCACACACCCCTGATGTAGCCAAGAACTTACATGGCTCTTAGTATTGGGCCTACTGTAAGCTCCAGAAGGAGTGGCTACATCAGGGGTGTGGCCTAATATGCAAAGGAGTTCCTGCTACAAAAAAAGCCCTGTGTAAATAAAACAACCCGCTAAGAGACTCCATAAATTTTAAACAAGAAGACAGTATAATGTAAAGGTTAGTGGTGTTCTGACAAAGCTTGCAAACTTTAAATAGCATGTAGCAAAAAAACATTAACAGAAGACAGTTCAAAAGCAGTCTTTCCAATCATAAAGGAGTGACAATATTCCAGTATTTCGTTCATGGAACTAAAAGAAGCCCTTCCAAAGACGTCTGTTCTAGATATCAAGATGTTTCATCCATCTTTCTTCAGTTTGGAGGCTTATTTATCACTGGAACCCAATCTTTACAATACATTTGTCAAGCATGAGATTTCAAATTAACCAGTCCTTGGATTTTGAAACAAAGTTAGGTTTATTGGTAATCCATGTGGCTCATTCGAGCTGAAGATTGGAACTGACACTAGAATGCATGCTTTAAAATGGCACATCAAAGGTTCTATAAACAATTCTACATTCACGTGTGAAATTCACACGCTGGGCTCCTTTATCTATATTGCGACTAGCACATCCTGGGTTCAGGCCTGGAGGTCTAAGTCCCAGGAGGTCTTATCTTCAAAGAGGACATTGCTGCATCTGTTAGTAAAAGCAAAAGGAGAAAGGTGGGGGCTGCTACTTTGATGTGCCCATATTTAATTCTGGGTTAGCAACAATTCTAAAGTCTGGATTCTATCATGCAAAATGAGTATACAATGCTTGACATACTGCCCCCCCTAAGCTCTTGCTCGGGGTTTGTCTGGGTGCAGTAGGTAAAATTATTTGAGGAGGAGTGGGGCCCGGAGGTCGGATGCTTTCACCCATTCATCACAACTGGGGGGGAAATACTTCCAGTGCACTAAGAAGTGCAACACCCCTCTTTTCTCTCTCGCATCCAATATCTCCTGCACCTCATGATGACTTCACATGAATAGCTTTGGGCTCCGGCGGGCAGGGGTGCCAACTCGTAGCCCCCGGATCTTGCCAAAGAAGGCTACTATGGAAAACAGGATGAATTTTACTAAACAGTTTTGGTAATTCTAGTTCTACTGTCACTTTGTTTATCACCCTCTTTATTTTAAAGGGTCCCAGGTATTTGTAAGCAAGTTTCTTGGAGGTTTGTGGCAAAGGCAGGTTCTTTGTAGATAGGAACACAGTCTCTCCTACCTAAAAGTCCCATTCTGGAGTGTGCTTTTTATCACAATGTGCTTTATAGTCCTGTTTGGCTGCATCCAGGTTTTCTTGAATTACAGTCCACCCCTTCCCCAGCGTCTCCCACCACTGCTGACAAGAGGATGGGGGTTTGGTTCCCTTGCCCCCAGGAAACAGGGGGAATGGCTTCCCCTCATAACCGTTCACAATTTTAAACGGAGATGCTTTGGTTGAGCTATGGAGGCTATTATTGAATCCATATTCTGGAAACGGCAGTAGCTCCACCCAATTGGTCTGTTGATAGTTCACATAGCACCATAAATACTGTTCTAGAAGCGCGTTTATGTGTTCCGTCTGCCCGTCCGTCTGGGGGTGATAGGCGGAGCTCAACCCCTGTTCCATGCCTGTTGGTTTGCAGAACTCCCGCCAGAAGTTGGCAACCAACTGCGGGCCGCGGTCGCTGATGACCTTATCGGGGAAGGAGTGGATTCTAACAATGTGTTGGAAAAATAGGTACGCCAGTTTCTTTGCTGTGGGCAATTTTTTGCACGGAATGAAATGTGCTTGCTTTGAAAAGGTGTCCACCACTACCAGTATTACGGTCCTGCCTTGAGAGGCTGGCAGTTCCACTATAAAGTCCATAGAGACTACGGACCATGATTGCTCTGCAGTCTGAGTGGGTTGAAGGAGACCAGAGGGTTTTCCACCTCGCCTTTTCGCTATTATACACACTGGGCAAGTAGTTACAAATTCTGAAATGTCTTTCTTCATCTGAGGCCACCAGAATTGTCTATTGACCAGATGTAATGTCATCACGTAACCGAAGTGGCCAGACAACTTATTACCGTGACAGTGTTGGAATATCTCCTGCCTCAGTGCTTTTGGAACATAAAGTTTCCCATCGTGATACCACCCCCACCCCCCCATTCCTTTAGTTAGTCCTTCTGGCCTTCCCTCGCCTTCTCGTTCTGCTTCTTCTATTAGTCTATTACCCCCCCACCCCCACCCCACAGCTCTGGCGCTCCCTTTTTCTTCCCCTACTGGGTAGTCACGGTGCCGGCCACCACGCTGGGGGGAATGATGGAGTCCACCACTTTCTCCCTCTGACTCTCGTGTTGGGGCAGTCTGGATCGCGCGTCGGCCAAGAAATTTTTTGCCCCAGAAATGTGTTTCAGGGTGAAGTCAAACTTCGCAAAGAATCCCGCCCACCGAATCTGCTTTTCAGTTAATTTCCTCCGACCAGTCAGTGCTTCTAAGTTTTTATGATTAGTCCAAATTTCAAATGGTACCCTCACCCCCTCCAGCCAGGACTGCCATGTTTTTAATGCAAAAGTTACTGCAAACGCCTCCTTGTCCCACACTGACCAGTTGCGCTGCTTAAGTTCATCAGGATGGCTTAATACTGGTTCATTTGTGAACAACACTCTGCACAAGTCTCTGTACTCTCTGGGGATGGATTGAACCTCTTCCACCGACACGCACATTTTTTCATTCCTGGGAGGGGGGGGCGGGATTAGGTCCCCAGGCCCCAACCAGTGATGGTGTCTGCACCTTCTGTCGGTGAAATCTATCGTTTGGTCTCCCCATTGTATATCCGGTTGGTGCTTAGCTAGCCACCCAAATCCCAATACTACATCAAAGTAGAATGAGGGGGCGATCAGAAACATTTCTATGTCCTGAAAGAAGCGAAAGAAGAAAGGTGGGGGTTGCTACTTTGATGTGCCCATATTTAATTCTGGGTTAGTAACAATTCTAAAGTCTGGATTCTATAATGCAAAATGAGTATACAATGCTTGACAACATTCACAGGAGACCAACAAGGTTCAGAACATGTCTGTAAGATTTCCAAGGAATTCCTGCTACAAAAAAAGCCCTGGCTGTATTCACTCTGACCGGCTGCAGCTCTCCAGGCTCTCAAGTGCGGGGAAGTCTTTCTTGACACCTAGTGCCTGAATTTGAACCTGGGACCTTCTGCACATAGAACATATGGCCCCAGCCACTGAGTCTCATCCTTCCTACAGATGACTGAGAGTGATATGATTACCATCTTCATGTATTTTAAGGGTTGTCACCTAGAGGACAGTGCGGAATTGTTTTCCAGAAGGTCAGACCAGAACCAATGGGTTGAAATTAAATCAGAAGAGTTTTCAAATAAACATTAGGAAGAACTTCCTAACAGAGCGGTTCCTCAGTGGAAGAGGCGAGGTGGTTGGCTCTCCTCCTTCAGAGGTCTTGAAACAGGGGCTAGGTGGCCATCTGACAGCAATGCTGATTCTGTGAGCTTAGGCAGATCATGAGAGGGAAGGCAGGAAGAGTTGCATCAGTGCTTAGTTCTCATGGCCCACTCTAACATGACCAGGAGAATGCTGTTTGCCGCTATGGGGTTAGGAACAGGGCTGGCTCATCCATTAGGCAATCTAGGCAGTTGCCTAGGGCACCAGGAGGGAGGGGCGCTGAGTTTGGCTTCCCCCCTGGTGCCCAAGGCAATCGCCTAAATTTGCCTTCCTCCCCCCTGCTGCCGCCACTGCCGCTGCCAGCCCCCTACCTTCCGCCGTGCTCCTGCCACCCCTCCACCACGCTCCCACCGCCCCCTCCCCACCAAAGCTCGCTGCAACAATGCTGAGCCCTACTACCAGCTTCTCACAGCTGCAGCTGCACATTTTGTGAAAAGACAGTTGGGAGGAGACTTCGCTCCCCCCTCACTTCCGGTTCTGGAAAGGAGGGGGGGAGAAACTTCCTCCATTTGTCTCTTCACAAAATGCGCAAACCTGACTGTGAGAAGCTGGTAGTAGGGCTCAGTGTTGTTGTGATGAGCTGGGGGGACGAGCGGAGCGTGGGGGCGAGCAGAGGTCAGTGGGGGCAAGCAGAGCAAGGGGCGACTGGAGCGCAGGGGGGTGGCAGCAGGGGGAACCTACCTAGGGCACCATGTGCCGTAGAGCCGGCGCTGGTCAAGAAGCAATTCAGGTCAGTTTGGCCAGGGATCCTGGAGGGGTATTTTGCCACCCTCCGGGCATCGAGCAGGGGCCACTGGGGGTGTGGGGGGTGAAGTATTTGTGAGTTTCCTGTATTGTGCAGGGGGTTGAACTAGATAACCCTGGAGGTCCCTTCCAACTCTGTGATTCTAGGATTGTGGGGGGGCTACATTTCCAACTCCTCAGTGGCAGGATTAGAAACCCCACTTCCTTTCTTCTGCTATAATACATTATGCAGCAGAGTTATCAGACGGCTATTCTGAGAACTCTGTAGCCTATCTCCTATAGAACAGTACATTGTATTTTCCTTTCCAAATGAGCACTGAGCGAGCTGTTATCAGAAGAGCCATTTGTTATGTGAAGACCGGTGCACTTTTAGTCAACAGCATTTCATCACAACCAGACACAATGTATAGGAAAAATGTTAACAAGAAATATCACCATTCATTTCTTTTTTAAAAAGAAAAAAAAAGTGCAGGTGAGTCTGTGTGTGGCTATGATTCCATTGAATTTCTAAAATCAATCCTACCTTATCTATTTTAACAGCTGTTTCTGTTATGAAATGGCCTCAAAGCGAGCATCTATTCTATAAAACGCGGACTGGTGTTTGTATCATGCAAAATATTTCCTAGCATGACTTGCACTCCACTATGGAGCCTGAAAGATGTTGTTGGTTTGTCAGTGCAAAACATTTTGGATCATTTGTTCCTCATTCTTCTTAAACAGCAAACCGTTCAGGAGAGAACTACAGAATTCTGAAATTCCAATGACCTTGGTTCCTCTTGAGAAACAAGACGAGATAATTTGGAAAATCAGAATCTAGGGAGAAGTTGGAATGACAAGAAGATGATGATATTGGATTTATATCCCGTCCTCCACTCTGAAGAGTCTCAGAGCAACTCACAATCTCCTTTCCCTTCCTCCCCCACAACAGACACCCTGTGAGGTGGGTGGGGCTGAGAGGACTCTCACAGCAGCTGCCCTTTCAAGGACAACCTCTGCCAGAGCTATGGCTGACCCAAGGCCATGCTAGCAGGTGCAAGTGGAAGACTGAGGAATCAAACCCGGTTCTCCCAGATAAGAGTCCACACACTTAACCACTACACCAAACTGGCTCTCCTGACAAGAATTTTGGAAATAGATCCAGGTGGGCAGCCATGTTGGCCTGAAGCAATAGTCTCAAGTTTGAGTCCCGTGGCACCTTTAAGACCAACAAAGTCTTTCAAACTCATTCATGGTATGAGCTTTCACGTGCCCACACACTTCTTCAGAGATAATAAAATGGAACCAGGTGAGTAGCCGTCTTGGTCTGAAGCAACAGAATAAAGTTAGAGTCCGGTAGCACCCCTAAAGGACAACATAGTATTTAGAACAACACAGGGCTTTTTTTGTAGCAGGAACTCCTTTGCATATAAGGCCACACACCCCTGATGTAGCCAATCCTCCTGGAGCTTACAGGGCTCTTCTTACAGGGCCTTCTGTAAGCTTTTGGAGGATTGGCTACATCAGGGGTGTGTGGCCTAATATGCAAAGGAGTTCCTGCTAAAGCTCTGGAACAACATATAGTGATTGTAATATAAAGCAATGAAACTTGAAATATACTGCACCCCACCCAACTAAAAGAAAGAAATGCTGTTTGTTACTTTCATGCTTGAATAGGGACAGATGGAGCATCATAAAGGAATCTCAGTTAACTTCCCCACAATTGGAAAAGGTTCTCTTACACACTTATTGTCAAGTCTGCTGTATTTTTGGGAATATATTTTCTAACTCTGGTTCAGAAGCAAGGGATTCTGGTTCCATACTGAACACCGAATGCTGCTAGATAACTCTCCTTCCCCCCCCCCTCCTCCTAGCTATGCCTTTGTTGGGTAGTTTACTTTGAAATGCTGATATGGGAATGAGATGTTGGAGCCTTCTCAGACCAAAAGGGCTGTGGGAGTACAGAGCGCCGCGGCTTTGGTGTGAGAATGAGAGATTAACATCCTAGTGTGAAAACCTGTTGTTTAGTGTACCCCGCCCGTAGGAATCCTTTGATCTACACCTTAAAAATGCTTGGTTCATGTTTGGTACCTTAGTCCTTCAATTGTTATCATGGTCTACTTTTCGGCTTTCAATAAACTAGAAGCTTGTTTTCAACCAAGGACTCGTTATTGAATCCAGCTGACTTGACATTTTGAAGGACTCCCTTTATTGGAGTTCAACCTTTCCGGCAACTGAAAAGGCGATGTCCAATCAGCCTCCGGACAACGGGGAACTCCCAGCCAGAGCGGAGGGGGCCGAGACACCCTGGCACATCCACACTGCCAGAAGGACCGCGGCTTCCCCTCCCCAGTTCCAGTTGGTGGGCACCCCCCGGCAATACCAGCCGAGGACCTCGACCACGTTGATGGACCAGGCACCGATCCGCCGAGAGGCGATCATGACCCGCCACACCAAGCGGGTTCAACTGGCCGAAGCCACGGCTACCAACCCGGGAGAGCCGGAGGAAGGAGCCGAGGCGACCGCGACCCAAGCCCCGGGCGGCGGGAGCGAAAGCGTAGAGTGCGGGGAGGAGGACGAAGGGGGGCTGAAACCCAAGGACCCGCACGACGAGGACTTCCAGAGGTTCCGGTCAATGGTGCGCCGTGAGGTCGACGGGGCAGTGAGGGACCTCAAGGACCAACTACAGACCCTGACCGCCCAACTGGGGAGAGCGTTGGGAGTAACCGGGACTCGCCAACAGCAGCCGGGGCCAGGGGGGCCACGCGGCCGACCGAGCCAACCCCCACCCGCCGCTGTGGCGGCCACCCAGGCGCCGGCGGCGCCCCAAGCGCCGGCGGGCCCCGCCCCGGTCAGACAGCGAGACCTTGGGGGGAGCCGGGAGCTGGATGCAACATTCGACGGGGATCCGGAGGAGGTGAACTATTTTGCAATCCAAGCGAATAGTTACATGTACTATTGGGGAGATCTGTTCCCCGATGAAGTGAGCCGAGTGGACTATTTGGGCTCGAAGTTGCGGGGGGCCGCCAAGAAGTGGTATGTGAGCCTGTGTGAGACCAACAGTCCGATCCTGCACTTCGTGAACACGTTCGTGCAAGCTCTACTGACCCAATACGAGGACCCCCTGCAAGAGGCCAGGGCGCTTTCGGCGCTACGAAATATGAAGCAAGGGGCCCGATCCATCCGGGAGTATGCGGCGGATTTCCAGGCTAACGCCGCCCGGGCCCGGAATTGGAACGAAGTAATGAAGATTGAACACTTCACCAACGGGCTGAACCCCAGCATCCTGGACCGGGCGCTAACCCAGGCCCACCCAGACACGCTAGTGGGGTGGATCCAGCTCGCGGGAGAGGTGGAGACCAACCTGAAGCGGGTGGCAATGCTGCGGCAGGCACTGACTGCCGGAAGAGGCGCACCCAAAACCCCACCCGGAAAGGTCGAGCCTCCCAAAACCAAGAAGCCGCCAGCGGCCGCCCCGGCAGGGCCCCGCCGCTGCTTCCGTTGCGGCGACCCCAAACACCTCGCCTCCAACTGCCCCCAGCCGCCCGCAGGAGCCACCCCGACGCCGGGGCTGAACAGGCAAGGCACCCCGGGTCCGAAGAAAACCACGGGCCGCCCTAAGGACGCGGCGAAAAGCAGCACTCTGATGGTGCAAGAGGAGTTGCAGGAGGAAGAAGTCCGTCTCTCCGCAGAGTTAGCTGACCTCGCGTGGGAGGAGGAGCCGGCGGGAAACGGCGCCGACCTGCTTTGAACGGTGCCAGCCAGCAGGTCGATCGGGAGGAGGCACCATTAACGGTAAAAACCACGGGAAGACTGTACTTTGTAATGGTGAAGCTGCTAAACCCAAAACTGAAAAGGTTCCTGCAGATCCGCGCCCTCATAGACTCGGGGTGCAACCGGGAACTAATTTCCCCCAAGGTGGTGGAGGCCCTGGGACTAGAGCGGTTGCAACTTCCCCACCCCATGCGGTTTGCACAAATGGACGAGTCAGTGATGGGGGGGGAGCCCTGCACGCAGGAAACAGAACCATGCCCCCTGGGGATTGAGAGCCATTGGGACAGGGAAACGTTTGTCATCGCCCCGGCTTGTGGCTACCCCGTGGTGTTGGGAGTGGGATGGTTGGAGAAACACGAGCCCCTTATCCGCTGGAAAGCACAAACCATCCGGCTCCCCGACCCTGATTGCAGCGGGCACTCGTGGGACACGGCGTGGGGACCGCGGGCGCCCGCCGCCCGAGAGAGGGCGTGCGTCCTGGTAGAGGAGGTGCACCAGGTCCCGAGTGTATATCAGGACCTCATGGAAGTGTTTAGTGAGCGGGAAGCCAACCAACTACCCCCCCACCGGAACACGGACTGTGCCATAGAACTGATCCCCGGGGAAACCCTCCCCCGGGCCAAACTTTACCAAATGGGGTGGGCTGAGAAGAAGGAGCTGTGCAAGTTCCTAGACCTGAACCTGGAGAGGGGTTTCATCAGGCCCGCCACGGCGCCCCACGCGGCCCCGGTGCTGTTTAGAAAGAAGAAGGACAATACGCTTAGACTTTGCACTGATTTTCGCGGGATAAACGCGATTTCCATGTCCAACGCTTACCCCATCCCCCTCATTAAAGACTTGCTGAGCACGGTGGCGGGGGGGAAGATCTTTACAAAGCTTGATCTGAGAGACGCGTACTTCCGAGTGCGCATCAAAGAGGGGGATGAGTGGAAAACGGCGTTCAACACCCCGATGGGACAATTTGAGTACCTAGTCATGCCATTCGGGCTGCAGGGGGCGCCTGGGGTATTCATGAATTTTATAAATGATGTACTGAGAAAATTTCTGTACAAAGGGGTGGTGGTGTACCTGGATGACATCATTATTTATTCCCAGGACGAACAGTCCCATGTAAAACTAGTGAGGGAGGTGCTAACCACCCTGCTGGAGCACCAACTGTATGCCAAGCTGTCTAAATGCGAGTTTCACCGCACCGAATTAGACTACCTCGGGTTCCGGGTGTCCAAAGATGGACTAGCCATGGATCCCGCGAAGGTGCAGGCAGTCGTAGAATGGGCCCCCCCGAGGACACGTAGACAGCTCCAATCTTTCATCGGATTCTCCAATTTTTACAGAGGATTCATTGAGGGGTTCGCTCAAATCGCCCTGCCCCTGACGGACCTCCTCAAAACAAAGGGGAAGGGGGAAGACGCAAAGCGACCGGGATCGAAGCTTAACTGGACACCCACTTGCCAGGCGGCTTTCGACCGGCTCAAGCAACTGTTCACTAGCGAGCCAGTCCTGAGTCACCCAGACAAGCTCAAGGGCTTCGTGGTCCAGTGCGACGCCTCCGATGTCGCCGTAGGAGCCATTCTCATGCAGAGGGATGGGGAGGAGAAATTGCGACCCTGTGCCTACATCTCAAGGAAATTCTCAGATGAGCAGAGGAACTGGTCAGTGTGGGACAAGGAAGCCTTCGCAGTCATGTTTGCGCTAAAGACATGGAGATCGTGGCTGGAGGGGGCTAGAGTGCCATTTGAAATATGGACGGATCACAAAAACCTGGAGGCACTCACGGGGAAAAGAAAGCTCAGTGAGAAACAGATCAGATGGGCGGGGTTCTTTTCCAAGTTCGATTTCATTCTGAAACACATCCCGGGGACACGTAACTTCTTGGCTGATGCCCTGTCCAGGCTCCCGCAGCACGAAAGCCAGAGGGAAGAGGTGGTCGACTCCTTAATTTCCCCCACACAAGTGGCAGCCATGGTCACCACCCGCTCGCAAAAGAGGAGGGAGCTGGACGGAATCAGTCGGGAACGCATCGCTCTAGAGGCCGAGAGGGAGGGAGGCGGGCGGCCTGAGGGGGTGCAGAAGGGGAAGGATGGACTGTGGTATAAAGGGGAGAAACTGTACATCCCGATGAATCTGAGAAAAGAAATCTTGCAGCTTTGCCACTCATCTAAATTGGCGGGCCACTTTGGCTATGTAAAGACGCTGCACCTAGTAAACCGGCAGTTCTGGTGGCCGTCCCTCCGAAGGGACGTGTCGGAATTCGCGACCAGCTGCCCAGTGTGCATAGTGGCGAAGAAGAGAGGGGGGAAGCCCCCCGGTCTCCTGCAGCCGCTAGAAACAGCCAAACACCCCTGGGCCATTGTGTCGATGGATTTTATAGTAGAGCTCCCCTCTTCACGGGGGAAGACGGTCATTTTGGTGGTAGTGGACACGTTTTCCAAGCAAGCCCATTTCATTCCCTGTGCCCAACTACCCACAGCCAGGAAGCTGGCCATCCTATTCTTCGATCACGTGGCCAAACACCATACAATCCCAGACAAAGTAATTAGTGACAGGGGGCCTCAGTTTGTTGCCACCTTCTGGCGGGAGTTCTGCAAACTATTAGGGATGGAGCAGGGGTTAAGTTCAGCATACCACCCCCAGACAGATGGACAGACGGAGAGAGTGAACGGGGTGCTAGAACAGTATTTACGATGCTTTGTGGGCCAACGCCAGGCAGACTGGGTAGACCTCCTCCCGTTTGCAGAGTACGCCTACAACAACAGCGCCCACAGTTCCACCAAAGCCTCCCCCTTCGCCACGGTGTTGGGATATGAGGGAAAGCCAATCCCGCTGCTGCCGGGGGGGGAGAGCCCAGAAACGGGTTCTGCGTTTGAGCAATGGTGGCAAGGACCTAGCCAATACTGGCCCTCCATCCAGGAGAACTTAAAAGCAGCAAAGGAGGCTTACAAGAAGCAATATGATAAGTCTCATGTGCCAGTCTGGGAACTAAAGGTTGGGGACTCAGTGTACCTGTCAACGAAAAATCTACCTCTCTCCCAACCATCCAGAAAGTTGGCCTTTAAGTTCATAGGGCCTTTCAAGATCAAACGAGTGATTAACCCAGTAACTGTGGAGTTAGATTTGCCTCCGGCCCTTGGTAAAGTTCACCCTGTGTTTCATTGCAGCCTGCTGCGTCGAAGCCCAACCTCGACCAATTGGCATCAAACGGAATCAACGCCCCTCTCGGGTCGGGGGAGTGCAGAGCCCCCCCCCCCAGGCTTCAAAGCACGAAAGCATGATCAAGAACAACCTCGAGCCCGCACCGTAGGGGGGGCTTAGGGGGGGCAGTATGTCAAGTCTGCTGTATTTTTGGGAATATATTTTCTAACTCTGGTTCAGAAGCAAGGGATTCTGGGTCCATACTGAACACCGAATGCTGCTAGATAACTCTCCTTCCCCCCCCCCCTCCTCCTAGCTATGCCTTTGTTGGGTAGTTTACTTTGAAATGCTGATATGGGAATGAGATGTTGGAGCCTTCTCAGACCAAAAGGGCTGTGGGAGTACAGAGCGCCGCGGCTTTGGTGTGAGAATGAGAGATTAACATCCTAGTGTGAAAACCTGTTGTTTAGTGTACCCCGCCCGTAGGAATCCTTTGATCTACACCTTAAAAATGCTTGGTTCATGTTTGGTACCTTAGTCCTTCAATTGTTATCATGGTCTACTTTTCGGCTTTCAATAAACTAGAAGCTTGTTTTCAACCAAGGACTCGTTATTGAATCCAGCTGACTTGACACTTATCTCCTATTTTGGCATATTTACTGCTTTGTCCCCCCCTTTATTGGATCTATACAGCTGTTGACTCTGAACACTTGGCTTGTTGTCCCTGGTTTGTCTCAAAATGTCTACATCATGTTATATGCTGTTTTGATTTTCCTCCCTGACTGTAAATTTGCATCTGAAGAAGTGTGTGTGCACACAAAAGCTCATACCTAACCTTGAATAAAACTCTGTTGGTCTTAAAGATGCCACGGAACTCTAACTTTATTCTGGAGAATTTTAAAAGCATCTCTGATATTTTGCGCTCAGTTCTTCTTGTAACAAGTAGTCAGAGCACTCCCACGTGCTCCAGGATTACAGGTCAGTGTGAGTTCATTGAATTTCAAGACTGTGGGTGTTGGTTTCATTCTGCCTTGGACAACTGAGTGTGTACATCTGAAGGAGGAATCTGGGTCACCGTCAAGCTTCAACTGTTCCCCGATGCGAGACTTTTGTAACAGCAAGATGAAAGAAGGTTTCACTTCTTGTGCTGAAAGATCATCTTCCTGTTTTAACCACGTCATGGAATGAGCAGAACTGTTTTGTTCTATCCGTTGCCGTCAATGTGCTATGTGACAGGCAGGTTGCTAAGCAGAAAAGGGAGGTCAGGTGCTAAATCCACATAAATCTCGAGGCTTCTGCTAGACCTGTTGCAACATTGATTCCTGCGCTGATCTGGGTCACACCTTTTGTCTCTTTGCAACCAAGAAAGGGAGAAGAGCAAGTTGCCAATAAAGACAAAGAAAATGGATTCAGAAAGAAACCGAGAGAGGTCAACAGCCAGAATTCTTTCACAGGAAATCGAATTAGGAAAGAGAAAGTTTCGCTATATGAACCTTCTCTATATTGAGTTGGGCCATTGCTCCATTCGGCTCAATAATGTCTACTCTGAATTAGCAACAGTTCTCCAAGGTCTCAGACAGAGGTCTAAGCAGGGGTGGAATGCTAGCAGGAGCTCCTTTGCATATTAGCCCACACACCCCTCCAATCCTCCTTTTTTGTAAGCTCTTGGAGGCTCTTTTTTGTAAACTCTTGGAGGATTGGCTACATCAGCGGTGTGTGGCCTAATATGCAAAGGAGCTCCTGCTAGAATTCCACCCCTGGGTATAAGTAAGGACTTACATTCACTTTCAAATGAATTTAAAGAAGAATTTCAAAGCCCATTTATTCTTATTGCCAGGGCTTTTTTTTTGTAGGAAAAGCCCAGCATGAGCTCATTTGCATATTAGGCCACACCCCTGACATCACCATTGTTTCGCACAGGGCTTTTTTGTGGGAAAAGCCCAGCAGGAACTCATTTACATGCAGAACCGCCTCTCCCCATATGAGCCCCAGAGATCATTGCGATCAGCTAACCAACATCTTTTGACCATCCCTGGACCGAAGGACATCTGGCTTGCCTTGACCAGGGCAATGTTCCCTCTAAGCTGCAGAGTCTTGCGAGCAAAATTTCTACTTTGAGAGTGACTGGCATTAAAGTTGTGAGCTGCTGCATCAATGAGTGTACTCTGGGGTCATCCTTCCTGAGCTCAGACAAAAATGTGTGAGCTAGAGCCTAAAAATCTGTGAGCTAGCTCACTCTATCTCAGCTTAGAGGGAACACTGGACCTGGTGGAATCAGCTCTCTATAGTGATCCAGGCTCTAAATGACTTACTACCATTCCGTAAGGGCCTGCAAGACAGAGCTATTCCACCAGGCTTTTGGTTGAGGCAAGCAGGCATTCATATTCCATTGCTTATACCACCTCTATCCCCTCTCCTATAGTGACATCATCTTATGAACATATGAAACTGCCTTCTACTGAATCAGACCCTGGGTCCATCAAAGTCAGTATTGGCTACTCAGACTGGCAGAGGCTCTCCAGGGTCTGAGGTCTTTTCTATCACCTACTGCCTAGTCCTTTAAACTGGAGATACTAGGGACTGAACCTGGGACCTTCTGCATGCCACACAGATGCTTCACCACTGAGCCACAGCCCCTTATCATCTGAATTATTGTATCTTGGGCCGATATATATAGCTGGGTTTTAATTGTCATTTATTATGTCTGTAATCCCCCTGAGGCTGCCTATGGGAAAGGGAGGAATATAAATCTGCTAAATAAATAAATAAATATTAGGCCACACCCCCTGATGCCAAGCCAGCCAGAACTGCATTCCTGTGTCTTCCTGCTCAAGAAAACAAAATTAAAAAGCCCTGTTTATTGCAATGATGAATACAAATAAGCGGGGCTTTTCTTGTAGCAGGAACTCCTTTGCATATTAGGCCACACAACCCTGATGTAGCCAATCCTCCTGGAGCTTTAAGGAGGCCCTGTATGAAGAGCCCTTGTCATGATCCTGGATTTAGTGAGGCCTACAAGCCCCAGGGAAGCCTGCCTGGGCGTACTGGGAAGAGCCTACATTTCCCAGGATCCCCTCTGTCCCTCTGATTGGGTGGCAAGGGTTTGGGAGAGAAACTGGCCCAGAGAGGGGTGAGGCCTGGTAGGAGGACATAAAAGGGTCAAGCCCAGGAAGTGGGTGTCCTTTCCCTGGAAGGCTTAGCTGGAAGCAGACTGTAGCCTGGAGAGCTGGAAGCAGGGGAGAGACCCTTACCCCAGGGCATAAGTGCTGGTAAGAGTAGGGACTGTAAGATAGATGCCTTAGGGCATTTGTTTATTTTCCCTTCACCCTTTTGCTGGTTAATGCACCTTGTTAATTTATATTGCACTAAAATAAACCTTTTTGTTGTTGTTCACTTTGCCTGGTCCTCACATAGGGTTGCCAAGTCCAGTTCAAGAAATATCTGGGGACTTTGGGGGTGGAGCCAGGAGACTTTAGGGGTGGAGCCAGGACACTTTAGGGGCGGAGCCAGAAGCAAGGTTGGGACAAGCATAATTGAACGTCAAGGGAGTTCTGGCCATCACATCTTTTAAATCCCTTCCCTCCATAGGAAACAATGAAGGATAGGGGCACCTTCTTTTGGGGCTCATAGAATTGGACCTCCTGGTCCAATCTTTTTGAAACTTGGGGGGTATTTTGGGGAGAGGCCCTGGATGCTATGCTGCAAATTTGGTGCCTCTACCTAAAAAAAACAGCCTCCCTAGAGCCCCAGATACCCGTGGATCAATTCTCCATTATTTCCTATGAGAATAAATCTCCATAGGGAATAATAGCTACCTCCCCTCTCCACCCCCCCTGCGCTTTCTTTCTCTCACTCACACACATGCTTAACTGTCTCTAGTGCCTCCACAACGAGGCCTGGAAAGTACAGGGGCTATGCTGCTCTCTTTTACACCCACACTCACTTGTCTGAAAGAAAGCAAAACACTGTGAAGCCTACAACCCTGTGAGGTAGGTTAAGCTGAGTGACAGGCCCAAGGTCCCCCAGGGAGCTTCCATGGCAGAGTGGGGATTTGAACCTGGGTCTCCAAGCTCCTAGTTAACTAGTAACACTCTAAGATGAGGAAGAAGAGGAAGAAGATATTGGATTTATATCCAGCCCTTCACTCTGAATCTCAGAGCGGCTCACAGTCTCCTTTATCTTCCTCTTCCACAACACCCTGTGAGGTGGGTAGGGTTGAGAGAGCTCTTGCAGCAGCTGCCCTTTCAAGGACAACTCTGTGAGGGATATGGCTGACCCATATCACTTCTTTTTCGGAAAGAGCTCGCAACCATTTGTCTGTTCTGCCTTCCTCACATCCGCTCATCTGCCCTGGGGGTAAGGTGTTCCTCCCACGCCTTCCAAGCAATCTCCCCTTTTTTCAAGCACGCGGCTCTCGCCCCTAAGGAGACTGTAGCACGAGATTACTCTCGGCAGCCGCGATACGGTCCTCCTCGTTGCTCCAAGGACAGACCCAGAGAGACGTGGGGCTCGCTTCCCGGCACCACAAAGTCCCATCCGCGCCGACTGAGCAGGATCCGCCCTCTCCACCACCCCCACAAAGAAATTTCTCAAGCGCAAATGGAGGCTTTCTCAGATGAACCCTGGTGAGCTTGCGCGGGGCTTCTTTTGCCCTTTGCAAAATCTGGAAGTGGTTTCTCTTCACTGACAGACAGGAGAGTGCTTCTCCTCCCCTCAGGAAGGGAAGGGGCAAGGAGATGCTGCTGCGATCGGGGCTGAGTGGGAAGGGCCTCCATTCCCCCCCCCCCGCTTTCCGGGTTTTTTGCGAGCGGGGGGAGGAGGCTTCAAATCTGGAGTCCCCCGCCAGGCGGGGGATTTGGGAAGCCTATCACACATTATTTGGCCTAAGCTACAGGAGGCCTGAAGGGCTCTGGGCCTTCTCAAAGGGAACCTTTAACCCAGAGTGGTGGCAGCACTCGGTAAGACCCCCCTGAGTCGTGGCAGCCCTTGAGGATTGGCTACATCAGGGGTGTGTGGCCTAATATGTAAAGGTATGCCTGCTACAAAAAAAAAGCCATGCAAATAAGAATAACAATGAATGTCATTTCATTCCTGGTGCTCAGTGGTCTGATTTATAGAGTTGGAGCAGTCTAGGTTTGGGGAGGGCTTTGCCAATTCCATGGTTGCCTGCAAGTTCTTTTTTTTCAGTTTCAATTTCAAACCTTTAATGGCATAGCATAAAATACAGGAAAAAATTTGGATAGACAAGATAAGTCAGGATAACTTCAGTTAGACATAAAATCAAGCTTAGCCAGAGTCGTGTTGGAGAATAGGGGCTAAAAATTTTGCAACAGCACAGGTGATTTCTGAATTAGAGCGGTTCAGGAAAACCAACAGAAAGACAAGTCGTTCCGATTGACGGTAGGAGGGGAGAATCTGCAAAACAATTCCTGACAGGGTTTTTCATATAGATGACAATTATTCAATAAGTGAAAAATTGTATCAGGGGAACTTGCACCGCAGGAACAGAACGTGAAAAGGAATTTGGAGATCTCCCCTGCAAGGTCTTGGAAGGAAATGCATTCAAGTTCTCTCAGTGCCATAAAGTTGCTTCTGTTCTTTTTCTTCTGGAAGATATCGAGCTTCGCTGGTTATAAAGGCAGCAGCAAGCTACGAAATGTGCAGCGCGTTTTCACAGTTTCTAGTTTGCAAAAGTTCTGTAAAAGCTGATTCCGGAACCCTTGGTAATAACCCCTCCTATTTCTTGGCAAGCTTTCTCCGAAAAGGCCAACTTGAATCTGTGTGTTCTGAGGTGTTGCCAATGGAGGCTAATTGCAGAGTTGCTGCAGACAATATAAAGTAGCTGAGTTATGACATGGAGGGAAAATTACGCAGCTCTTCTTTCTCCCCCAAATTGGATCCGAAGCCAAATGAGTCATCTTCGTTTGGAGCACAAAGTACCCTGAAGCACCCACTGATTTCAGGGGGTGCATTTTAAGCTTTCGATTATGATCCAAATGGGGGGGGGGTAACACGCAGGCCGCCTGTGGAGAACTTTGGGCTTCTTTCCAACCCAGTTTCCATTTGCTCCTGGGAGTTTCTTTTCTGAGTGTTTGTAGTGAAATTTCAAGTCCCGTATACCTTGTTTCTTTCATGGTAAATGAGCTTAAAACTTTTCTTTTGCCTCTCAAAAATGTAATCTGTGCTTTTTTTTTAGCATTTTAATATAATTAGTGATGGAGGAGGAGGATTGTATTTATTCCCTGCCCTTCACTCCGATACCGATTTCGCACACAGCTTACCAGGCAGTTATGTTCCTGTTCTCTGCACAGTGTTTGTCGGATTTCCCACTATCTGCGCCGGAGTTACAGGAAGTGTCGCGGCTTTCGTGTAGCAAACGTAAACCGCTAAAACCCAGTTTACGTTTGCTATGCAAAAGCCGTGGCACTTCCTGTAACTCTGGCGCAGATAGTGGGAAATCCGACAAACACTGCGCAGAGAATGGGAATGTGACCGCGGGGTGTGTGAAATCGGTCCGAGTCTCTGAGCAGTTTACGATGTCCTTCTGTTCCCTTCCCCACAACAGACACCCGTGAAGCAGGTGGGGCTGAGAGAGCTCTGAGAGAACTGCTCTTGAGAGAACGGCTTAGCCTCTGAGGGACCTAGGACTGACCCAAGGTGACACAGCTGGCTGCATGTGGATGACCAGGGGTTCTAACCCGGTTCTCCAGATTAGGGTCCACGCTCTTATCCACTACACCAAACTGGGGTAGGACACCAAACTGTTCACACACACCGATGCATTCAGGAAGTTGTACTCTCCCCCCCTCCCTGCCCCAGTTCCCACCAACAGTTATTATTCTCCGGCATCGGTTCCCTTGGTATTGTTTTCAGTGACTGTGATCCCATTCCCTCAAAGGTAGCATCTCTTGGGACCATTTCCTTCCCCCTTTCCAATATGTCAGCTCTTGAGCACGTGAAGCTGCCTTGTACTGAGTCAGACCATCAGTCTGTCAGGGTCAGCCCTGTTTACTCAGACTGGCAGGAGCTCTCCAGAGTCACAAGTGGAGGCCTTTGCGTATCACCTACTGCGGGGTCCTGGGTTGCCAGCTCAGGTTGGGAAATACCTGGAGATTTGGAGGGTGTGGAGCCTGAGGAGCGTGTGGTTTGGGAAGGGATGGGGAGGGGAGGGGCTTCAATGGAACGTAATGCCATAGAGTCCATCTTCCAAAGCAGCTACTTCCACCAGGTCAACTGATCTAATGGTTACCAAGTCCAACTCAAGAAATATCTGGGCACTTTGGGGGTGGAGCCAGGAGCAAGTGCAATTGTACTCTGAAGGGAGTTCTGGACATCTCTTTTAAAGGGGCCAAGCTTTCCCTTCTTTTGGAATAATGGATAGGGGCACCTTCTTTGGGAGCTCATAGAATTGGACCCTCCCAGTCCAATCTTTTTTAAACTTGGCAGGTTTTTTCAGGAGCGGCACCAGATGCTATACTGAAAATTTGGTGACTCTACCTCAAAAAACAGCCTTCTCAGCTGACTTCCGGGGTTGGAAAATGTCGAGCTGAATTGCTTCTCAGAAGGGGAGCAGGCTGGGGCTTCTGTTTGGGGTAGTGGAGGGCAATTTAATGCCTACTGCCTACTTTTCTCAGTCAGAGATCAGTCCAAGATATGCACAGGAAACTCTGAGGAGATTTACCTTGGCTAAAAGGGAGTCCCGGGGGGGGGGGCTCCTTTGAGGCTTTGAGGGGTCTCCGGAGACGAGTTGCATATTCATCATCTGCAGAAGTTTCCAGAGTCATTTATTTGACATAAGCTTGACAGGATCCTAACCTTCTTTGAGATTGCTAAACATCTAAAGCTATACAAGACTGGTGTTGGATCTGGATAACTGCAGAAAAAGGTACTGATGACTATCTTCATTCTGGGACTATTTAAAGTTAAACAAAATAAAATCAGAAGGTGGGAAATGGAGATTCAGAAAACTTGGAAGAAGGGGAGAAGGGGTGAAATTTGAATTTTGTAAATTTAAAGGACAGTGCTAAAAAGTGGAAAGGAATTTATTGTTTTGTCTACGTGTGGTTTTGGTGATAAAGCCCCATCATCACAGATTTGCAGCTCTCACAGTCAACACAGGAAATACGTCAAACATCACGAGATCTTTTTACCAGTGAAAATGGAATTTGGTGGCAAGAAAAGCAGGAAGTGTCGGATGGAAAAGGGAAATCATTGAAGCAGCTAGCCTACTCTAGGACTATAATATCATAGAAAAACATCAGCGGCCATTGCTAGGAGGTCAAAATTTAAACAAGGTTTTTAAAGTGTTCGGGGCATTAAAAATTGGTGAAGCTGACAGAGGTGACAATTATAAGGTAAATACTATTGGACATTATTGCTGATAATTATTTTAGAAGCAGAAAGTCGCGACCGCCATTTTGGAAGAGATAAAATCTTTAAAAATTAATATCTGAGCCCAGGAGGCTCTGAGGACGGCAAAATTAGGCTTATTGAAAAGGGCAAGCCTTACTCTATCAAACCTGATAGTTTAAATTTAATTTGGAGAGGTCAAAATTTTCAGTGTTTTTTTAAATGTCAGAGCATAAGTTAACCCGTGCAAGGACTGCCTCAATGAAGAAAATGCAAGAGCAATTAGAAAGAATGGAAGCCAGGATGATGAAAGGGGTGAAAGACATGCTAACTACTTCTAAAAAAGAAATTAGAAAAGACATTGAAGAGCTAAGGAAAGATATAGAAGATCTCAGAAATGAGACTATGGTAACATAAAAGAAACTGCAAGAGGTGGAAGAGAGAGTGAGTCCACCTTGCTAAAAATGCAAGAAAAGGTGGCAATTCATGACTGCAAATTGATGGAAACCCAGAAACGTCTGAGAGGAGTACCTGAGGATGAAGAGACTGATTTGAAAGGATATATAATAAGAATATTTGCAGAATTTTTGGAGGAAGATCTTGAAGGAACTAGAAGCATGTATGACTATATGTATAGAGTGAACTCACTATATGCCAAGAAAAATAATCTACCAAGAGATGTGGTTATAAGATATATGACAAAAGAAATGGTGGGGAAAATCTTGAATAAAAATTTTGAAAAGACATTGATAGTGGGAGGCAGCAGAGTAAGAATCATGAAAGAATTGCCAAGACAAGTGATAAATGACAGAAAAGCATACAAAAAATTGACAGAAATATTACGTGACAATGAAATGAGGTATAGATGGATAATACCTGAAGATCTGAGCTTTGAGCTGCAAGGGAAAAGGATTACAATTACAAGCACACAGGAACTGCGTAGGTTTTATGAAGAACATAAAGAATTTGCACCATGATGGATTACAAATTATTATCTAGGAATGTAAATGGACTAAATTCACCACAAAAAAGAAAGGCAACATTTCATTGGATTAAAAAGCAAAATTGTAATATAGTTTGTTTACAAGAAGTGCATATCAAACAAAAGGATTACAAATTTTTATGGAATAAACAAATGGGACTAGAATTTTATTCATTGGCTGAACAGAAGAAAAGGGGAGTGATTTTCTATATTAAACAGGAATTGGAGCCGAAATTAGTGTTTAAAGATAAAGATGGAAGATTTGTAGCGGTAGAAATAATATTAAATGCAAAAAAAACGTTGTTATTGGGACTGTATGCACTAAATGGTGCAAAGGATGCTTTTTAAAAAGACATTATACAACAATTTGATGAACTGACTTATGACCAAGTTTTGATAATGGGGGACTTTAATGGAACAATTAAGAACACACTGGATAGATCTGGGGGTAAAAAAAATAATAAGTCTTTTTTTGAATTGGTCAAACAAGAAAATTTGGAGGATATATGGAGGAAATTTAATCCTGACGTGCGGGACTATACCTTTTTTTCAGCAAGACATAAAACTTTTTCCAGAATTGACATGTTGTGGGGCACTAAAGATTTAGGCCTTATAACAAAGAAAATAGAGATTTTACCTAAAATTGGGGCTGACCATAACCCAATAATGTGGATTACAAAATTGTCTAAAAATTGAGAAGATGGAGATTGAATGAAGATTTACTACAGAATAAAGAAATAGTGACATCTCTAGAAAATGAAACTAAAGCTTTCTTCCAAATAAACGATAAAGAGCATATAGAATTTCAGATGGTCTGGGATGCTTATAAAGCAGTAATGAGAGGAATATTGATTACATTGAATAACAAAGATAAGAGGGCAAAAGAAAAACAGATGTTGGACATTCAAAATGAAATAAAGAAAAAAGAAGGGGAACTGAGAAAAAGGCCAGGAAAAAAGAAAATTATAAGGGAGATTACAATATTACAAACGCAAATGAGACATTTGTTAAATAAAGAACTGGAATGGAATCTGAAAAGATTGCAGCAGAAATCTTTCGAGGAAGCAAACAAACCCAGAAAATATTTGGCCTGGCAACTGAAGAAAAAGAGAGAAAGTAAAATTATTAATAAAATTGTGGTGGATGGAAGAGAGGTGGTAGATCAAGAAGGAATAAAAAGAGAATTCTTTAAGTATTATGCCAAGTTATTTAAAGGTGTTAAAACAAGGAAAGGAAAGATGGATGAGTACTTACAAAAGATAAAAATAGCACCATTAGCAAAAAATATGGGAAAAGTTTTGAACGATCCAATTGAAAAAATAGAAATTGAAGCAGCAATTAATGCAATTAAAAATGGAAAAGCACCTGGGCCAGATGGATATACAGCTAATTTTTTTTAAACCCTCAAAGAGGAGTTAATCCCGAAAATTCAGAAATTGATGAATATGATAAGAACAAAAGGGAAAATACCAAATACATGGAAGGAAGCTGTTATTTCGTTGATTCCAAAGGAAGATAGATATGTCACGAACGTAAAAAATTATAGACCAATTTCATTATTAAATAATGACTATAAAATATATACAAGAATCTTGGCAGAACGGTTTAAACAATATTTGATAAACTTTATAAAGGAAGATCAAGCGGGGCTTCTTCCCAAAAGGCAAATAAGAGACAATATCAGAACTGTTGTAAATATTGTAGAATATTATGAAAGACATCCGGAAAAGGAAGTAGCATTATTCTTTGCAGATGCAGAGAAAGCATTTGACAATTTAAATTGGGATTTTATGTTTGCAGTAATGGAGAAAATGGAGTTGGAAGAAAGCTTTATAAAAATGATAAAAGCAATATATACTGAACAACATGCAAGGCTATGTATAAATGCTGATCTTACAGAAGACATGATAATTAGTAAAGGTACAAGACAAGGTTGTCCACTTTCCCCACTGTTGTTTATAATGACTCTTTAAATATTACTGATGCAAATTCAAGAAGATAAAGAAATAGAAGAATTAAAAGTAAAAGGATTTACTTACAAATACAGAGCATTTGCAGATGATATAATGTTTATAAATGAAAACCCCATACAAGTCACACCTTTGTTGTTAGCCAAAATACAAGAATATGGGGAGTTGGCGGGACTTTGTATTAATAAAGAAAAATCAAATCTTCTATGTAAAATATGCAAATAAATAAGCAACAAGAATTGCAGAGACTAACGGGCTGTGAAGTTACCTCCAAGGTAAAATATTTGGGTTTGGAGATAACAATGAAGAATATTGATTTGTTCAAAAATAATTATGAGAAGCTATGGCGTAAAATGGATGAAGATATGTTAAAGTGGAATAAACTTAATTTGTCACTATTGGGTAGAATAGCCGCAATTAAAATGAATATTCTACCAAGAATAATGTATTTGTTTCAAACTATTCCGATTGTGAAAGACAGTAAACAATTTAATAGATGGCAAAGAAAAATTTCAGAGTTTGTGTGGGCGGGGAAGAAACCAAGAATTAAAATGAAAATTTTAACAGATGCAAAAGAGAGAGGTGGATTTCAATTAAAATTATATCATTAAGCAGTTTGCTTAGTATGGATAAAAGAATGGATAATGTTGTTAAACAAAAAACTCTTAGCGTTGGAAGGTCATGGAAATACGTTTGGCTGGCATGCTTATATGTATTATGGGGAAAAAAACAGACAGCTTTTTCTCTCGCCATTATATAAGAAACAGCTTGCTAAATACGTGGATGAAATATAAGAAATATGGAGATGAGGGAAAACCGTAGTGCCAGCCGAAGTGATAAAAATGACAGCTGAGACGGGTGAAGAATAGTGGTTGTCATATAATCAACTATTTAAAATACAAAGTGACAAAATAGAATTGAAAACTGCTGAAGAGCTGAATAATAAATATGATTGGTTTCAAATGCAACAAATAAAGAGCTTGGTGGAGAATGACATTAAAACTGAAGGAATAAGAAAAGAGCAAACAGAAATGGAAAAAGTTCTGCTTGGAGACAACAAAAAATTAATTTCAAAATTATATAAATCACTTTTACGGAAGATGAAGTAGTGAAATCTCAAATGATTAAGTGGGCAATTAATGTAAATAAAGAAATACAGATGGAAACTTGGGAATATTTGTGGAAGAACTCTATGAAGCTTTCGACGTGTCATAGTATTACTGTTTTAAAATGATGTATAGATGGTATATGACTCCGAAGAAATTGGCAAAGATGAATAATAAGATGCCAGACAGATGTTGGAAATGTAAAAAACATGAAGGTTCTTTCTACCATATGTGGTGAAGTTGTGAAAGAGCAAAAAAGTATTGGCAGATGATTCAACAAGAAATTTCTAGGATCTTGGGATATGAATTTAAGAAAGTTGCAGAGACTTTTCTGTTGGGATTACAAATGGAAAAATTTCCAAAAGAAGATAGAACTATAATTTGGTACTTGCTTTCAGCTGCTAGGACATTATATGCGCAGTTGTGGAAGCAAGAAAATATACCAGAGAAATGGGATTGGAATGTAAAAGTTATGACATGGAGTGATATGGACAAATTAACAAGAATTTTATGAGACTATGATTTAGAAGTTTTTAAGATGGAGTGGAAAACGTTCAGAAGATATGTAGAAAAAGAGTGGAAAATAAAAGGACATTGGACAATTTTTGATAATGATTAAGTCTTAGAAAAAAGAAGAATTAATTTTTGTTTTTATTAGTTAAGGGTATCTTTAAACATTAGTACTTTAAGTAAATAACACTGGCGGGGGTCAAGTAACGGGGGGAGGGGTGGGTAGAAAGTAATATATGGGATAGATAAAAGAAGTTATTAATGATGCAAGAAATATAATTTGTTACCATATGTTACCAAATAAAATTGTTTTAACCACCAAAAAACCCCCAGCCTTCTCAGAGCCTCAGATACCCGCAGATCGATTTTCCATTGTACCTTATGGGAATCGGTCTCCATAATGGAGTGCCCAGCAGACATTCCCTCCCCCCCTTGCTTTCTGGTGACCCTGAAGTGGAGGGAGGGTCTCCAAATGGGGGAATCCCCTGCCCCTCCCCTTGGGGATTGGCATCCCTAATTGATCTCTGTCACCTGGAGACCAGTTGTAATAGCAAGAGATCTTCAGCCACTGTCTGGAAACTGGCAACCCTAGGTTCTTTTTGAACCTGGGGCCTTCTGTATGCCAAGCAGAGGCTCTTCCACAGAGCAACAGCACCTTCCCTTCTTCCTGAAACCAGTGATGGTATTCCATTGCCAACAAGAGCTAATTTGGTGTAGTGGTGAAGTGCGTGGACTCTAATCTGGGAGAGCTGGGTTTCATTCCCCACTCCTCATGGAGTTTCTCATATGATGTTGGGTCAGTCATAATTCTCTCAGTACTGTTCAGTTCTGGGAGAGCTCTCAGCCCCACCTACCTCACAAGGTGTCTGTTGTGGGGAGGAAACAAGAAAGGAAATTGTAAGAAGCTCTGAGACTCTGGATGAAGGGCAGGGTATAAACTGAATCTATTCTATTACTTATACATTTTGTTTCTGTACTGGCTTCTGTTTGTTGTTCTAAAGGTAGCTTACAGAAGAGATACAAAACAAGGCACTTCAGATAGGCTTCATTAGGCCTGTATCCAGGGCTTTTTCTGTAGCAGGAACTCCTTTGCATATTAGGCCACACCTCCCTGATGTAGCCAATCCTCCAAGAGCTTACAGTAGGCCCCGTAAGAAGAGCCCTGTAAGTTCTTGGAGAATTGGCTGTATCACGGGTGTGTGACCTAATATGCAAAGGAGTTCCAGCTACAAAAAAGCCCTGCAGCTGTATCATGTAGAGAGTTCTCAACTAGGGGTGTGCATTCGGTTCGGCTGAACCGAATCAACCACTGAATCACCCCTGATTCAGCTGTATATGGAATAGCATACAGCCGAATCCAGTTGGGGCCCATTATGCGGGAGCCGAGCACAGCTCCCCGTATACTTCCATATAGTTATTCAGAAGTATACGGAAGTCAATGGAAAAGGCGAGAGCTGCTTGCCTCCTTTCCTGCCTTTGGTAGCCTTTTCCTGCCTCTCCCATAGCCTCCCTGGGATCAGGGAGGGGGGGAGGGGGAAGAGGAGCCCCAGCAGCCAATCCAAAGCATGCATTTGCAAAATGCATTGCAAATGCATGCTTTGCAGGACTGTTGTGTAGCTGATCCCCCAGCCATCAGCAACATTGTTGTTCTTTTGATCTTTTGCTTACTTGGGTATCCAAGTAAGCACTGTTGTCTGGCCAATCACAGAGCAGTGCTATTTTTTGAAACTGCTCTCTGTAGGGCCAGAGAACCTTTTTAAGGAGTCTGCCTGGCTGGACTCCTCCATTGCTGCTGTGTTGGTGTGAGAGGGAGATTGTGCTGTGCTGGCCCATGGCCTCAGCTGCTGCTGATCTCTCTCAGCCTTACCAGACTTGCCTGGAGTAGAGAAGATGTCTTAAGGTAAGACAGTATTGGGGTTCTTGTTTTTATTTTAGTTGATAAACTTTTTAAGACTCAGAGTCCCTTTACTTATCCAGACTTGGGTAGTGGGTACTAGTTTATTTGGGGTTAGGGTTAGGGGGTTCTGCTGGGGGAGGGGGCCTGGGATGGGAAGGTTTTGCCAATTTGCCCATATCTTACTTTAGTGAGAGGACTTTTAAAAGTGCAGTGTCCTTTTACTTTTCCTGATTTGGGTGGCTTGGATTTCTTGGGGTTAGGGTGAAGGGGTTTTTTGGGGGGGGGAGGGGTTGGGAAAGTTCCTGTACTGTTAAAAGTTAAGTTTTTTACTGTTTTAAAAGGATTCTGTGTTTGATTTGTTGTTGCTGTGTTGTGCTGCTGTTGTTCCTTTTCTCTTCTGGTTCTGGTTCTTGGGGGGGGGTGCTGTTCGGCCTAATTTTCATTGTTTAAAAGGCCACTTTTTTAACAGTTGAGTTTGTGTTGGCCTTCTGTTTGGATCTATTCTCTATTGCTGCAGGTTTTGCATCCTCCTGTCCTGGTTCTGGTTTTAAGGGGTGTTGTTGACTGATTTGGCCTGAGGTTTCTTATTGGTGAAAAGACCACTTTTTTAACAGTTGAGTTTCTTGGCCTTTTCTGATTGTGCTGGGATTTTTGGGGTGAGTGGGTGGGTTAAAAGTTAAGTTTCTTTCTGTCACGTTTTGGTTTTTTTAAATTACCTCTGGTTGGTGTGGGGGTTGGTGAGGATGTGTGTGGGCTGGGTAACTTTCATGTTTTTATAGAGTTATTTTTGGAGTCTGAGTGTGCTTTCGGTTTGGCTAGGGCCACTAAATAGGCTGCCCCACTAATAAGGGTGTTTTTAGGGATTGTGTTTTTTGAAATTAAAAAAAAAAATCCAGTTTAGGGCTTTATCTCCTTTCCAAATTCAAGTAGGCCAGATAGGGGTGATTTTAAAAGATTTTAGGTTTCTCATAAAAGGCAGCGTGACTACTAGGCCACATCAGGCTCCCTTTTAAAGAGACTAGGGTTGCAGTGCATCTTGCTTTCAGCCACTGAAAGCTGGTGCATCCTTAGATTTCCATTGGGTAAACCACAGATTACCCTAGATTTCCATAGGGTAAACTTGAGCTTCTCTCAAGTTATAGGGGACACCTGATTTCTAGTTTGCAAGGAAATCAGGTTTATCCCGGGATCTAGTTAGGAGAGGTTTAACTAGGAGGATATAACAAGGATTGCCTTCATCTCAAGGTAGCCTTTTAAAAACTGTAGCCAGGTAGAGGCAGGATCACCTAGTCTCCTAAACTTTACCAGACTACTACTACCCCAACCCAAAGAGGGACAGGTTAGGGACCAAAAAAAACAAACAAACAAGTTTTGGTGGGAGGGTTCTTAAAAAGAAGTCAGGGCACCTGTTGGTTCAGGGTACAGTGCAGTGAGTTTGGTTTGTAAAAAACCCCACTCTCAGTTCAGGTTGTGTGAGACTGGCCAGGGTTGACATGAGTGACAGGCAGCAGAAGAGGAGCACTGGGGGCAAGGCCAAGGAGAAGACTAGAGAGGTGGAGGGGAGGGGGAGGACCCAGGTCTCCCTCCCCACCTGTGCATGGGGCAACTCCACAACCGCCTTCCACCACTCCGACCTCTGGCTGGAGTGTGATGAAGAAGAAGGCCCGCCTTGGAACCCTTCATCGAGGCTGCTGCTGGGGTGCCCTCAGCAGAGGTGCCAGTAGGTGCTGGCACTGAGCAGGGGTCTGCTGCTCAGGCAGTCTCTCCTTCAGCTGATGTCGCTTGGCCTCAGCAGCCGGAGGAGAGGCAGCAAGAGCAGCCTTCCTTGGAGATGAGCTTTGGGGATAGTTTTCTGTCCAAAACGATCACCCCAAGGAGGGTGCAGAGTGTCATGCAGGAGCTGGAGGAGAAGCTGGTTGAGGAGGACCAGCCTCCTTCTTTGATTTCTTCAGGCATAGCAGTCCTTCAGGGGATGGCCAGGAGTGGAGGCCGCATGGGGTGGAGGGGGAAGAGATGGAGACACACGAGGTGCCTCCATCTCCGCCCACTTCCCCCCGGCGGCCAGCCCCTCCTGCCACCCTGAGACACGATGTGTCTGCCCCGAGTACCTCAAAGGAGGTGGCTCCGGACACCCAAGCTGCCAGTCAGTTTGGGCATTCGTTCACCTCCGAAGTCTGGAAGCATTTCCAACTTATGGAGGATCCACGCTATGCGCAGTGCCAGCTGTGCAGGGCCTAGATCAGCCGTGGGCAGGACCCTGCCCACCTGACTCTGGGGGGGATGCGGAATCACCTGCAGAAGTGCCACCCGGGGGTGCTTCTTAAGGGGGAGAAGCAGGCTGGTGCTGTGGTGCCCAAGCGGCCAACAGCACCCAGCCAGGAGGTCCGTCCCATTGCGACTACCTCTGCTCTCCAGGAGTGTTCCATGGGAGTACAGGGATGCCAGGCATCTCTGCCTGAGATGTTTGGTAGGGGTGGCACCTGTGTGCCAAGAGGGGGAATCAGGTATGGCAGGAGGGTGATCGCCTGGAAACTTGCCAGGTCGATCGCCCGTGGGCTTCCATTTTCAATATCAAGAATCCTGGGGTGCTAGGATTGCTTGAGTGCCTTGCGCTCTGGCACAAAGTTCCTGCGAGAACCACCGTTAGCAGGACCATTGTGCCAGCTGTTTTCAGGGTGACCAGATCTGTGGTGAAGGAGCATTTGTCCCGTGCTGCCGGGGGGACTGTTCATTTCACCTCAGATATCTGGAGCTCCCAACATGCGTTCGAGGGATATCTCTCCCTGACTCTGCATTGGTGGCAACCCAGAGAGCTGGGGGCAGTGCAGTGGGTGGGTGGGGGTGGCAGCAGTAGCGGCAGGCAGCGTCAAGACCGCCAGGCCGGCTATCGCTGGACCTTGCTACACGCCGAAGCAGTCGATGCGCCTCACATGGCGGACACTCTCAGAGCCATCCTCTCACAGCAGTTAGAGGGCTGGGTAGGCAGCGGGGACATCGCCATGGGCTTCGTGGTGACTGATGGTGGATCCAACATCAAGGTGGCTGTCCAGCGTCAGGGCCTAAAACGCCTTCCTTGCGTGGCCCATCTTCTCCACCTCGTGGTTAAGCACGCATTGGGCCAGACGAAAAGCCAGGATCGTCGGTATCTAGCCACGACCCATGAGTACTGACTTCTGTTCCAGAAGTGTCAACACATCACGGATCACTTCTCACACAGCAATGCGGACTGGTATCGGCTGCGTGAGAAACAGACACTGACAGGCGTGCCAGGGCACCGCCTGATCGGTGATGTCAGCACACGCTGGAATTCCACCTGTGCCATGCTGGAGTGCATGGTGGAGCAGAGAGCAGCCCTGGATGCCTTTGTCTCTGAGACGAGGGTCTTTCGGGATGAGAACAGTCTCACCCAAGAGAATTGGGTGGTCATTTCTCAGACTGTGGAGGTTCTTGGGCCCTTCAAGACCCACGTAGAAATGCTTTCGTCTGACATGGCGAGCATCATACTGGTCGTCCCCATGGTCCACATGGCCCATGAGGACCTGACCTCGTTTCTAGTGCCAGCTCAAGGCCGTGCAGACGTTCTTCCAGCGGTGTGCGCCCTGGTTGCTAGGCTGCAGGAAAGGCTTGAGGCCTGCTTTCAGACTTTCACCCAGGATAAGGTCTACATGATGGTGACCATGTTAGACCCGCGCCTTAAGGGCACAGTCGCTGAACGGGCCAACGAGCTCGATTGCTGGCGAGACGAGCTCTCCCAGAAGGTTGAGCGTTCCAGAGTCAGGGCGGACCCAGTGCCGTTAGTTGAGGAGGAGGGCGGTGGAAGCAGCTCATCTGCCACTTCCACTGCTGTTGTTCATCCCTAACCTCCCCAGCTAGGCAGCGTTTCCCACCAGACTCACGCCATGAAGAGTCCTGCGGTGACACTCATCGGGAGGGTCGTTGGCTCCTCTAGGAGCAGTAGGGCACCAAGGGCAAAGACGGGTGCTGTGATGGTGAGGGACTATCTTTTGGAGCCCCTCGAGCCGCAGGAAGCGTCTCCTTTGGACTACTGGGTCACGAAGGAGGGGGTCTAGCCGGCCCTCTCCGCCGTGGCCAAGGCGTTTCTCTCATGCCCACCAACGAGCGTGCAGAGTGAGCGGGTCTTTTCTCATATGGGCAACATTGTCTGCCCACATCGCAATTGCCTGCAACCCTGGAGAGTTGAGCAGTTGGTCTTCCTGAAGGTCAACTTGCCTGTGTTCAGCTCCCCGAACGTAGACTTTGAGAGTGAATGAAGTGAGCACCTACTTGTGCCTGCATCCTCTCTTGGACCGCGCTTGGAAGGTGGTTGTAAAACGCTCCTCCACTAAAAATAGACTAGAGTCCAAAGACAGCCCAAAAACTCACTCACAAATTGATTGGCAGTGCATTCCCACCCACCCCTCATCCCTCCCCAAACCAAAAGTGAATGCTGGTTTAAGAACTGCAAAGTGATCCAAATTTCCCCAGTCTCCCATCCACACATGCCTAATAATACTAAAAGGGCCATTGCAGCCCCCAACTGTAACCGACAGCACCCACAGGCCCAGCCCGGATAATCCAGGGTTTTTTTCAGGGAAAGGAGGAAGAAAGAGGGAGGTGCCAGTGATGATGACAGGCAGCCAGCAGCCATACCAATGCTGAGGTCCCTCTAATGGGACAGTGATGCTGGTGTGTTGCTGAGCTGAGAGAGAAGGAATGGTTGCCTTCCTCTCACACAATCTGAGGCCCTCCCAGTGATCTTCCTCATTTGGGGTGCAATTCTGGCTTGCCTCCTCGTGGTGCACCCTGGGTAACGCAAAAGAGCCTGGACCAGCCAACCATCCATCACTCAAGGAAGGTCAAAATGCTTCTTGCTTTGTGTCAGATACAGAATGATGTGGAGCTAGATGTGGCCCACTGCAACTCTTGTGTTGTTTGGGGCAGGGCTGGAGAGCTGGCATCTGTAGATTGTGTGTTCTGTGGCAGGGAAGCTGGCACCTGGGTGAGAGACCCAGAGCCAGCAGGCTTGTTGTGCTTGGCCATCTCTCCCCGTGTTGTTTGGGGCAGGGCTGGAGAGCTGGCATCTGGGTTTTCTGCAGCCAGGTCTGCAGAGCAGACCTTGAGCCGATTGTGTTTTGTGTGGCAGTGATGTTGGCAACTGGGTTTATATTGGTTCCAGGCCTGCAGGGTTCATAGAGTAGATAGAGGGATGTAGCGCATTTGGGTCCTATAGAGATTACGTATCTGGTGTGAAGTTAGGTTTGGCTTTGGGTGCCCCAGGAATTGGACCCCCTGGTCCAATTTTTTTTTTTTTGGCCCTTGTGGGTTTTGTGTGGGACAGTGCCCTGAAGCTGCACAGCAACTTGGGGGGCTCTCCTCAAAACCTCCTGCTCCCCAGAGCCACTTTTCCCACGACAATTACAGTGAGGAAATGGCTCTAATTGGTTTTTTTCTCACCATTGGGAGCAGTGTTCCTTTTGGGGTGCCCACAGATGGGTGCAGTCTTTTTGGGCCAGGGGGGTTTTATGCTGGGGAGTCCCCTGAAGCTGCCCTGCAGTTTTGGGGCCTCTCCCTCAAATTCCCCTCTGGCCAGAGCCACTTTCCCCACAGCAATTATAGTGGAGGAAGTGGCTAATTGGACTTTCCCCATCATTGTTGGCAATGGGCCTTTTGAGGAGCCCAAAGACAGGGACCCCCTGGCCCAATCTTTTTGGGACTTGGGGAGGTTGGAGGGGAGAGTCCTCTGCAGGTCCCCTGAAAATTTGGGGGCTCTCCCTCAAACCCCTGCCCCCCAGTAGCCTCTCATTATGCCCTAGTTGCCATTGATTTCAATGGCCCATAGGGTATAATGGGGCCGTATATTCAGAAATAGCCCGCATCTACCGTATATGTGGCTATTCCGACTATGGATTTCAGAAATATACAGGATTCCGTATTTTTCCCCCTGTATTCTTCCGAATCCATGTACTTCCAAATTATTGTTATTATTATTATTATTATTATTATTATTATTATTATTATTATTATTATTATTATTATTATTATTATTATTATTATTATTATTATTATTATTATTATTATTATTATTATTATTATTTTTGCACATCCCTTCTCAACCCAATCCAGCCCCCTAACCTTTGCTCACCGGACCTCACTTTGGTCTGGGATGCGGCTGAATTTCTCATCCCTGCTGGTTTGCCTTAAACAACCCCCCCCCCCCCATTTTGATTTCCCTTCACCCTCGTGCAAACTGGACTCATAATTCTTTCTTTTCATGCCACATTTGCTGTCCTTGCATTGAGCATTTCCCCCATTAAAATTAAAGCATTTTCATTTTTGACGTCAAGTTGCATATAAATGGACCCAAATGCATAAATGGCGTAAAAACATCAAATGAGTTGAGAACGCTGGTAATTAAAATAGATGGAATGGGAATGGCTCATGGCAACAGCACAGGAAAAGTGAAATAAATGAAAGTGGTCATGTTTGTATATGCTTTTTTCACCCACCTGTTGGATACGTTTCTGCCCTTGCGCATTCTTGCAAAGAGGTTGGGGTGGCATATATAACTCTTTCCCAGTTTTCCATCCCATCGGCCCATGTTTCTTGCTTGCACTTTTCCCACAACTAAACTGGCGGTCCTGAAAAGACTCCTAAAAGAGGATCCCTTCATAGAGAGCCAGTTTGGTGTAGTAGTTGTGTGGACTCTTATCATGGAGAACCGGGTTTGATTCCTCACTCTTCCACTTGCAGCTGCTGGAATGGCCTTGGGTCTGCCATAGCTCTGGCAGAGGTTGTCTTTGAAAGGGCAGCTGCTGTGAGAGCCCTCTCAGCCCCACCCACCTCACAGGGTGTCTGTTGTGGGGGGAGAAGGGATAGGAGATTTTAAGCCGCTCTGAGTCTCTGATTCAGAGAGAAGGGCAGGGTATAAATCTGCAGTCTTCTTCTTTTTCTTCCATCCCAGTGCTGTAGGACCTGCTGGACCTGGACAATAGGCCGTGTCTATGAGGCAGAATTTGTCATTTTAGTTTCCACTGTTATTCTGTAATTTTAGATTTTAAATATTTTGAATTGTTTTTTATACTGCTGATTGAGGGAGCCCCGTGGTGCAGAGTGGTAAAGCTGCAGTACTGCAGTCTGAGATCTCTGCTCACAACCTGAGTTCGATCCCGGCAGAAGCTGGGTTCAGGTAGCCGGCTCAAGTGTCAAGCATGTGGGTTCAATGACAAGTCAAAGTTGATACAAAGACTACAGTTATTGATAGTGTAGTGTATCGTGCTTCAGTTAAGCACCGCGCGACATGCAATAGAGGTGACCAGGGGAAATCCCCTGGTCACTAGACACAGCGCGCGAAAGTGACCCGCCAATCAGGACCAGTGGCGGGAAGTTTGACGGGCCAGGATAGGTCTGGGCCAGCTAAGGGGCCGTTCCGGGTAGAGTGTACATAAAGCGGGTCCCGGCCCGCGTTGCCCGGTCTTGTTGTGATGTACCAGTAAATAAAGCATGTTGCCTTCAACACGTCTCGTCTTCGAGTACATTACACTGGCGACGAGGATGGGATCTAGCTAGGAAGACATCCCCGAGGGGAACCTGACCTGGCCGAAGACGAGGAAGGTGCTGAACAGCAAGAACCGAGACGCCCGCCACCACCATGGCGAACACTAGTGTAACGACGGGCCATCTTGCCGAGTTCAACCCGGACCACCCCGAGAGGTGGGAAACGTATACCGAGCGAGTCAACTGCTACTTGCAAGCCAAATTAATTACAGACGACAACAGAATGAGGGACGTCCTGTTGAGCGTCGCCCGAGGTCTCTCGGCACCAGTGAAGCTCACCGAGAAGACATATGGGGAGGTCGTCAGACTCCTCACAGGGCACTTCGCGCCCCACCCCTCCATAGTGGCCCACAGATTCCTCTTCCACAAGAGGGATCAAAAGTCCGGAGAGACGGCGGCGGTCTACCTGGCCGCTCTCCGCCAAATCGCGGGGAACTGCGAGTTTGACAAATGGGAGGAGGCCCTGAGGGACTGGTTCGTCTGGGGCCTCCGAGACGAAAGGCTGCAGCAGAAGCTTTTTGCCAAGGAAGAGCTCACCTTCCAACAAGCCTTCAACGAGGTGACGGCCTTCGAGAGGGCCACCAGAGCATACAGCCACCCATGTGGAGAAGCAGTCCACCAAGAAGAAATGGTGCCGGGGGACCGAGAGGAGGAAGAAGCCTTCCAGCTCCGGCGGCCACAAAGAACAGACCCAAGAGCCCCCACGAGGCAACGAGCGATGAAGAGGGCCCCCACCACCAGGTGCCCCAGCTGCAGAGACTCCCACGAGAGAAAGGACTGTCCGTACCGCAACATGGACTGCCGCAGCTGCGGAAGGACAGGCCACATCGCTTGTGCTTGCTGGGCCAAGAACAGCCACCGGCAACCGTCAGCGCATCACGACTCTACGGATGCTCACACGACGGTGTCCACCAGCCTGCAGGTATTAAACTTGCCCCTCTCAGCCCTGGACAAGGTCAAAATGTCGGTCCTCATCGAGGGCGCCCCCTGCGTTATGGAAGTGGACTCGGGTTCCTCCATATCCATTATTTCAGAGGAAACCCTCAAGAGGCTATGTCCCCGCCGCCGCCTCCAAATGAGGCCAGCGGACTTCGTACTGAGGGATTTTCAAAAGAACCCGGTACACATTGTGGGATGGGCCCGGGTGCGAGTAGAAAGAGGGAACTTTAAGGGGCCCCTAGATATTCTGGTGGTCAAGCGTCAACCCCAACCCTATTGGGGCTGGCCTGGTTCCAATCTCTGGGGATCCAGTTGGTGGGGGTGGAACACGTGCAGGCCAGTAATTTCGAAGACTTTTGCCGGGAGTTCCCAGCGGTTTTTGACGGGTCCCTGGGGAGTTACAAGGGTCCGCCCATCACCCTACCAATCGATCCCATGGTCAGGCCAATCCGGCTCACTGCGAGGCGCGTCCCGTTCGCCTTAAAGCTCAAGATAGAGGCAGAACTGTAGCAGGAACTCCTTTGCATATTAGGTCACACCCTCCTGATGTAGCCAATCCTCCTGGGGCTTACAGTAGGCCCTGTAGGAAGAGCCCTGTAAGCTTTTGGAGGATTGGCTACATCGGGGGTGGGGTGGCCTAGGGTTTCCAAGTCCCTCTGCCACTGCACTGGAGAAGAGCCCCCTTGGTATGTGCCATCCCTACCGCAATGATGTCACCAAGAAGTTACGTCATTCCACTGGGGACATCCTGCCAGGGGTGCTCTGGGACTCGTGATAAAACTCTGTGGTACCATAGAGTTTTATGAGTCCTAGAGCGTTACACTGATAACACTCTAGGATTCGTGTTAAAACTCGATGGTACCATAGAGTTTTTAGCGCGAGTCCTAGACCATCCCCCAGCGAGACATCCCTTTTGTGATGATGTCACTTCTGGGTGACATCATTGCACTGGGGACGGAGTGCACCAATGGGGGTCTTTGGGGGTAGAGATCCCCTTTGTGGCCTGCTCCCTGCCAGCGAGTTGGGGCCGTCCCGGGTGGGGGTTCCCCCGCCCCTGGCGGGAGCTTGGCACACCTAATGTGGCCTAATATGTAAAGGAGTTCCTGCTACAAAAAAAAGTCCTGACTGTAACACTTCCTGATGGTCTTTTAAAAATGAAATAATGGGTTATGGTCGCTGAGCACCATGCATATGTTTTCATTCAGCATGGGGCAACAGTTCTACTGGGAGAATCCATTTCCAATGGACGTTGTAATCCTCATTTTAAAGCTTAGCATCTAAGGGATTTCATTTTTAATGCAACCTCTTTTTTTATTATTGATAGTGTGTTTCAAGGAAACTAATGAGCTGTGGTAAATTTGCATACTTATGAAGCCCGATCATTTATTCATAGAGAATGCCACTGAAAGTGAAGGGCTAGCATTAATTCCGTGAGACAAGAGCCGAGAATCCATGCTGCTCTCCACTGTAGCTGCTCATAGCTCTCTTGACAGGAAAATAATACAGGCGAATTCCTGTTTAAAGCAAATTGGCCTTCCTGAAACATTATACAAAGAGATAAATAGCCCTGAAGACTGGCTCACACGGGTGTACTTCTGAGGTACCGAAGCCAGCCAAAATTCATTACCGACCTCATGAAATATGGGAAGCGCGCCAGGCAGCGCTGAATAACTGGGGATACATTTGCTTTCTCAGATTCAGGTGGCAGGAGCTGTTATGACATAATTGGCTTGATATTTTTAATGAGAAGAGATCTCCCCGCTCAACACCTTCCTCAAAAGCTGAGCGTCCGTGTCACTGTTACTGCAGGCGGTCAATGCCCGTTTTGGTGGGTGACAGGGAACTTGTTTTGGAGACTGTTTCCCCAAATTGCATCCAGCAGTACATTTTCCCTCCAACTCATATGCCATTTGCCTGCAATCTGTGCCATAGAAACCCGGATGGAATACATTATACAAATGAAATCCATTTGAATATACTGGCTTACTGAGATCGCTGAATGGGCCTACCACCCAAAGCTTCATCCCCCGTAGTTACTAAGTTAGCCAGGAATGAGATGGTCAGAAAGAGTCCAGGTAATTCTAGTGTGTGCTTGTGTGTGTGTGTGTGTCTGTTTTTCCCTGCTCTGCTACAGGGGTGTTAGGTCTGTATTGGAAGATACCTGAAGACTTTGGGGGTAGATCCACCTGGAGGTTGGCAAACCCAAGGGTGGAATTCTAGCAGGAGCTCCTTTGCATATTAGGCCACACACCCCTGATGTAGCCAATCCTCCAAGAGCTTACAAGGCTCTTTTTTTCTAAGCTCTTGGCGGATTGGCTACATCAGGGAGGTATGGCCTAATATGCTCCTGCTAGAATTCCACCCCTGCAAACCTATTTTGCCAACTAGGGTAAGGGTGTTTTTTTCTGCCTTTTTTCTGCCTTTGGCTTTTCTAATGTCATATATTGATAATTGATGGACCTGTATGGCCCAGGCTAGCCCATTCTAGGACTGCAAGACAGGTGGAGCCTGGAGATCTCCCGCTTTTCCAACTGATCTCCAGCTGGCAGAGATCAGCTCACCTGGAGAAAGCGGCTGCTAGGAAGGGTGGACTCTGTGGCATTGTCCCATGCTCAAGCCCCTCCCCAAACCCCGCCCTCCTCTGGATCCCCCCCGCAAAGTCTCCAGGTATTTTCCAACACCATCCTGGTAACCCTAGCCCAATCTTGTCAAATCGTGGGAACTGAGTGTCAGAACTTGTAACTTCCCTATGTGCTGAGCAACTATTGTTAGCCTAACTGAAGCCATATTAGAAATGTCTACTAACCCTGTAACTCTGCATTTCAAACAAACACTAACCATTGAAGGGTGACAGATAGCCCTGGGAAACATCTGCAGGTGCCCTTTGAAGCCAAGGATGCCAGAGAAGAGCAGCGGGGTTCCTTCCCCCGCGTTTGGAGATAAGGGGCCTGGGAACAGACGCCTGTCTCCCTGGGTGTGAGAAATGGTTTTATTGTTTCTGTTACCACTGCATAAGAATGTGCCGATAGCTGAGAAGGCTATCAGAGTCAACTTGCTCTTTTCCTGGACACTAAGTTCTCAATAAACTTCTTAACTTTTGAAACAAAGTAATGCGTCGTTCTTGAAGTTCCCAGTTCTGACACTGAGCAGGGTTGGCCTACTTTAGATTTGGATAGGAGACCTCCAAGGAATACCAGGGTCATGAAATGGAGGCCGGGAGTGGTATGGTAATTCAGAGGTCTACAGAAAAGCCCTGTGTGATGTCAGGGGTGTGGCCTAATATGCAAATGAGTTCCTAATGGGCTTTTTCTAAAAAAAAAAAGCCCTGTGTGCAATAGTCATGATGTCAGGGATGTGACCTAATAGGCAAATGAGTTCCTGCTAGGCTTTTTCTACAAAAAAGCCTTGTGTGAAACAATGGTGGTGTCAGGGAGTGTGGCTTAATATGCAAATGAGTTCCTGTTGGGCTTTTTCTACAAAAGCCCCGTGTGAAACAGTCATGATGTCAGGGGTGTGGCTTAATATGCAAACGAGTTCCTGCTAGGCCTTTTCTTATTCAATTAGGAAAAAAGGCATAAGGAGAGGGGGAATCCCCCTCCTAGAAATGTGCAATGTTAACAAGCGAGTCAGTGAGTGAGCTATTGCACCTGTTTACAATAGCTTGCGGTGAATAATTTGCAGTGAAGACTGCTGCCATGCTTATAATGAAAGTGGCGCTTGATGCACAGATTTCCCCTTTGTGGAGCAGCTTTTGCAAAGAAGAAGCAGCCCCGCGGGCTTTGGATGCCTGGTTCTTTATTTAGTATGGCGTTGGTGTCTGTCCACGTGCCCAGCTGTCTAACCCAGCATGGCACCTCTGTTGCGTTAGGCAATGAAAAACTCCATGCTGAGCCTGAAGTGCTTTTTTTCTGGCAACATTCACAGCCAGAAGCCAAGGGTTTGCCTTTGAGAGGGCTACCAGTAGAACAAAAGGCAGATATTATTCTTTTGCCAAGTCAAGATCATCTTGAGCGAAAACCAGCTCCCAGCTGGGGAAATCTCGACTGTATCAGTCCCATTGTAGACCCAGCCGTGCTAGATGGAGATGCAGGTCTACGAGTCCTCTTGAGCCCCAAGGCAGATGTGCTCAGGATAAGCAATTAAAGGCACAAATGTGTAGAAATGGTTTCCCAGATGAGAAGATGAAATCTGGTCTCATCTTGGAGACCAACAGGGGTTTTTTTTGTAACAGGAACTTCTCTGCATATTAGGCCACACACCAGTGATGTAGCCAATCCTCTTGGAGCTTAGAATAGGCCCTGTACAAAGAGCCCTGTAAGCTCTTGGAGGATTGGCTACATCAGGGAGGTGTGGCCTACTATGCAAAGGAGCTCCTGCTACAAAAAAAAAAAAGCCCTGGAGACAAATATTAAAAAATACAAATAGCTGGTACCGGTATATATGGAAAGAATATCTACAACGCAATTCACCGGTAAACAATAATAATTTCACACTGTTCGTGTGTACAAGAACGCATGTACACACAAACAGTGTGAAATTATTATTGTTTGCTGGTGAATTGTGCTATAGATATTCTCTGGAGCCAAATATGGCAGAGCTACACGTTAAGTGGACAAACCTGAGGGAGATGGCAGGCTTCATTCTTACCCACAGCAATTATGTATTTTGGGGAGAGGGAAGTAGATTTTTCCACAGTGAGGTTTAATGAAGAGCTTTCCGGGAAAAGATGAGTGAAGGAAAGAACACAAAGTAGAAAATGAAGATGGATGACGTTTTCCTTTCTTTGCTGTTTCTCTCTCATCTTTCCTGGGGTCAGATTCTAAAATCCAAAGAGGCTTAGGGGCTGGATCCAGCAACTTGGCCTCCCATGGAGTTGGATCCAGTGCAACAGTGTTATGAGTGCAAGGATGTTCCCTCACAAAGGGTCACTCTCCTCCCTACAGAGTAGGATTTGGGGAGGGGGGCTTTTCAAATAGAAGAAGAAGAGGGGGGAGGAGGAGGAGATTGGATTTATACCTGACCCTTCACTACCCAAAGGATTCTCAGATGACATTACGCTCTTCTTTCCCTTCCCTCCCCTCCCCACAACAGACACCTTGTGAGGCAGGCGGCACTGAGAGAGCTCAGATAGAAAAAGCTCTTGAGAGAACAGCTCTATGAGAACTGTGACTGACCCAAGGTCACCCAGCAGCTGCATGTGAAAGAGTGGGGAATCAAAGCCAGTTCTCCCAGATAGGAGTCCACACCCATAACCACTACACAAACTGGCTCTCTTTCTCTCTTTATTTTAGAAGTGCACTTCAGATAGAAAAGAGGAGAAATAGGACAGAGTACTAACTTACTAGCTAAGGATGGAAGCAGATGGCAAGAGGGACATCAGCTTCTGTCAAGCATGCGGGTTCAATGACAAGTCGAAGTTGATACAAAGACTACGTTTATTGATAGACTGATACTTTCTGTGTAACAGATTCTTGAGAGTAATACTGCATATACATTGATACAATACTTTTAAGGCTTACTTCGAAAGGATTCCAAAGGATGGGGGTGCAGGGTAGCTGTCACACATAAACTATCATAAATGTCTACATTCTCACAGTGTTATCAGGACTCTGTCCTTGCTTTCCCCAGATGTATCACACTACCTATCAGGAATGTATGGGAAGGTGATGATTACTTCTTCTCAAGTTAGTTTCATTTCTCACTACTTCTATTATTTAGGCAATAAAGCAAGAAGGGGGGAGGTAAAGAATAACAAAACTAGCAAAGCTGGGTCCTCCATGATATTTCACAGACCAGGGTTAGGCGGGACCCTATAACAATCAATTATCAATGGAATTTCACCATGCTTGACAGCTTCATGGTTTCAAGAGAGGACAGCATGGTGTCCCTCTTGGTGTGTGCAGAGAGAAGAGGAGCTTCATCTGAGAGAGTGGAAGAAGAAGATGATGATGATATTGGATTTTTATCCCACCCTATACTACGAATCTCAGAGTCTCAGAGTGGTCACAATCTCCTTTACCTCTCTCCCCCCCACAACAGATACCCTGTGAGGTAGGTGGGACTGAGAGAGCTCTCACAGCAGCTGCCTTTTCAAAGACCACTCCTACGAGAGCTATGGCTGACCCAAGGCCATTCCAGAAGGTGCAAGTGGAGGAATCAAACCCGGTTCTCCCAGATAGGAGTCCGCACACTTAACCACTACACCAAACTGGAAGGAAGGAAGTTGTCCCTGAGAGTACAATCTACATTCCAAAGGGGACAGTGGCAGAAGGAAGGAAAGGTCAGCGTGACTATCTACCTATCTGCTCTCTCTTGACACGAAGTCTGGAGGCTGAGGCAGGAGGCTGCACCTTCACATCTTTTTTGGTAGCAGGAACTGCTTTGCATATTAGGCCACACACCCTGATGTAGCCAATCCTCCAAGACCTTAAAGGGCCTGCTGTAAGCTCCAGGATGATTGGCTACACCAGGGAGGTGTGGACTAATATGCAAAGGAGTTCCTGCTACAAAAAAAGCCCTGTGGTTACACATCCCTGATGAAGCCAATCTTCCAAGAGCTTACGGGGCTTACTGTAAGCTCCAGGAGGATTGGCTACATCAGGAAGAGTGGCCCAATAGAAAGGAGTTCCAGCTACCCAAAAAAGCCCTGCTTCCAACGATTCTTGCCACTTAGAAAAGTGGACTGCGGATAACAGTGGTTCCTTTCTCTCTTTTTAAAAAATAACACTATTTGTTTTTCTGGCAAGTTCTACTGAATTACTACTGAGCAAGGGGGAAAAAACCCACCTGTCTTTTCCCTCTCTCCCTACAATTGTCAACTTATGAAGTCCTGTTTCTTAAATAGCCTCGTGGGTCCAAGAAAAGGAAATAAGGGTTGCGATTCCATGCAGAGTTAAGAATGCTTGTACAGTGCATTCCCTTCAATCTCCCAGCGTCGTTGCTCTCTTGTCAGCTCAAATTGATAAATGACAAGGGAAGGACTAGAGACAGACAGGAGGGCAGGCAAGGACAAATCGCTGCTTGTGTCTGGCGAATTTAACAAAGAGTTTAAAAGTTGGCATTGGAGAGAGGTTTTATAAATTCTGTGCCGCGCTAGTTCATTTCTCGGGCCTCCTAAAGAGATTAGGATAATCATAAGTGGGTTAAATTTTGTGAAATCTACAGAGCTGTCACAGTTGGCCGTATTTGGTGGTGCTGAATTGCCGGGGAAGTGTGTTCCCTTGTAAATACCTTAATTGAAGGTAACCAAAGCATAAAGTTACAATTTGTTTGGGGATTAGTCAGACAGGAATAATAGTCATGCCTTAATGAGATCATGTAATGAGTGTTACAAACTGCCATTAGTTTACTTTGATATACAATAAAATAACCAGCTCTTTTGAGCAGGATAACAAATGCGTATTTTTAAAGAACGGGAATGACACAGGATAAAGGATTAAGGGGGTGGTTCAGTCAGGGCTGGGTGTGCTGTGCATCTACAACACCGTGTTAGAAATGGCCAAATTGGTTTCATATTTATTTATTTTAGTATATTTCTATTCCGCCCATTCCGTGCAGGGCTCAGGGCAGAGTACAACATGATAAAGCAAGAAAATACAATCAAAACATTCTATAAACAGACAACTCAACAGCACTCAGATTACCATGTCATCACATATTGCCCAGCCTGGCCGTCTCACATCATATCTCATAGAGATGGCAGTCTTTATTCCATTTCCTAGCACAGATGACAGTGCCAGCAGGGAAGGCCAATCAGATCAAGAATAGACGCCTGCAGCCTCAGCTAAAAGCCTGGTGGAACTGCTCCATTTTACAAGCCCTACAGAAGGCTAATAAGCCAGGTAGGGCCCGGATCTCTGTAGGGAGCTGATTCCACCAGGTCAGGGCCAGGACTGAAAAGGTCCTGGTCCTAGTTGAAGCAAGGCGGGTGTCTCTTGGGCCGGGGACGGCCAACAGAAGTTGGGAGGCAGAACATTCTGACCTCCCAGGCATATAAGGGAGGAGACGGACCTGCAGGTATGTTGGTCCCAGGCCGCATATTTGAAGATTTATGGCCTGGGGCCCTCAGGTCTAAAGCAGGAGAGGCCAGATTTAAAGTTGCTTTCTTTCCACCCCCTTCCTTCCCACCTATCTGCTTTAGGCATGCAGAAGGTTCCAAGTTCCACTTCCGGCATCTCCAGGTGGAAGGCTCCGCTAGCAGGTGATGTGAAAGACCTCTGCCTGAAACCCTGCTGACCCCCTGCAGTCTGAGCAGGTAAGCGTCCTTAACGAACCAAATGTTAGAATAGAGAATCATAGAGTCAGAAGGGACCTCCAGGGTCACCTAGTCCAACCCCCTGCACAATGCAGAAAACTCACAAATACCTCCTCCAGTGACCCCTGCTCCATGCCCAGAAGAAGGCAAAAAACCTCCAGGATCCCTGGCCAAACTGGTCTGGAGAAAATTGCTTCTTGACCCCAAAGTGCATTTCCCTGGGCATGTAAGAAAGGGCCATGAGAACTTAGCACTGATGCAACCCTTCCTGCCTTCCCTCTCATGGTCTGCCTAAGTTCACAGGATCAGCATTGCTGTCAGAAGGCCATCTAGCCTCTGTTTGAAAACCTCCAAAGGAGAGCCCACCACCTCCTGAGGAAGCCTGTTCCACTGAGGAACAGCTCTAACTGTCAGGAAGTTTTACCTAACGTTTAGCCAGAAACTCTTTTGATTTAATTGCAACTCATTGGTTCCAGTGTGATCTTCTGGGGCAACAGAAAACAACTCTGCACCATCCTCTGTATGAGAGCCCTTCGAGTACATTGGGAAAGCTGTTTTACTGCTTGAGAATCTGAAGAGCTGGTGTCACAACATTAACTACTCTGTGCTAGGTGGGCCCAACACTCTCTGACTTAATAACAGGATGTTTTGAGTGTACAACTGCATTCCTCTCTATTGTGGGAAGCTCAGTTTCCATAGAAGATAGGCTGTTTCAAGGGTGGAATTCTAACAGGAGCTCCTTTGCATATTAGGCCACACACCCCTGATGTAGCCAATCCTCGAAGAGCATACAAAAAAGGGACTTGTAAGCTCTCGGATGATTGGCTACATCAGGAGTGTGTGGCCTGATATGCAAAGGAGCTCCTGCTAGAATTCCACCCCTGCATTTTTGGTCTTCCAGGAAACAATGGAAAGAGCTGTGCAGGACACTAGATGAAAAGTTGGAACTGTTATTGGATCTGATCTTAACGGCTGTCTGATGATATATCGCTCAGTGTTTTGGAGGCTCACAGTATTCCCTACTGAGCAGCGCAGTCTCGTTGCCGGTGGGCAGAAACTCATTTTCGCTTACATCTCTCACTGTTAAACAGCAGATGGGGACACTCATGACTTTGGAAAGAGGATGGATCTGGGGAGTGATTTCTTTTGTCATTTCTTAGGAAAATGGGTTGCCTCGGCAAGCGGCTTGTGTTTTCAGGCTTGGTGTTTGTAAGGGTGGATTTCCCTTGCCATGCCCTGTATGTTCATTGTTCAGAGAGTCCCAGCTGAAGTTGCAAAACTGAGCAAGGGCATGATTATGAAGCATACTTTCTGCACTTGGACCTCAACACGAGTTTTCTCTGAGTTCAGCTTGCAGCCATATCTCCGGTTATTACAGCATCCATATATCTCGAGACGACTATGAGGTGAAACCAGGGCGACCTCAATTAAATGTGGAAACGGGGGAAAAAACCCAAGATAAAACAGGGGTGAACTCAAGTGCCATGTAGAATGTCAGCTCGGGGACAGGGCTGAATCAGGATTAAAGGCCCTGGGTGACCTGGAGCCAGTTTCTCATTCTAAGCCTATCCTACCTCACAGGGTTGTTGTGAGGATACAGTGGAGAAAGGCAAAGACATGGACATCACCCAGAGTTCTTTGAAAGAATTATAAGATACAAGTGTCGTACATAAGCCTCAACTATACCCAAAGCCAGTGCTTACGACCAAAACGCTGCAGTATTAAAACCAATTTTATATCTAGTATGCACAAATAAACAACATAAATTCAAAAGCAACAAATTGCAGTATTGAAACACTGTTGACTCGAACTGATACTTGTAAATCCTGCCATTCCACTGCTTACAACAAATGTCCATATTTAAAGAGCCACAGCTCTGTTTCTTCATGTCTTTCCTGTGCGTGGAATATGGTGACTGATGACACAATTCTTTATGGTTGATTGTAAGTTCAGTAATTATTGTTCCCAAGATGAGAATAGCACAACGGTGAACCAGTAATCATTCCGTTTCCCACAAATGCTTCGACTGGTGCATATCCATTGCTTGGAACAAAATTTTCAAGCGATGCAGATCACAACCTCCTTATTTGAGTCAAAATTTCAGACTGGCGTCTCTGGCAGCTTCAGAGACGCCAGTCTGAAATTTTGACTCGAATAAGTGTTTTGGTCATGAGCATTGGCTTTGGGTCTAGTTCAGGTTATACACAACCTTCTCCTTTGACACACATTGTACATAAGCCTCAGGCAATGGGTCATCTCCTAAGACAGTTTCACAAAGCCAGAAAACTGCTGCTGCTTTTACTTATAGAATACTTTTAAAGGCCTGTAGCCGTCCATACAATAAATATGTAAGCTTGCACCTCCCAGGTTCGAGAACTGCTAATGCCGTTGAGAGTAATTGACTAAGTGCATATACACTGTGAGCATTGGTTCCAGATATTATTAAGTGAATTGGTCAGACGAAGGTCGACGCTGAAACACAATTTTTTAACCTAGGAAACGTGTTATCAGTAACACTTCATCATAAATATATTGCTCTATGTATTGAGTTTTCACTTCACTGAAGAGCAGCATTGGCTTCGTCAGCAACATCGTCACTAGCTCAGAGAGGCCGTCGCACCTACAAGGACTTTGCACTCACAGGAGTTGTCGTCCTTGGTGGACTCTCTTAGAACTTTACACTTCATTAATTGTTACATTGTATTTTTGTTTTGTATGAGTGTTTCCAAGTAATTGTTATAAGATATGCTTGGTACTTTAGCGCATATTGCACGCAAATTGAATAGCAAGTAAATTGTTTTTCCTTGCATCAAGCTTTTGAAATTTCTGTAGTGCTTGCAAATTCAATATTACTCATTAATTGTGTTACATTATATTTATAGAACACGGGTCTCCCCAGGTTCCTAATCTCACTGTGTTCTTCCCGTTCGGTTTGCAACTCCCAGGTCTGGGCAGGGGATCCCCCAGTTTCAGGAGCTTCTCTCTTGCTGCGGACCTGCTGGCCAGTGGGAGAAGCCCCTCCCCTAAACAGGGATGTCACTGCATCACAACTCCAATGCAATAACCTCATCGGGAAATGATGCCATCGTATTGGAGACATGGTGTGGGGATACTCGGTATTTGGGCAAACTCTGTGGTTTTGAAGATGAAAAAACCATAGAGTTTCACCCACATACCAGAGAGTCCTCACATAATGTCCCCAACATAAAGATGTCATTTCTGGGTGATATTGCATTGTGCAGTCCCCCACACCCCCCGAATGCTCCTCCAAATCCCTCATTGGAGTGACAAGGGGACCTGGCAACTCTATTCATATGGGGGGAAAGTGGTGAAGGAAAGAACATAAGAGAAGCCATGTTGAATCAGCCAGTGGCCCATCCATTCCAACACTCTGTGTCACACAGTGGCCCCAAAAAACCCAGGTGCCATCAGGAGGTCCATCAGAGGAGCCAGGACACCAGAAGCCCTCCCACTGTGCCCCCACAAGCACCAAGAATACAGAGCATCACTGCCCCAGACAGAGAGTTCCAACAATACACTGAGGCTAATAGCCACTGATGCACTTCTGCGCCATATGTTTCTCCAATCCCCACTTGAAGCTGGCTATGCTTGTAGCCGCCTCCTCCTCTTGTGGCAGTGAATTCCACATGTTAATCACCCTTTGGATGAAGAAGGACTTCCTTTTATCCATTCTAACCCGACTGCTCAGCAATTTCATTGAATGCCCACGAGTTCTTATATTGTGAGAAAGGGAGAAAAGTACTTCTTTCTCTGCCTTCTCTATCCCATGCATAATCTTGTAAACCTCTATCATGTCACCCTACAGTCAACCTTTCCCCAAACTAAAGAGCCCCAAGCGTTTTAACCTTTCTTCATAGGGAAAGTGTTCCAACCCTTGAATCATTTTAGTTGCCCCTTTCTGCACTTTTTCCAAAGCTATAGTATCTTTTTTGAGGTGCGATGACCAGAATTGTACACAGTACTCCAAATGAGACCGCACCATCAATTTATACAGGGACATGAGTCTGTGGTTTGCCTATAGCTCCTTGTGAGTTCATGGCAGAGGCAAAGTGTAAAAAAGGGACATCCCGACTCCTCGCTCTTTCTGCTCCATTCCCCCCGCTCTTTCCATCATCCCTGTCATTACCATAGTTGTTTCCCATATGGCGCCTGCCTGCCCTTTGTTTGTTTCCTGAAGCAGTTTGCAACAAAAATAGTCTAATTATGACACCACACTTGAAGCGGCATTTATAAACTTTGATGGGACAGGCTGAACCACAGCAGGATAAAAACGCACAAGCTGTGGTCTCATAAGACTTGGCAGGATAGGGATTTGTTGTTCGTTGTCTCCAAAAAGAGTCAATCAATGGGCCTCCTGGAGACAGACAGTCTATGACATCTGGGAACTTATTTTCTCCAAACATGGATCTGGGGCACAAATAATGGTACTCTGAGAGTCAAACAAGACCAGAGCGCCATGAATGGAACTCTGGGCAAGTTTGTCTCCTTTAAATAGCAGGCTCTCCTGTGCCTGCTTTGGATCAGGACCACTGCAAAATCCTATATATATAAAAGTCCAAGCATATTCTCACTTTCTGGATCTCCGATTGGCTGTGGTGTGTACTCCATCAACCATTGGCCTGTCAACCACCATTCAAATTACATTATGTTCCACTGATTGAGTCCACTCCTCTCTCCTGCACAGTGTCGTCTGCCCATTCTCTGTGGCATTCAGAAGAGAAAGTAGGCAGCAGTGGCAAGGAGATTGCAAAGAGACAGGGAATGAAGGAGATAATGTGAATAGACAGCAAGACCTGGCCCTGCTGGAAGCATTTCCTCAGAGGCCATGGCAGCCACCTCTTTCCTGTCACTCACTCCCCCCCCCCCTTGTCCCTTCAGCCTTGCCGCAGGACAAAGATTGGACCACTGGGGAAGCTGCTAGGCAGTGGCTATTGCTAGGCAGTGGCTATTGCTAAGCAACCAAGCTTGGCTCTGTTGGTAAAGTGAGAGGTCTCAGCTGAATAAAATGCCATAGAGTCCACCCTCTAAAGCTGTTATTTTTTCCAGGGGGAGAGAGCTCTGTTGTCTGGAGTTCAGTTGTGATACCAGGAGATCTTCAGGTTCCACCTGGAAGTTGGCTACTATGGGCCTGGCTGTTTGCTACTATCAGCAACAGCCCCCCCTATGACAGCCAGTGTGTCACAGGAGTTAGAGCTTCAGAGCAGGGTCTGCCAGACCCAGGTTCTTGCTGTGGAAGCTGACTGGGGGATTTTGGACCAGTCCTAGACATTCATCCTAACCTACCTCACAGGGTTGTTGTGCAGATCAAAAGGGGGAAAGGAGAATCATGTAAGCTGCTTTAATCCCCACTGTACTTTCCCTAGGTAGAGGCTTCAGGGAGTGGGGAGGAGATGGAAAGCTGAAGTCAGAGGTGCAGATAAAGGTAGGTTGATGATTGGCTGAGAAGGAGATAGGGTTGCCAACTCTATGTTGGGAAATTCTTGGAGATTTGAGAGGTTGAGCCTGGAGACCGTGGGGTTTGAAGAGGGATGGGACCTCAGACAGATACAATACCATAGACTCCACCCTACAAACCAGCCATTTCCTTTTTAGGAACCATTGTTGCCAATCTCCATGTGAGGGCTGGAGATCACTCAGAATTACAGCTGCTCTCCAGATGGCAGAGATCAGCTCCCCTGGAGAAAATGACTGCTTTGCAGGGTGGACTCTGTGTCATTATACCCTGCTGAGGTTCCTTCCCTCCTGCTTTGGTCCCCACTGTGGAGAAGACTGTACTTTTCCTAGGTAGCAGCTGCAGGGAGGGGGAGTAGATGGAAAGCTGAAATCAGATCACTTCCCCTAGAGAAAATGGCCACCTTGAGGCACATGCGCTATAGCAGGGCTTTTTTTGTAGCAAGAACTCACTTGCATATTAGGCCACACACCCCTGATGTAGCCAATCCTCCTGGAGCTTACAGTAGGCCCTGTACTAAGAGCCCTGTAAACTCTTGGAGGATTGGCAACATCAGAGTATGTGGCATAATATGCAAAGGAGTTCCTGCTACAAAAAAAAATCCCCTTCTCTATGGTATACCATAACACAACCATTCTAGGCCAACCCCCCCCCCCCCCCAGATCATGCCACAAGCGCATGCTGATGCTAAACATTGCAAGGCTGAATATGTCAGGAAAAGGTGGCAACAAGGCACTGCAAACAAAAGTGATGCTGAGCTTCAGCATCTAGGGCTGCTAAGCCCCCCTGGTCTGGGCTGCGTTTTCCCCACCCGTGAGGTTCCCAACCCGCCAGCCCACATTTGGCCAGTGAGGGGAACCTCCCCCAACATCACCGGCATGATGACGTCACCTGGAAGTGACGTCATCATGCCGGCAACATTGCACGGCGGCTACTCTAGGCATTTCTGGGAAAACTCTATGGTACAATAGGAGAGTCCCCCGCCAGAGGCTGCGAGGGACTTGGCAACCCTATCAGCATCTGTATGACCATCATCATGCCCCCCACACACACACCTCACACGATTATTCTTCCTTCTCTCCATTCTGGGTTTGTTTCAGGGCTTTGAGCCACCACAGACACAGGGACACACACACACATGTTGGAGAGGAAGCCAGCATCTGTTTTAGCTGCAGGGTGGGTGGGAAGACAGCATGTGTGGGGTGAGTGAAGTCCAAGGGTTGGTGTGTGGATGAGAAGACAGCAAGGGTAGGGGTAAGTGAATGTCGTGGGTGGAGGAATAGTGGAGTGCCAAGGGTAGTTGAGTGGAAGAAGTGGTTAGGGGGTGGGGTGGGAAGTTGGAGGAGGTGGGGGTGGGAAGACACCGAGGGGGGGGAACACTCACCCAGAGCCTCTTTCTAGAGCCTGTTACATTTTTCTGCACAACGGGCCTTATTACTAGTTACATATATAAACACAGTGAAGCAAATAAGGTAATTAATTCCTGTAATTATGTTCTTTGGGCTCTTAACACAATTTAAATTGAACTAAATAAAGTTAAAGTAAACCTGTGACCCAAAATGTGTAATTGTCTTCTATTGTTATTAATGATATCTGTACAACTCAATTACCCTACCTCCACCTACAATGAATCTGAAATCTCAAAATAACATAACCAAATCCAAGCAAAAGATAGCAACGAGTTCATAGCAGGTGCAATGAGTTCATAGCTGATACAGGAATCCGATAATATCCCATTGCAGTCTCCGATCTTCTTCAGCCTGAAGACACATGAACATAAGAACATAAGAGAAGCCCTGTTGGATCAGGCCAATGGCCCATCCAGTCCAACACTCTGTGTCACACAGTGGCCAAAAAATGGTTGCCATCAGGAGGTCCATGAGTGGGGCCAGGACACTAGAAGCCCTCCCACTGTTGCCCCTCCCAAGCACCAAGAATACAGAGTATAGCTGCCCCAGACAGAGCGTACCATCTATACTTTGTGGCTAATAGCCCTTGATGGACCTCTGCTCCATATGTTGCTCCAATCCCCTCTTGAAGCTGTCAGTGGCAGTGAATTCCACATGTTAATCACCCTTTGGGTGAAGAAGGACTTCCTTTTATCAGTTCTAACCCGACTGCTCAGCAATTTCATTGAATGCCCACGAGTTCTTGTATTGTGAGAAAGGCAGAAAAGTACTTCTTTCTCTGCCTTCTCTATCCCATGCATAATCTTGTAAACCTCTATCATGTCACCCTGCAGTTGATGTTTCTCCAAGCTAAAGAGCCCCAAGCACTTTAACCTTTTTTCATAGGGAATGTTTTCCAGCCCTTTAATCATTCTAGTTGCCCTTTTCTGCACTTTTTCCAATGCTATAGTATCTTTCTTGAGGTGCGGTGACCAGAATTGTACACAGTACTCTAAACGAGGCTGCACCATCGATTTATACAGGGGCATTATACACATGCTTCTTTGATAGGGTGACTATATGGGGCAAAGCTCCACAAACTCCGGCTGCCCCCTCCAGCCCTCTTCTGCTTGCCTTCTTCCCATTCTGACCAGGGGTAGCACAATCTGGAAGGCCATTCCAAAAGCTAGCAGCCGCCAGTGAAAAAGTCAGAGATCTTTGTAGGCTTCCAGAGTTCCTGCTGGGGGCGCGGGTTCCCCTGGTTTCATAGCCGCCAACCCACCAGCATGGAGCAGGCCTCCAGAGAGATCCCCGCCCCCAAAGAGCTCTGTCATGCCCAGCATGATGATGTCACCCAGAAGTGGCGTAGTCATGCCGGGCATGTAAAATGGGGACGCTCTAGCACAAAGGGCTCCTATCAGGCCCACAATCAACTGGCTGTCATCTGCTTCCTTCTGCATCAAAGCTTGCTTTGCCAGGCTTCCTCAATCGCACAGGAGCTACAGAGCAAAACCTCTATTTTTCCATTGGCTGAGCCTCCTCCCTTGAGGAGGAAGGGGGGAAGGCAGAGCTTGTTTTTCTAGGCTCTCAATCGCACAGCAGAGCTACTGAGCCATGTCTCCCTTACTTCTATTGGCTGAGGCTCCTCCCCCTCCTGGGGAAGGAAGGAAAGAGCCAGAGCTTCCTTTGCCCAGTTCCCTGGACCCCATGGGAGAAATACAAAGAAAGCACCGTTAAAACCAACAAGTACTTACATTTTAAGCATGTTTTAAGGTTTTTTTAAAAAAAATATTTAATTGTGTTCATCTGTGTACTTTATAAAGTTTATATCTCTGTTCCCTAATCTTAAATAGGTATACACATGGCCCGGCCCAACCTGAAATGGCCCGGCCCAACAAGGCCTCATTTATACCAGATCCGTCCCTCATAACAAATGAGTTTGACACTCCTAAGCAATTCGGGGGAAACTCTATGGTACCATAGAGTTTTCCTTCAAATTGCTAGAGCATCCTCATGTAAAATCATAGCGGTCCTCCCTGAATTGCTAGAGTGTCCCCACATGACGTGCCTGGTGTGACTACCTCACTTCTGGGTGATGTCATCACTCCATGCGCACTGTACACATGCAAAAAAGTTCCCTGCTGGCAGCAGGTGGGAACTTGGCAAGCCTAGATCTGGGAGTCCCCTGTGCAAGCACCAGTCGTTTTTGACTCTGGGGTGACGTTGCTTTCACAACGTTTTCACGGCAGACTTTTTACGGGGTGGTTTGCCATTGCCTTCCCCAGTCATCTACACTTTCCCCCCAGCAAGCTGGGGACTCATTTTACCGACCTCAGAAGGATGGAAGACTGTCAATCTCGAACCGGCTACCTGAAAACCCAGCTTCCATCAGGGATCAAATTCAGGTTGTAAGCAGAGCTTAGGACTGCAGTACTGCAGCTTTAACACTCTGTGCCACGGGGCTCTTAGATCTGGGAGTAGACATCCTGAAAAGGCTGAAGGAGGACGCTTTGAGGCTTTGAAGTGCAAAGTGTATTATTGACAGATGAGAGCCTAGCTTTTGAATGGTGATGCTCGAGAACTAGGGTGAGAACTGGAGTGTAACAAATACAGTCCAAATATCATCTGTTAAATGTGGGAGGCTAACGGATAATGCCTGCTTTTCAGCTCAGTCGGTTCGCCATTATGTAGACAGCAGCCTCCCCTGTCAGCTTCTCTCTAAAATAAAACATTGTCTGTTCATTAAGGAGCAGCAATACTTACTTAAAGGAAATGTGTTCGTTCAGTAGGCCCTTGCACAGGCTGAGCTACTGTCTTGTAAAGACTGTTCCTAGCTGGGTCCCCCATGAGGTTGCCAACTCTGGGTTAGTAAATTTCTGGAGATTTCAGGTTACATGGGGAAGATGGAGTTTGGAGAGGGGGCCCACCCTCCAAGTTTGGTGTAGTGGTTAAGTGTGCAGACTCTTATCTGGGAGAACCGGGTTTGATTCCCCACTCCTCCATTTGCAGCTGCTGGAATGGCCTTGGGTCAGCCATAGCTCTCGCAAGCTGTCCTTGAAAGGACAGCTTCTGGGAGAGCTCTCTCAGCCGCATCCACCTCACAAGGTGTTTGTTGTAGGGGAGGAAGGTAAAGGAGATTTTGAGCCGCTCTGAGAATCTGAGATTCTGAGTGGAGGGCGGGATATAATTCCAATGTCGTCGTCTTCTTCAAAGCTGCCATTTTCTTCAGGGGGAACTGATCTCTGTAGTCTGTAGATCAATCATAATTCCAGGAGAGAATCATAGAATCACAGAGTTAAAAGGGGCCGTACAGGCCATCTAGTCCAACACCCTCCTCTAGAGTTGTCAGGTCCAACTCAAGAGATATCTGGGGACTTTGGGGGTGGAGCCAGGAGCAAGAGTATGACAAGCAGGATTGAACTCCAAAGGGAGTTCTGGCAATCATATTTAAAGGGACCCCACATCTTTTAAATGCGTTCCCTCCATTTGAAATAATGAAAGATAGGGGCACCTTCTTTTGTGGCTCATAGAATGTGATCCCCTGGTCCAATCTTTTTGAAGCTTGGTGTGTGTTTTAAGGAGAGGCACTGGATGCTATGCTGAAATGTTGGTACCTCTACCTCAAACCCCAAGCTCCAGATACCCACAGATCAATTCTGCATTATAACCTATGGGAATCAGTCTCCATAGGGTATAATGGAGTGCCCAGCAGTCATTTCCCTCCCCCTCCTTTCTGATGACCCTGAAGCTGGGGGAGGGCCTCCAAACTGGGGGATCCCCTGCCCTCACCTGGGGATTGGCAACCCTACTACTCAAGGAAGAATCAACTCCAGGGCCGACCTAGAGGTTAGCCATCCTAGGCCCAAACATTTAGGTTGAGTCCAGAAATGTAATCCTGAATGAATACATTTTATAAACACAGGATGTTGAAAAACGGTTTCTTCAGTCAAGGAGTCTGCAATGCAAGATGGGAAACAGTGCAATAAATTATAGATTACCATAGGCTATTGGCTTTCAATTACCAAACCACATCTTGCGCACAAGTAATTATGCAAGAAATTACCATAGAAGCAGACCCATTCATCGAATTACAAGACATAAGGACAACTTCTGATTACATCTTGAGTTTATAGAACGGCAATCTCAGGACGCATGCCGAGGCCTGACAATTCAGCCTTTTCAGGAGGAAAACAGAGGCAGGAATGTAAGAATGGCTGATAAGAAGCTCCGTCGGAAAGAAAAGGAATGAAAGAAGTTAATTGCCACCCCAGCACTTTGACAAATGGTGTCTAATCTAGGCTAGTTTCACATTGTAGAAGAAATGTTGGACTGAATAAATTATTTGCGCTGTCACCCATACGTGGTTGTGTTGTAGAAGCATGGCTGCCTCCTGTTTCTTATTGGAAGTAGATGCAGACAGTGACTAGTTCTGCTCTCAAAGAAAGATTCTTTGTTGCATGTTCATATCCTGCCATGCCTCTGTTGGTTCTGGTTTAGGATGGCTGGACGCCGGGGTCAGGCAGCTGTCCTTACCTTCACTTAGCTTCAGTGCAGCAGCATGGCCTAGTCTGATGGTTACCACACTGGGAACTTTAAGGAGAGTTTCCAGCAATTCCTTGTTCTACCTGCTGTCATTTTGGGGTTTTCCCAAGAAGTCATGTCCACCTGCCTGTGGTGACACCCTCACACACACACACACACCATTTTCTCAGCCCAGTTTCTCACTGGTTGACAGGCTTGACCTGTCTATAGTTTGGTGTAGTGGTTAAGTGTGCGAACTCTTATCTGGGAGAATCAGGTTTGATTCCCCACTCCTCCACTTGCACCTGCTGGAATGGCCTTGGGTCAGCCATAGCTCTCGCAGGAGTTGTCCTTGAAAGGGCAGCTTCTGAGAGAGCTCTCTCAGCCCCACACACCTCACAGGGTGTCTGCTGTGGTGGAGGAAGGTAAAGGAGATTGTAGGCTGCTCAGAGATTCTGAGTGAAGGGTGGGGTATAAATTCAATTTCTTCTTCTTTACGTGGAACCTCTGTGTGTTTGAAGAAACTGCTAAAATCTTGTGTGGGAAGTCAGTAAACATATATCAAGAGAATAAGTAATACGTTGGTGTAAATAATGCAGCATTCAATATTAAGATATTGAAAAGTTATGAGGTAAATGAGCAGTGACTTTATCTCAGTGAGGAAAGTGAAGCTATAAACTATGTAAGGCCCCAGAGAGCAGAGGGACTTCTTGTACCTTAAAACAGGCAGTCACTCATCCAAATAGCCCCGGCTTTAAATGAGCCTTCAACCAGCCATCCTTCCAGGAAATCATCTAGTAGACAGTGAATTAATTTTGCTCCCACAATAGACAATTATATCTTCCGTCTTCTTGGCATCCTTGCGAGCCAATTCAGAATCAGTAGATGTCACCCACTGCAATTGACTCCAATAAGCAAGATTGTTATTCAGTACTGTTCCTATGACTAGTTACTAAGAAATGTTGACCAGAATCTATAGTGTGTGCAAATTTAATGTTAGGAGCTGTCATAGTGCCTATTTTTAGGAAGCTTGTGGTGATTCTAATTCCCAGGTGATCCCTTGGAATAACAGCTCATCTCCATGCTACAGATATCAGCTTCCTGGAAGAAGAAAAAGAAGAAGACTGCAGATTTATACCCCGCCCTTCTCTCTGAATCAGAGTCTCAGAGCGGCTTACAATTTCTTATATCTTCTCCCCCCACAACAGACACCCTGTGAGGTGGGTGGGGCTGAGAGAGCTCTTACAGCAGCTGCCTTTTCAAGGACAACTCCTGCAATAGCTATGGCTAACCCAAGGCCATTCCAGCAGCTGTAAGTGGAGGAGTGGGGAATCAAACCCAGCTCTCCCAGATAAGAGTCTGCACATTTAACTGCTACACCAAACTGGCTTTCTATAGCTCTCTAAGCCCTGTAGCTAACTTCTGCCTGAGAACCTGGAGAACAGCTGCCCATCATAGTAGATCACACAGACCTGGAGACCCACTTTGATGTAGTAAAGAGAACAGACTCTAATCTGGGAGAACTGGGTTTGATTCCCCACTCATCCACACGCAGCCAGCTAGGTGACCTTGGATCAGTCACAAGTTCTCTCAGCCTGTTCTCTGAGGAGCAGTTCCCTCAGTCCCACCTATCTCACAGGGTGTCTGTTGTGGGGAAAGGAAGGGAAGGAGATTGTAAGACAAATCTGAGACTCCGAGTGAAGAGTGGGGTATAAATCCAATCTCCTCCTCCTCTTCTACTTCTTCTTCTTCTTCTCAGAGCAACGGTCTGACTCATCAGAAGTCTGAGTAATCTCCAACATGCCCATTGGTTCTAACTCCAGCTGAGCATCCTGTTTTCCTTCCATGTACACGGTGTGGTTTTGTTTTTTAATTTCTGTGAGAAACATTTTGGACTGAGGAAAATATGAACATGCTGTAAATGAAGAAACAAGAAAACAGTTCATCTAAGATAGGGCGATAAAGGCCTGCCAAAATCACCCACTGAGTATGATGTTGTCGGCATGTTGTGGCTGGCCCAAGGTCACCCAGCAGCTGCATGTGGAAAAGTCGAGAATCAAACCCAGATCTCCAGGTTAGAGTCCATGCACTTAACCACTACATCAGACCGGTTCTCCTGTTAATAACTGTTTAATAACTGTTTTTGATTTGCGCTGGTTACTTACCAAATAAATTATTTGATTTGATTGAACTCTTTGTAACTGTCTATAAAATTGTATATGGATATTAAGAGTGTTAATTGTGATTGTGATTGCTGTGTAATAGTTTTGACATTGCTTTTGGTATTTTTGGTACTATTAAGAACATAAGAGAAGCCATGTTGGATCAGGCCAATGGCCCATCCAGTCCAACACTCTGTGTCACACAGTGGCCAATATATATGTGTACATACGTACACACACACACACACACACACACTTCCTTTTATCCGTTTTAACCTGACTGCTCAGCAATTTCATTGAATGCCCATGAGTGAGAAAGGGAGAAAAGTACTTCTTTCTCTTCTTTCTCTATTTGCTAAGGCTATGAGCGAATACAATAAAGTTTATATATGCAGGCCTCATTTTGGGCAGGAGCTCACAGGAGCGGAGCTCTGGAACCTCTGCATTTTATTGTGCTCTTTCTTTCTCCCGCTCCCCAATACTTCCATCTGGACTCCATTGTTCAAAGCCCCAGTGAGAATTTGGCTGAACTCTTAAGATTTGAAAACTTTCTAATATTTCCCCCCACAAGAAATTGGAAAATAACCCAAACATATAAAGCAGACAGATGGAAATCTTCATCATGCCACTGTGGCTACACAGAAGAAAGTAATTTAAAAAGTAGTCAGGTTTTGTTATGATAATTACAACTAAAGACGCATTTTAAGGTAGATGCTGAGCTGATATACTTTAGCACAGCTTCCGGTGATGTCAGGGGTGTGTGTGGCAAATGCAAATGAGTTCTGCAAAAGAGTTGTGTTGATGAGCTCCAGCACCTCTTTTTCTACAAAATGTATGTAGGGACCAGTGTTCCCTCTAAGCTGAGTTAGCATGAGCTATTAGTCTCCAGCTCACACATTTTTTGTCTTAGCTCAAGAAGGATGACTCCAGAGCACACTAATTTATGCAGTAGCTCACGACTTTAATGCCAGTAGCTCACAAAGTAGAATTTTTGCTCATAAGACTCTGCAGCTTAGAGGGAACACCGCTTGGAACTTGTGTAATGATTGATGATGCTGCAGTGGAAAGATGTGTTCCTTAAATAGAGGGGGAACAGGGCTTCTGGGAGAAGGAATGAACATAAGAAACTTCCTTATACTGAATCAAACCCTTAATCAGTATTGTCTACTCAGACTGGGAGTGGCTCTCCAGGGTCTCAAACTGAGGTTTTTCACACCTATTTGTCTGGGCCCTTTTTAGTTGGAGATGCTGGGGATTGAACCTGGGACCTCCTGCTTACCAAGCAGATGTTCTACCACTGAGCCACTGTCCCTGGATGGACATAAGAACATAAGAGAAGCCATGCTGGATCGGGCCAACAGCCCATTCAGTCCAACACTCTGTGTCACACAGTGGCCAAAAAAACCCAAGTGTCATCAAGAGGTCCACTAGTGGGGCCAGAAGCCCTTCCATTGTGCCCTCCCCAAGCACAAGAATACAGAGCTCCAGACAGAAAGTTCCAACAATAAGCTGTGGCGAATATCCCCTGATGGACCTCTGCTCCAAATGCATATCCATTCCCCTCTTGAAGCTGGCTATGCTTGTAGCCGCCACCACCTCCTGTGGCAGTGAATTCCATGAATTAATCACCTTTGGGTGAAGAAGGACTTCCTTTTATCCATTTCAACCCAACAGCTCAGCATTTTCATTGAATGCCCACGAGTTCTTGTATTGTGAGAAAGGTAGAAAAGTGCTTCTTTCTCTACTTTCTTCATCCCATGCATAATCTTGTAAACCGCTATCATGTCACCCCTCAGTTGATGTTTCTCCAAGCTACAGAGCCCCAAGCGTTTTAACCTTTTTTCATAGGGAAAGTGTTCCAACCCTTGAATCATTCTAGTTGCCTTTCATTGAGCTTCGAGATCCATTGAGCTGGGAAAGTCCTGTGCGTTTGCTTTCTTATGATGTTTGGCCTGAGCGTTGTTCGGTCCTGTAGGGCACTGGTTCCCAACCTTTTTGGCACCAGGGACCGGTTTCATGGAAGACAATTTTTCCATGGACCAGTGAATGGGGGGGGAGGTGCTGGGGGTTCTGCCACCCCAGGCTGTTCCCCCGCCCATGCCCCATCCCTGCTTCCCCATGGGGGTCTTTATTTTATTTTTTAAATGTTTATTTAAATCATTCAATAAGCATAATATTACTATAACCAATCAATACAGAACAAAGCAGTAGTCAAGTGCACCTTTAAGACAAACTAAGTTTTATTCAGAACGTAAGCTTTCGTATGCTCTTAAGCAGACTTCATCAGACAAAATGGGAATGGCAAGCAGCAATTCTTAATATAAGTGGGCAGTGAGTTGGTATGTAGAATCATGGGAATGTTTTTAGCAGATTAAAAGAATCACAGATAGGGATCTGTGCTTGTTAGTGTTAGAACAAAGCAGGGCTGAAACAACAGTGGAGGGTGATAAAAAGCAGACTGCTGTTGTAGGTGCGAAGTGCCATAAAACTAGGTAACATTCTGGCTTTGTTAGTTTAAATAGAGGGCATGGTTTCTCAAGAGGTTATAACATCCATTATAGTTTGCCATTAGAAAAAAAGGAAGACATTTAAAATACAGTGGAGGATGGATATATGCAATATGCAATAAGTACAGAGTAAAAGAATTACAACTGGTAATGGGGGTCTTTAAATGAGAGACAGGCAAAGGACCCAGGCGGATGAAAGAGGTGGTGCTTCCTCTTTTGTCCACTCAGGTACTGAGTGAGCAGAAGGGGCAGTGCAGTGCCTCTGCCTTGCTCCGTGGCCCAGTTGCTAACAGGCTACCCGGGGGTTGGGGACCCCTGCTGTAGGGAACCTTTTGTCTGGTGACCAAGGCTGGCCCTAGCAACCGCAGTGCCCCAGCCCACCATTCTCCCTGCTGCCCCTTCACAAACCTATCTGTTCTGTTGAGTGGAGGGGAGAAGTGGCAGCAAAGGGGAAGACAGCAGTGATTCGGGGTGGGGAGGGAAGGGAAGGAGCAGCAGCAATGGGGGAAGGCTGCAGCACTTCGGGGCAGAGAGGATAGGGAAGGAGGTGGGGAGAAGCAGCAGCAATGGGGAAGGCAGCAGCGATTCAGGGTGGGGAAGGAGGCAGGAAAAAGTGGCGGCAACAGGGAAAGAGCAGCAATTCAGGGAGGGAGGAGAAGGAATTTTTAAAAACAAAATGGTGGGGGCGCCTAATTTGGTGCCCCTCTAGGGCCGGCACCCTAGGCAAGCATCTAGTTTGCCTAGTGGAAGAGCCGGCCCTGCTAGCGACCTGTCTTGTTTCTGGGGAGAAAGAAGCATCGTTATTTTCCATGGATTTGAATGAACAAGGAATTTGGAGTCTTGTCAGTTCCCCAAGCAAAATCTATTCCTCCTCCTTTTTTCTCAGTTTTCAGGAAGATCATGTCCTGGCAGACGTGCTGGATGGGTGTACTGATTTGCAGGGGTGTGGAACATGATTGTGGGAGATGAATTTATGGCTGCCGCTACTGTCTAGTTTTTCAAGCAAGCAACACTTTCATGCATATCTTGTGTGCTTCCAAGATGTGTAATGAAAGCATATCCTGGGTGTTTTACGGATCAAAGGATAGGATTGCTGTTTCTGAACCAGGCCCAGGAATACAAAATTGATGTGATGGATCACTGCTGTTGCAAGAGGTGCAGCTTGCAAATGCAGGCAGACTTTGAGAAGAGAACAAGCGAAGCGGCTTAGATAAAAGAAATCTAAAATCCTTTCCATCCTCAATTATTTCTCCCAACTGACGAGCCCTGAGATAGTAGCTGTGTTTGGTAATGTGAAGAGAGTTGTTAACACAATAAAAAAAAATTAGAATCAAATACCCAATAAGATGATATCGTATAAATTACTTCCAAAGATAAAATAAAGATGTGAAAGACCTTGATTAAGTAATCAGATGGTGCCTTGAGTAACCAAAACACGTCTCTTGAGTCCCATCAGATTAGTCGCCACAAAATGCAATAGGGAACATTTGGTTATAATACGAAAATCAGCACATCCTATGTGCTTATTCTCTTCCCCTTGGCTTCTGGAATGTTATGTCTTCTGCCTTTTGAAAGATCAGGGTTTTTTTTAGAAATGTCCTGGAGATTTTCAGTGGCAGATGTAAGAATCTTCAAGAAAATGAATGGTGGGGGGAAAAAAGAAGAACCTTCTAGCTTAATGGAGATGAGGTTTTCTGAACATCAGACACAGTGGGGGACATCTTTTTTCAGCGAGTTCAGATGTCTTCGAGGGAACCATATGTGGTCTCTAATGAGGTCCGTGAATTGATAAATCCATAAAGTGATCTCTCGGGCTTCCTCCCTCCGCCCCCCCCCCCCTCCTTTCACTTCTTCGTTCTTTCTCAAAGGGAAGGAGGATAGCAATGATAGCTGATTTCAAGTCTCCTGATGCAGACAATGAATAAAATTGCCCCTAGTTATAAAATGAGCCCCTAGAAGAAAATTATAATCAAAGTCCTAAGTGGTTGTAATCGGTAAGGAACAGAAGAGAAAGCTGTTTAAGCAAAGCTACAGCTGCAGGCAGTTGGAAGGGCTTATGTACGCCGTGGTGCCTTTATTTCACTTTGACACCATTAGGATCACAAAGTGAAACTGGGGGGAAATGTTGGAGATGTGTAGTCTCAGCTGAACACAAAATATGCCATTTGGAGAAGCCCCGCAAAGGATCTTAAAGCTGGGATAGAGGGTTAACTTCTGCAGTAAAAGAAATATTGGCTATGTGAGATGCTGTTGTATTAATTGTGCATCATAGAATCATAGAGTTGGAAGGTACCTCTAGGGTCATCTAGTCCAACCCCATTCACAGTGCAGGAAATTCATAAATATCTTCCCCTTCCCCCAACCTGGGGTCGTTTAATAGAAAAAGAGGTGCTGGAGCTCATTAGCACAACTCACTGGCATAACTCACTTGCATCTGCCACACTCCCCTGACATCACCAGAAGGTGTAAATTACATCAGCCCAGCATCTTCCTGAAAACGCTTCTTGAATTAGAATGGTCAGAATAAAGCCTTACTCCCATCATATTTTTTTAATTACTTTCTGCTCTGTGGCCACAGTGGCATGATGAAGATTTCCATCTGTTTGGGTTATTTTGATTATTTGATTGTTATTTGTTTGGTTATCTTGGTTTGTGTGCAAAGCCATTCGTGCAATCACTTAGATGTTACAGTGTGTTGTTGTCAGTATTAACAGTTTTAGAAATATGTCATCCCTCTTCTCATGGTCTTGTTGCAATGAAACTGTCGTCTGTTTCTAGAATTGTTTACGGAATCATCAAATGCTGGAATATTTTGTGCTAATTGGATAACTCTTGCGTACTTATTCAATCTTGCCGAGTTAGAATCAGCTACCAAATGTTTCTTGGAGCCATTTGTCAGATTGTTTTCCTTGTGAGTCACACCATGAAGATTTCAACCAGGGGTCGTTTTGTAGAAAATTAGGTAGTTTTATAGGAAAAAATAGGTGGTGGGACTCATTAGCATAACTCATTAGCATATGCAGCCACTCCCAGCCAAAAGCAACCCGATGCAAGAAAGGAGAGCCTGGGGTGAGCAAGGCCTGCTTGGGCTGGCTAGAGATCCAGCCAGCTCAAGCAAGCCTTGCTCTCCTGGGGCTCTCCTGGGCCACCCCTCCCCCAGTCAAAAGGCCAGCAAGCCACCCGCTGTCCGAAATCACATCAGAAGTGGAGAAAGGGTGGTGTGGGCTTCTCCAGGGGTTAATGAGAACTGCTGGGGGTGTGGCAAATCCCCTGGTGGCTGGCTGGCTGCCCGCTCTCCTAATCCAGGAATTGTTATGCAGCTGCACCTACTATTCAATGGACAAGGTAGGTAAGGAGGAAGAGGGGGAACCCTCAGAAAGGTTCAAGAGCTGCACTCCTGTGAGCTTCTGCTGAATCCGAGGTCTGATTTCGACTAACCAAAAACTGTGGGACAACTTAAGGCTTGGAGGGGGAAATAAAACTATGCATCTTCTAGTGTAAAATCAGAGCTTTTTTAAGAAAAAGGCCAACAGGAGCTCATTTGCATATTAGGCCACACCTCCTAACACCAAGTCAGCCGGAACTGTGTTCCTGTGTGGGAAAAAAATAGCCCTTTGTAAAATTATGAGCATTTGTGCTTAGCATCACTCTGTCTCCTTAACCTTTACCCGTTAACAGAGAAACTCAGACATTTGAATTTCTCCAAAATCACAAGAATTATCACCATGATGCAGCACAACTTTATAAATTCCTAGGTTTCCTGGCTAACTCTGGCTGCAAAGCCAACTCAGACTTCAAAATGTACCCAGAGTGTTTGCGGTCCTTGTGTATTATTGTTAAAAATACATAGACGAGCTTAAAAATTCAGCTGCGAGATTTCCAAGTGCTGATGAAAGAACTTGCATGGTCAAGGTTTCCAGCCTGTTATGCAGCATTCCACAGGTACCATCTGGCATTGTTTTCCTTTGGTGTATGTAATTTAGCTCCTGAGAGAATACGGGTGTGGGGAGTGAAGTTGAATGATCTAATTGAAATCAAAGTCCACTAGTGCGGCAGGAAATAAATAAAGGCAATTAGCTTTTTTTTTGTCAAGGGGATAAATGATCAGATGCAGAGACACAACTCACTTTGCACCAGCGTCGTTGAAATTCAGGAAAAGTTTCTGGACTATAGTTGCCAGATGTAGAAATAACAAGATAACAGTTGCATCTTGAGAAATGCAAAAGGGAAGATAGCAGGAGAAGTCGAGAGAATTGACTGGAGAATCTCAATAGGAATTGTAAGATACGGTCTTTACAAAATAGACTTGCCAGTCCCCAGGCCTGGGAGAGGGACCTCCTGGTTTTTCAAGCCCTGCCCCAACAGCCGCAATGTCCCTTCAAGCCTCAGCAGGTTTAGAAGAGGCTTGCAACTGAGTTTCTGAATGTGTCTGTGCCTTTAAATCTCGGCAGGAAAGCTGCAGGGGGGTGGGACATGCAGACTGAGCTATGTGGCTTTCAGTACCTCTATTTGTTTGGAGGAAAACCCTACCCCTTAGTCTGTTATTTCATTTTCCTGTTAGTACAAAGAAGTTTGTTGAAATACAGCAGACGGTTATGTTCGTCAACATGAGTAAATGGTCCCAACAAGATCACAAAAGTGTGTAGTTGCTGTGTTTATTTTGGCTGCTTTATGGGTGTGTTAGTGTGTGTTCACTTTCATTTAGTGGAAGTTTAGCAGCTGGGGGATGAAGAAATGAAGATCCTGTTCAGGGGAATTGCACTGCTGTATTTTTCTTTATTTGTTTTAGGGAATGGGAGCGTCTCCTGGCTCCACTCCCAAAGTCCCCAGATATTTTCTGAGTTGGACTTGGTAACCCTATTTACAAATACCATACTTTTTGTTTTCTGTGCTTTGGTTTATCTGACCAATCTGGCCAAAAGAGATCATCTTAGTTAGAGTATTGGGCTAAGATTGGGTAGACTTGGATTCAAATCCCTCTCAGGCATGAAGTTCATTGGGAGAAAATTTGGGAGAAAATGTTGGGAGAAAATTTAGGCCTGTCACTCTCTCTCTCTCTCAGAGATGTTGGGAGAAGGAAAATATATAGCTAGTCATTTTGTCAATTTGAAGTTTAACCATTAGAATGATATTATTTCATAGTTGCTCTTCACTTCGAAGAAGAAGAAGATGATGATGATGATATTGTATTTATTTATTTATTTAGTGGACTTATATCCCGCCCTTCTCACCGAAGTGTCTCAGGGCGGCTGGATATTGGATTCATACTCCACCCTGTACTCTGAATCTCCCTTTACCTTCCTCCCCCACAACAGACACTCTGTGAGGTAAGTGGGACTGAGAGAGCACTCCCAGAAGCTGCCTTTTCAAGGACAACTCCTATGAGATCTATGGCTGACCGAAGGCTATTCCAGCAGTTGCAGATGGAGGAGTGGAGAATAAAACCCAGTTCTCCCAGACACGAGTCTGTGCATTTAACCACTGCACCAAACTGGTACTTCACAATTGTTAAATAGATATAGGACAGGTGGATTATGCTGTGAACTTCACAGTAGTACTCAGAGACCCATGTGGCAAGAAACCTACCTTTCAGAATTGACCTGAAAGCCATGCAAGAAAATGGTCTTCTTTACCATGGGATTTCCACCTTCTCATTTTCCTCACTTGTAAATTTCTCTTTCTTGAGGGGGAGGGATCCTGTTCCATGTATGTTTTGCTCTCTCTAGTGGTCAATTCAATATTACACCAGTTTATGCCTAGAATATCTGCCTGCAGATATAAACTGCAGGGTTTTATACCAGACCGAAGCTGGCGTAATAGCAAATTAACCAATAGAGGAGTAAACTGCATGCAGAACAGGCCTCCCCCATCCCCTGAAGAAACAGAAATTTGCAAGCAAGAAAAATGAGAGTGTGGAAAAGTCCCATGCCTTGTGGCAGGGAATTCCATGAATTAATTCTGCAGTGAGTGAAGAAGTAATTTCCTGAACTTGTTGCCAGTTGATTGCTGAGAGCCAGTTTGGTGTAGTGGTTAAGTGTGCGGACTCTTATCTGGGAGAACCAGATTTGATTCCCCACTCCTCCACTTGCAGCTGCTGGAATGGCCTTGGGTCAGCCATAGCTTTCACAGGAGTTGTCCTTGAAAGGGCAGCTGCTGTAAGAGCTCTCTGAGCCCCACCTACTCCATAGGGTGTCTGTTGAGGGGGGAGGTAGAGGAGATTGTGAGCTACTCTGAAGACTCTGAGATTCAGAGTATAGGATGGGATATAAATCCAAATCATCTTCATTAGGTAACCCTGGGATCTGGTATGATGAGAGCTGTGAACATTTCTGTTTCACCCCTCCACATAATCCATAATTCATTCTTTAAAACTATTTTCTGTTCCCAGCAAGAAAAGATGTCAAAGACAAATTTGTGTGGTCAGGGGAGTAATATATGGGTTAGTCTTGTGAAGTGTTCTGGCAAGAAAACTTTATGTGTTATAGGTTTTGCTCTTTCAGGCAGTTGTGAACATGAAGAACATAGAATTCTGATGCCATTTCCCCCAAACTAGGTAGAAACACAGTTTGCAAAATAATCAACTTTGAATTACATTCAACAACAACCAGTACAATCCCAAACAGATTTTGAACTTGAATAAATAATAATTCTTTTTGGGGTTGCACTGGTCGTTGTTGAATGTAATTCAAAGTTGATTATTCTGCAAACTTTATTTATTGTTTTGCAGAGTTACACACAGAAACTATATAATAATATAAAATATGCAGCCAAATTGATACAATGGGTATGCAGACTGATTGAGCAATCCCCTTAATTACTAATAACTAGATTTTCAATACACTTAATTGCTGGGGAGAGTCAAAGAGTTCTGTCACGTCTCCCTGGAAAACATGACACTCACACTTCAGGTTGCCAAACCCCCAGTCTGGGCAGGGTTTTCCCTGATTCCTGGGGCTTCAGCCAGCAACTGGCCCATCCCAAACAACAATGTCATGAGTCAACTGCATGTTGGCATGCAAAAGTGCCATCATCATGCCACGGATGTCACACAGTGACACTCTGGTTTTGGGGGCAAAACTCTATGGTAATCATAGGGGTTTTACCCCAAATACCAGAGCATCTCTACGCGACACTGCCCCACCCCCACCCCACTCTCAGATGACTCCCTCCCACCCCCCACCAGCAGATTACTCGGACCTGGCAACAGGTCCGTAGCACCCCATGGGGCCCAGACGGCCCAGCCTCCTTATGGATTTTATGGGCCCCCTCCCCAAACCTTGGCTCCGCCCTCCCCCTGGGGACCCCTTATCCCCATAGCCTTAGGACATGAAGCAGGTAGTGGCACTGGCAAGCTCTCCCCTGAAGCACTCTGAGCAGAGTTGGGTGGGCACTCTGAAAGTGGGGTGGGTAGGTGGGCAGCCAGCCCCCACCTCCTGCTCGCAGCAGCCCTTAGTCTGGCCATGAAGAGCTGGGGGCTCCATGTGCTGCCTTGTTTTTCACTGCCATGAGCCTGAATGATAAGTTCTTGGGTGGGAGGAGAGGCCCCTAGACTGCACAGGCTGCAAGGGCAACTAGAGTCCTTTCTAGCTGGGAAGGGAGGCTGGGACGTGTCTCCCCCACCCAGTGTGTGCAAGCCACATGTGTTCCCTGCTCCTCCTGGTTGGGGAAGGGCACAGGAAAACAGGGAAACGGAGAGGGAGCGCAGAGATACAAATTCGCCTTCTTTTGAACTTCAGAACTGGAAGTTGATCACTGCAGGCTGAGCTCCAGGGAAGACAGAAGGGAAATCGGGGCTCACATGCAATTTAAATCACACTGGAGGGGGAAGGGAGAGGGGTGGCCCCCAGCCTCACCAGTTTCTTCCTCTCACCCCCATGGCCCCCCTTCCTACAGCCCCCCTGTGTCCCCTTCCCCCTGTGACTCTTAGCTACAGGGCTGCCTGGCAACCCTAATCACATTCCAGGGGCAGAATGCATTCAGGTCCTGGTATTTTGCCCCCTTTAAACAACAGGTCTGCACAACTGCCAAAGCCTGTTCACGTTCTGTGAGCCATTTCCCATACTTTATGTGGCAGTCACCCTGGTAACTGAAGCTCTGAATTATACCTAGCTGTTCTTCCCTCCTTTTTATGAGAGGATTTTTTTCCCCCTTCTCGGGCCTTTGCTGGAATCTGTTCATTGGTCCTTTACAAACAATTTATAACCCACCCAATAGTAACGGCCAGAGGCAAAGTACATTTAAAGATAGGGACTCTGTTGTTACTTGGGTTTTCTTTCATTTTTTCGTGGAAAAACATTCCTTTTTCAAGACAGCTGCTTGATCCTGTTCCCTCCCTCCCCATTCCTCAACATGAGGGAACTGAAAACTTTTCCGCCCACCCCCTTTAGATTGATATCTTATATCTCCTGGCTTACAATTGCAACAATACAAGCAACCTTTAAAATCCTCAGGAAAATCCTTTAAAAAACAGTCCTGTTGCAGCAAAGGTACAATTGTACTTCAGCCAGTCAAATAAAAAAAAAAATCTAGCAATAGCAATAGAAAACTTGGTCCAAGAAAGAAAAGTCCTAAGGTTTTGCAAGGAAGGCCTCTGACAACATGGAATTCCATGAAAGAGGTACCACAACTGAGAAGTCTCTAGGGTTGCCAGGTCAGGCTCAAGATCTGGGAACTGTTGGGGATGGAGCAAGGAGCAGAGGTGTGACAAGCATGAGTGAACTGCAAAAGGAGTTCTGGCCATCACATTTAAAGGGACCATTATAAATGCTCCTTATAAATGCCTTCCTTCCATAGGAAATAATGGAGGATAGGGGCACCTTCTTTTAAGGCTCATAGAATAGGACCCCTTGGTCCAATCTTTTTGAAACCTGGAGTGTGTTTTGAGGAGAGGCACCGGATGCTATGCAGCAAATTTGGTGCCTCTACCTCAAAAAACAGTCCCCCAGATACCCATGGATCAAGTCTCCATTAAACCCTAGGGGAATTGATCTCCACAGGGTATATTGGAATGCCCAGCAGACATTTCGCTCTCCCCCCGCTCTGCTTTTTGATAACCCTGAAGCAGGGGAAGGGCCTCCACACCAGGAGATCCCCTGCCCCCACCTGGGGATTGGCAACCCTAGAAGTCTCTGGATTTGGGCCCATTTTGGCGCATTTTACAGGAGCCCTTTGGCACAGAGTGGTAAAACTGCAATACTGCAGTCTGAGTTCTCTGCTGACGACCCGAGTTCAATCCCAGCGGAAGCTGGATTTAGGTAGCCGGTTCAAGGTTGACTCAGCCTTCCATCCTTCCGAGGTTGGTAAAATGAGGGCCCAGTTTGCTGGGGGGGGAATGTAGATGACTGGGGAAGGCAATGGCAAACCACTCTGTAAAAAGTCTGCCATGAAAACACCATGATGTGACGTCATCCCAGAGTCGGAAACAACTGGTGCTTGCACAGGGGACTACCTTTACCTTTTACTGGTGCATTTTATACAATTAAAGCTGATGATGGAAATGAATTCCTTTCTAGAACCAGGTTGCAAAATAACTGCAGGCTTAAAGTGCTTAGAATTGTACCAAGAAACAAACTGGTAGCCGCAGCAGGTTTTTTTTTCTTCTCCCATTGGCTTTATACACCGCCTGGCATATTGCCAGTAATAAATAAATGTCAAATATAAATAGATTCTGAACAGGTTAGAATAAATTTTAAGCCATCTTTTCTGTTGTCCCTTTTGTAAATAATGGCTTCTTAAAATGAATATCATTCCTGGATAAGTAAGCTGCAATATAATAAGAAGAAATGGATCAATTCCTCTAGAAAGTCATTTTTGGCTCGACGGTCCACATGTTTGGACCTTTTCTGAAGTTCCCACTTAATTAGTTAGTTTGGAAAACATTTGTTTTACTAACTGTAATTTATTTAGGGACAATGATGAATAATGGATCGCAGCCCATGGCTTATGCCATGGTTCAAGGTTCAAATTCCTGCTTGCATGTTGACTTGGTGACTTTGGATATACCCCTTAGTCCCTTTGGATATGCCCCTTAGTCGCAGCCCATGGCTTATGCCATGGTTCTAGGTTTAAATTCCTGCTTGCATGTTGACTTGGTGACTTTGGATATACCCCTTAGTCCTCAGTCTTAGCTCTTGAACTGTAAAATTGGGGACATTGCATAGAATCATAGAATCAGAGTTGGAAGGGATCTCCAGGGTCATCTAGCCCAACGCCCTGTACAATGCAGGAAACTCACAAATACCTCCCCCTAAATTCACAGGATCTGCATTGCTATCAGATGGTCATCTAGCCTTTGTTTCAAAACCTCCAAGGAAGGAGAGCCCGCCACTTCCCGAGGAGGAAGCCTGTTCCACTGAGGAATTGCTTTAACGGTCAGGAAGTTCTTCCTAATGTTGAGCTGGAAACTCTTTTGATTTAATTTCAGCATCATGGAATGTTTTAATTGTAATTGTATTTTATTGGTTTTGAACTGTAAATTTAAACATCTGAACTGTTAGCTGCCGAGTCCACTTGCAGAGACAGCGGGATAGAAATTTAAGGTAATAATAATAATGAAGAAGAAGCAGGCAGGCAGGAAGATGGGTATAATATAGTGGGTTCTATGCATTGAAGAGGTGAGGAGGTAGTGATAACAAGCTGTTTATTTGATACAGCATGGTGGGTGGCTGCACTACAAAGACTGGGGAACTGGGCCAACAGGACCAACTATATACAACTCAGGGTTCTCCCTAAGAGGCGGAGGACATCTTGGGTGTTTCCCACCGTCCAATCAGGAAGGCAGGAATCTTAAAACCTTCCTCTTCCTGTGGCTGTGGGAAACACCCCTCTCTCAGTTCCTTTCCTGCCTCGACAGGGAGAGCAAGGTTCAGGATAGGTTCCTATCCTTTTATCTCTTTTATATCTGTTAAAAAAAAGTGTATGTATATACATACCTTTCCTTCCTCTTTCTTGTTCTTATCTTGCCTTTAACTAACTTCTTTGACCTTCTACCTTCCTTCCTTTCTGTCTTTCCTCCTTCGACGAGGAGAACTGCACCGCGGCGGCTCAGGCACGAAGCCGCGGCACGAAGTCAGATGGACCGTCGTTCCAAGGACGTCTTCATGGAAGACGACACTCTTCCACGCGGCTGGCGAGAAACTGAAGGGACGTCCTCCGGAGCCGGCATGATTTCAGGTCTTGCCTCGGCTACCGGCAATGTGCCCTGTAGGGACGGCCTGCAGAGGAGCGGACGAAAGCGGCGCTGGTGTTCCCCGGCTGGGGAAGAGGCGCGAGTTACAAGAGCTCCCTCTGAGGACAGCGGCCATTTTACAGAGCGCAAAAGGGCGCGAAACGGGGCTGAATGACAACGAAGTGCTGTGGAGCGGCAAGGACCCTCGGATGGCAACCTCCCGCCGGGAGACTGCGACCACGATGAGACTCAGTCTAATCCAGAGCCCTTCCAGCCCCAGAGGGGCTTGGGTAACGTACCCCTGATGGGATCTTCGTTTATTTCAGATTTTTTATTTTCTATAAAGCAGACTGTGGGGGCAGCAGTCAGGGCAGCCTCTCATAGGAGGCCAGGTCCCTCTAGCTCTTGTTCCTCTTCCAGGTCCTCTCCCCCGCAAGGGAGCCAGAGAGCGTACCTGGCTTACTAAGGCCCAGAAGAAGTCCCTAGTCAGTGACCACATGGAGGAGAGATCCCTTGATGGAGACCAGTCTGAGAGCTCTTACGGGGGAGACCGGGAGGAGGGCGAATTCTTATCAGATGAGGAGATAGATAACATTTCTGTTCCAGAGCCACCTTCACGGTTCTTCAAGGCAGAAGAGTATAAGCCCCTCTTAGCTAAGGTGCTGCCTGCATTGGACTTCTATGTTCCCCCTGAGGAGCAGGAGACCAACAGTCCTTTAACTAATCCAAAAAACAAGCCCAAGGGGAACACAGAATTCTTTCCTCGCTACCGGTCTTCTGATAAGGTTTTTCCCTTTCCAGAGTTTTTCGAGCGCCAGTTAAAATTGGAATGGGCTAAACCAAGTGCTAACAAACAAGTCCCTAATGTGGTTAAGAAGTTGTATGATTTGCCCCCCTTTGCTAATGACATGCTACAGGTCCCTCTGGTTGATGCCCCAATCGCAGTTCTTCAATCCTATGGGCTGCTAGCTGAAGATGGTCATGGGTCAGTCCGAGATAACTGGGACAGAAAGATTGACCTGGCCTTGAAGAGGAGCCATGAGGCTATGGCCTTGGCCATCACGGCATCCGCCACAAACTCTATAGTTTCTAGGGTGGCAATTGTTTGGTTAAGACGGCTAACCCAACTATTGCCAGACGCAGATAAAAGGATCCTGGAGGGCACCAACAGGCTTCTTAGGGCAGCTGAATTTTCTGCAGATGCTTCTCTGGATGCTCTTACATTCTCCGCCAGAGCGATGGCCTCAACCACTGTGGCAAGGAGGGGCTTGTGGCTCCGGGCCTGGCCAGCAGACATTCATTCAAAGTCGATAGTCTCAGCCTATCCTTTTCAAGGAGAAAAGCTCTTTGGAGACACCCTGGATAAGATCCTAGTGGAGACACGGGACAAGAAGAAGGCCATGCCCAAGTACCTGAGATGTCCGGACAGAAGAGGTTTTGGATCTAATTCCTTTCGTGCCTCCACCAGCACCTCCAGACCAAAACAGGAATACAGGAAATCAGCCTGGGGACAACCCAAGCAGAACTTTCGCAAGAACTTCTCTAACCCACGGTTTCAGAGAAATCAGTCCGACAGGTCGGACAAATTCGACAAGGGCCCCAAGCCCAATAAGGCATGACTGGGACCCCATCCCAGTAGGGGGTCGCCTGCTACATTTTCACCAAGCTTGGATGGCTTCGCAGGCCGTCTCTTGGACTCTGGAAATTGTGTCCTGGGGCTATTCAATCGAGTTCAAAAGGACTCCTCCGGACCGCTTCATCATATCTCCTCTTCCGTCAAACCCGGGGCGAAGAGACATTACCTTCAAAGCAATATACCACCTGCTAAATATTTCTGCAATAGAACAAGTTCCTTTGAAGCAGAGATGTCAAGGTGTTTACTCAATTTTTTTCACAGTTCCCAAGAAAAACGAGGACTGGAGGGCGATTTTGGATTTAAAATTTTTGAACAAGAATATCAAGCTATGCCATTTCTGAATGGAGTCCATCAAATCCATAACAAAGGCCCTTCATCATCAGGATTACATGTCATCCCTGGACTTAACAGAGGCCTACCTTCATATTCTGATTCTACCTGCACATCACAGATTCCTTTGTTTCTGTGTGAACGGGTCCCACTTCCAGTTCAGAGCTCTGCCATTTGGCCTCGCAACAGCACCGCGGGTGTTCACCAAGGTATTGGTGAATCTGATAGCATGCCTCAGGCAGAAGGGGATACACGTGCATCCGTATCTTGATGACCTGTTAATAAGATCCACGTCAAAAAAGAACGCAGAGCAGGACGTTCGTCACACTATCAGTTGTCTTCAGCAGCATGGCTTCATAATCAATCTGTCCAAGAGTCATCTACGCCCAACTCAGAGACTGGAACACCTGGACATGGTCATCGATACGACCCTGAACTTTATTTTTCTTCCAGAAGACAAGATAATAAGGACAAAGAGGTTAGTGCAACAGGTGATACGGGAATCATCGTCGACCCTTCAGTCCTTGGCAAGACTTATGGGCCTCCTGATTTCAAACCTCGAGGCGCTTCAGTGGGGACGTATTCATACCAGACAGCTACAGATGTTTCTACACCCCCACCAGTTTCAGATCATGGAGAAACGTCCCATGTCTCTGACGGTACCCATGGTCGTCAAGGAGAGTCTCACTTGGTGGACCAAGGACGCCAATCTACGCCAAGGAAGAACCTACTACGTGGAGAAGGAGATACAGTTGTTCTCAGACGCCAGCCTCTCAGGTTGGGGGGCGACCCTCAATGAGATATCTATGCAGGGTCAGTGGTCAACCAAGGAGTCGAACCTTCCGATCAATCTCCTGGAACTTCGGGCCATTTGTTTGGCACTGTTACATTTCCAAGACAAGGTGACAGGATAGTATGTGCTGGTGAGGACGGACAATGTAGCAGCCGAAGCATATCTAAACAATCAAGGGGGGTCCAAGTCCAGTTCCCTCCACAAGGAGGCCATGAAGCTGTTCGAATGGGCAGAGATCCATCTGAAATCAGTAAGGGCAGAGCACATCAAAGGGTCTTACAATGTCAAAACAGATTGCAATCCGGGGAGTGGTCCCTCAACAAGTCTCTTTTTCAAAAAATAGTGGAACACTTCGGTCAGCCGATGTTGGATCTATTTGCCTCCTATCAGAATCACCAACTACCTCGGTTCTTCACAAGGTACTTCCACAGTCAGGCAGAGGCTGTGGATGCCCTGACGTCTCCCTGGCCACAGGGTCTTCTGTATGCCTTTCCTCCGATCCCGGTCATCCCGAAGTTACTCAGAAGAATCAGTCTGTTGGGAGCCGATGTCATTCTAGTTGCGCCTTGGTGGCCTCGACATCCCTGGTTCTCATCAATCCAGCAGATGTCAATAATGGAGCCACTTTGTCTACCAATCTGGCCAGACATGCTGTTGCAGGGCCCGGTGTGGCATCCACATCCAGAATGGCTGAGATTGACCGTGTGGAGGTTGAGAGGAGATTGCTATTAGGTTTGGGTTATTCCAGTGAAGTGACGAATACCATCCTACACGGATCTACAACATGTCATGGAAAGCCTTTCACAGGTGGTGCCGGAGGAAGGGAGTGGACCCACTTCATCCCACAGTTCCTAAAGTTCTTCAGTTTCTTCAGGACGGCCTTGTCTGAAACCGGCTACCCTTAGGCGTCAGGTCACGGCCTTGTCTTCGATACTTCAATAGGTGGATGGTGTAAATCTGATGTCACATCCTCATATTCATCGTTTTCTTAGAGGGGCCTCAATAAGCTCTCCACCTCAAGCTCATCGCTTTCCTACCTGGCGTCTGAACCCAGTGCTTTCAGCCTTAACAAATCCGCCATTTGAGCCCCTAATGTCAGTACCTTTAAAGATGATGTGCATGAAAACTATCTTTTTGGTGGCAATAACATCGGCCAGAAGGGTTTCTGAGATCGGAGCCCTGTCGGTCAAGCGAGAGCTGTGTGTATTCCATAAGGACAAGGTTGTACTCTATCGGGATCCTACCTTTCATCCTAAGGTCTCGTCTAAGTTCCACAAGAACCAGGAAATCAATTTACCATCCTTTTGCCCAGATCCTAAGCACCCCAAGAGCGCATTTGGCACACTCTGGACATACGTAGGGCAATCAAGATATTCCTGATCAGAACTGAACCTTTTCCTAAGTCAGATTTTATGTTCATTAACATAGCAGCTCCCAGACTGGGCCAGAAGATGTCCAAGTTGGCCATTAGTTACACCATTAAACAGTGCATTACAGAAGCATATAAGGCGCTACATCTCAAGGTGCCCACAGGGATTACTGCTCATTCGACCAGAAGTGCGGCCACCAATGCGGCCTTTAGCAAGAACGCCTCTGTCGAAGAAGTGTGTAAAGCAGCTACGTGGTCGTCTATTTCCACCTTTATTCGCCACTACAAATTGAATGGCTACGCATCGGCGGATGCAGCCTTTGGTCAGCGAATCCTGCAACATGTACTTCCTGAGTAGGGCAATCCCACCCTGACTAACATATTGCTCTGGGAGTACCCAAGATGTCCTCCGCCTCTTAGGGAGAACGACCCTTGGCACTTACCATGAGGGGTCCTTCTTCTAAGAGGACAGGAGGACATCTTGCCCTCCCTTCTGTCGCCCTACCTTGGCCAGTACCTTTCTTTACCTCGTCTGGCAACCTGCTTCTGAGGTTTTTTCATGCTTATATCTGTTACCTGTTTCATGTTTTTCTTCCTATAAAGGCCTTTTTGGTTGGTCTATTGGGCTAACACCCTGTTTTTTTTCTGACCGAATGTTAGTTATTTCTGTTAGGAGTGTTTTAGGTATAATTCTCCTTTTTTACTGCTGCTCGGAGTCACCCGAACTGAGAGAGGGGTGGTTCCCACAGCCACAGGAAGAGGAAGGTTTTAAGATTCCTGCCTCCCTGATTGGATGGTGGGAAACACCCAAGATGTCCTCCTGTCCTCTTAGGAGAAGGACCCCTTACGATAAGTGCCAAGGGTCGTTCCCGCGCAAGCACGTTATAGGGTCATTCAAACCAGCCGGGGGTCTCTGATTGGTGCAGGGCAGCAGAGATTTGGATTCTGCTGCCCATTGTTCCCAAGTCCTCGAGCTCCGTTCGTATGGCTCCAATGAGCCAGCAGGAACTCCTAAAACAGCCTTCACTTGAGTCCAGTACACAACAATGGGGGAGATGGAAAGAACGCAATTTTGTATGCGTTCTTTATTTAAATAGAGAAATTATTTAAAGAGGGAAATGCCTTCTCCAAGCCAGCCAATGGGGTGATGGGGGCTTAAAAAGCCACACAGTATGTGTGAAAGAGCCACATATGGCTCCTGAGCCACAGTTTGGCCACCACCATGCTGGCTCTCAGTTTTTGAGTGTGTAACTGGGCCAAGGTCAACCCAACCAGGATCTCCCAGATCCTAGTCTGATGATCTAACCAGTGCACCACAGTCCTAGCAGTGGCTGGAATGGATGCTCTGTGACTTAACTGCTTTTAGAGAATTCTGGTTTAGTGCCGTGTGTTGTTTGGGGGATGAAAAGTATGCCATGCCTAACATTTGATTTCTTTGCAAATTCAGTCCAGGCTTTCTTTACGATGGCTGCATGGTCTCTGCGTTAAGTTGTGGTATCTCACATGTTTGGCTCCTAGCACTTTTTCAAAAATGACACTGCAAACATGAAATCATTTCTTGCAGCTGCATGTTTAGTATGAAAAAAAAACCCCAATTAATTATCACCTCCTTCTAATCAAGGGTAAGATGCAAATTTAGACACTGAGTTTGCAACGATGAGGGAAAGCTAATATTATTTTTTGTAGACGTTCACCATTGCTGTGGTGAAGAGCCTTTAAAATTTATTTTTTCATTTTCTGGCAACTCCATCAATTCCGCTGGAGACAATTTTCTAAAGCCTAGTTTACATGTTATGTTGCTGGTATGATAGCCATTGAACAAAACCTCCTGTGTGGTAACCACCTTTGTTTCACTTCTCTGTACTATGTAGAGAACTGAAGAACCAAGAGACTCATCATTCTTTCTCATTGCAGAGTTAGCAGCTGGATCAAAAAGGAGGCATAAATAAAATGGCGAAATCTTATATTACTACAATTTAGGGTTACCGTTTCCCAGGTGGGGGAGTGGGGATCTCTCACTTTTGTGGGCTCCTGCTGGCCAGGAGGAGGAAATTCCCCCTACCCCACCCCAAACAGTGACGTTGTGCACAACACACTTTCACCCAAAAGTGACGTAGGCGCATCAGTGACATTGGGGGAGTGATGCTCTGGTTTTGGGGCAAGACTCTAAGGGCAATTTTAAGACCTCAGACTGCAAATTTATATCCTGTCCTTTTCTCTGAATCAGAGTCTCAGACCGGCTTACAATCTCCTTTATCTCCTTCCCCCACAACAGACACCCTGTGAGCTGGGTTGCCCTTTCAAGGACAACTCCTGCCAGAGCTATGACTGGCCCAAGGCCATTCCAGCAGCTGCAAGTGGAGGAGTGGGGAATCAAACCCAGTTCTCCCAGATAAGAGTTGGCACACTTAACCACTACACCAAACTGGCTCTCTCCATACTGTTTTGCCCAAAAACCAGATCATCACCCCCCAACATCATCAGTGTGCTTACATCACTTCCAGGTGATGTACGGATGTCCCCATCCATTCCTGGAATGCCCCCAACCCCTCCCCGCTCACCTCGCACAATGATTGGACCTGGCAACCCTACTACAATCCTGTATAGTAAGAGCTCTTCATAGGACTGCAGTGTCAACCTGGCCGTTATTACTGAAGCAGAATGGAGCCAAAGTACTGGGGCAACTTTATTGGCAAATAAAGACACAGCTAGAGGAATGTGGGGACTGGGCCTCAGTTGCTTCTGTTATACTCCCTCAGGTGGGAGGCAAAGATTATTATATTTGCTGTTCAGTTGCACGGTCGAGTCCGACTCTTTGTGACCCCATGGACAAAGTCATGCCAGGCCCTCCTGTCTTCCACCATCCTTGGAAGTCTGCTCAAATTTGTGTTTGTTACATCAGTAACGCTGTCCAGCCATCTCCTCTTTTGCCGTCCCCTTCTTCTTTTGCCTTCTGTCTTTCCCAGCATCAGGGTCTTCTCCAGTGAGTGCTCCCTTCTCATTTGGTGGCCAAAGTATTTGAGCTTCAGCTTCAGCATCTGACCTTCCAGGGAACAGGCAGGGCTGATTTCCCTTAGGACTGACTGATTGGATCTTCTTGCAGTCTGAGGGACTCTCAAGAGTCTTCTCCAGCACCACATCTCGAAAGCATCTATTCTTCTGTGCTCGGCCTTCCTTATGGTCCAGCTCTCACAGATTATTATATAGGGGAGAAATGCCATCCCATAGCTGGTTGAGCAATAATTTTTTTAAAAAAGCCAAAACATAGCAAAATTACTGGCAATTACACAAAGATAATTACAACTTTATAAGTGTACCATAATCACCCCTTGGGGTATACATATATTCAAAAAGTGCAAAAGTGCTTTATGACTTTATGAAACTAGACTCGTCGGATAAACCACTCAGGGCAGAAGCCAAAGTCCATTTTATACTTCTACTTGGGGCCCCTCTACTTGGGGCTACCTTTGTGCCAGACTCGGAGACTGCAGCTAGTGCAGAATGCGGCGGCCAGGCTGTTGTTGGGACTCCCAAAACGGGAACATATACAGCCGAGGCTACGTGAACTGCACTGGCTGCCGATCATATACCGGGTCCAGTACAAAGTGTTGGCCGAGGACCTACCTACCTGAGGGACTGTCTCTCCCCGTATGAACCCCAGAGGGCACTGAGATCAGTTGGGAAAAATCTAATGACCATCCCTGGGCCGAGGGAGACTAAATATCAGAATACTAAGGTACGGGCATTTTCAATCGCGGCCCCTACCCTATGGAACCGACTCCCCGAGGAGGTGTGGGCCCTGCAGAACCTTGATCAGTTCCGCAGGGCCTGCAAGACTGCCCTTTTTAAGCTCGCACATCTGGACTGTTAAGAAGATCGGCAATTAAGCATCCGCCAATGCAGTTTAAGACCATACCGCTGAATAACTGCACTTACTGGACTGTTTTAATGCTGTTAAGTTAATGTTTACTGTTTTATATTGTTAAATTTAAAGGCTTTTAACCACTGTATGTTTTTATGAAATGTTGTTAGCCGCCCTGAGCCTGCCGAGGTGGGGAGGGCGGGATAGAAATAAAATTTATTATTATTATTATTATTATTATTAACGTTCATACATCCACTGCGTTCTTGAAAATTTCCAAAGGACATCAAATTCCTTCCTTTTACACCAGTGGAACAAAGATGAAAACCCCGTTAATTGAAATTCTGGTGATGGGGCCACAGGCTGGAACCGGCCGTTTCACTGTCGAGGTTCGTTGGACATATATGATGGGGCATGAACATTGCTCAATGTCATTCTAAGCCTGACGAGTCATGAAGCTGGCTCCTCCCAGGATGTCCAATAATAGCAATAATAGCATGGGTTTACCCCATTTCATATTTTAAGGACCAGGTCTGGGGGAAATGGTACAGACATACAAACTAGTATAACCATGGGTCTTGATGCCTTTCCCCCCTGAAAGTAAAAACCACTTTAGGGGAGGAATGTTTAGAGCAGAGAAATAGTGGACAAGATGGCAGGGTCACTTAACGCCAGGGCTTTTTTTGTAGCAGGAATCCCTTTGCATATTAGGCCACACCCACTTAATGTAGCCAAGTCTCCTGGAACTTACAGTAGGGTGTTATAACAGCACGCGCCTCCCGGTCTCAATGGATCGCTATTAGAAGCGGCTTATGGCTACCCCAGCCCCTCTTCCTCCTCAGTTCGTCCTTTAAAATTTTACCTCAGGACTGTTGAACTCAAGGGGTGGGTATAATATGGATTTCTCAATACTAGTCTCTTCGGGGTTTTTTTGTTTTGCTCTCAGATGGATATAAACTCAGTTTGTAGGGGGCCACAGCAGCTTTGATGGTTTTTCTAATATACAGGAACCAGAGAACTTTAAAGTAAACCACAGATATTTATTTATACACACACTCTCTTCAACTGGGGAATGGGAAATATTTACATGGGCTATATTGTATCTGAAGCAGTTAACAAGTTGCTCAGTAGTTCAGGCTTTATAATATATATTTCCTTAGGTCTCTCAGGTTTCACAGATTATATAGATTTCACTCTCCAACACTATTATAGGCTGGCCTCTTGGGTATAATGTGCCAAGTCTCTCAAGTCGACTGGTGTCTCTTCTCCCAGCCCTTCAGACTTCTAGACCCACATCTATTCCCTCATCCACCTCTTTAGCTCTTAAGAGAAGTGTATCTGTGTCTGTGACCTATCAGGTCTTTACTGTGACTCTCCTTTTGTCACACACAGCCCCTTGGCTGTTTCTATAGAGCTAGCAGAGAGCTTTGCTTCTCTCGAAGACTCTCCTCAGCTCCTGTCTCAGCTCCCTCTAAGACCAACTGCTCTCTTCAGCAGTCTCCCTCAGACTCTGTCTGACACTAACTGCTCCCAGCTGTTAGCTGTCAATCCCTTCTGAGAGTTCCGAGCACTCTGGCCCCCACCCTCAGGTCATCTGACGCAGGCTCTATGCGTCCTTAGTTTTCTTGTTAACCCATTCATTACCGTCACAGGTGTGTACTAAGAGCCCTGTAAGCTCTTGGAGGATTGGCTTTATCAGGGGTGTGTGGCCTAATATGCAAAGAAGTTTCTGCTACAAAAAAAAGCCCTGCTTAACGCTTTGTCCACTTTTAGTTTTTAATTTTTTTGTCTTACTCTTCTCCAAGGAACTCAGAGTGGCTAATGTGATCTCCCCCATCAAAGTTCATGTTCACCACAACTATGTGAAGTAGGTTAAGTTGAAGAGAGTGAGTGGCTCGTGGCAGGTTGAACATTTGAAGCAGGACTGCTGTTTGTCCCGGTTCAAACTGCTTGCCTGCCCTGGGCTCTCAGCTTACACACACACTGGGTGTTTTTACATTCAATTTGATCCAGAGTTTTAGAGTCTTCTATTCTCCTGCCACCGTTCCGCTTTAATTATTTTCCTTTTACATTGGTGGATTTGCTGTGCACATTTTGTGTAGCCAAACTTCTATATTTCCGGCTGAAAGTGTTTCAATTTTGCTCTGATCAGAGGGCAGACGGAATACCAGTGCTTAATTAAATGTATACGATTGCTTGGAAATCGTGTCAACCCTGCAAAAACAATACAAATTTAAATTTAAAGTAATAATAATAATAATAAATTACAAGATGAGGCAAGCACCTTGTGACTTTTGGAGGAGTCTTTTAAAACGCTTGAAAACTTTTACAATACAAGTTTGAAATGCCTGTAGAGAAATGTCCGGAGCAATACTAGTTTTGAGAAAAACATTACAACAGCATCTTCAGAACCCATCTCACCAAAACACATGTAGATGCTTTGGGCAGCAACGATGCAAAACAGTTGTGAGAACTTTATGTAGTGTAAAAGGTGCATTCCCAAAGCGGAGACAGAGAGTCACAAACTGTCAGTGTAAAAACACCCACTGATGTGTGGATGATGGGTAAAAGTACAGGCTGTAGGATAACAGAGTGTGAAAAAATAAAACCAGAGTCATGCTTCTATACTATATAACCCAAAATAGACCAAACAGGGGCAAGAAGACCCTGGACAAACAGCATCCTAATAACCTGAATAAAAATAGGTCGAACCAGGGTCAATATCAATATCGAACCAGGGTTTATATCAAATCATTTGATATAAAAGCAAAACATAATCCGAGATAATTTCAGGGGTAAACTTAGGGTTGCCAAGTCCCCTTCAAGAAATATCTGGGGAAACTTCAGAAATTGATGAACATTATAAGAATAAAAGGGAAAATAACAAATACATGGAAGGAAGCTGTTATTTCGTTCATTCCAAAAGAAGATAGAGATGTCACGATAGAGATGTCACGAATTTCACTATTAAATAATTATTATAAAATATATACAATAATATTGGCAGAACAGCTTAAACATCATTTGATAAAATTTATAAAGGAGGATAAAGCGGGGTTTCTTCCCAAAAGGCAAATAAGATACAATATTAGAACTGTTGTAAATATCGTGGAATATTATGAAAGGCATCCAGAAAAGGAAGTAGCATTATTCTTTGCGGATGCAGAGAAAGCATTTGATAATTTAAACTGGGACTTGACGTTTGCAGTAATGGAGAAAATGGAGCTGGGGGAAAACTTTATAAGGATGATAAAAGCAATATATACTGAACAACGTGCAAGGCTATGTATAAATGCTGATCTTACAGAAGATATGACAATTAGCAAAGCTACAAGACAAGGCTGTCCGCTTTCCCCACTGTTGTTTATAATGACTCTTGAAATTTTACTGATGCAAATCCAAGAAGATAAAGAAATAGAAGGATTAAAAGTAAAAGGATTTACTTATAAATATAGGGCATTTGCAGATGATATAATGTTTATAAATGAAAATCCCATAAAGTAACACCTTTGTTGTTAGTTAAAATACAAGAATATGGAGAACTGGCGGCACTTTATATTAATAAAGAAAAATCAAAACTATGTAAAAATATGCAAGTAAGCAAACAAAAGGAACTGTGGAAGCTAACGGGTTGTGAAGTTACCTCTAAGATAAAATATTTGGGTGTGGAGATAACAATGAAGAATATTGATTTGTTTAAAACAATTATGAGAAGCTATGGCGTAAAATGGATGACGATATGATAAAATGGAATAAACTTAATTTGTAATTGCTTGGCAGAATAGCTGCAATTAATATTCTGCCAAGAATAATGTATTTGTTTCAAACTATTCTGATTGTGAAAGACAGTAAACAATTTAATAAATGGCAAAGGAAAATTTCAGAGTTTATGTGGGCTGGGAAGAAACCAAGGGTCAAAATGAAAATTTTAACAGATGCAAAAGAGAGAGGAGGATTCCAATTACCAGATTTAAAATTATATCATGAAGCAGTTTGTTTAGTGTGGATAAAAGAATGGGTGACACTGTTAAACAAAAAACTCTTAGTGTTGGAAGGTCTTGGAAATAAATTTGGCTGGCACGCTTATATGTACTATGGGGAAAAAAGATGGATGATTTTTTCTCTCACCATTATATAAGAAACAATTTGCTAAATACATGGATGAAATATAAGAAATATGGGGATGAGAGAAAACTGTTATGGATAGTGCCAGCAGAAGTAATAAAAATAACAGCTAAGACGGGTGAAAAAAAGTGGTTGTCATATAATCAGCTATTAAAAATACAAAGTGGCAAAATAGAATTGAAAACTGCTGAAGAGCTGAATAATAAATATGATTGGTTCCAAATGCAACAAATAAAGAGCTTGGTGGAAAATGATATTAAAACTGAAGGAATAAGAAAAGAGCAAATGGAAATGGAAAAAGTTCTGCTTGGAGACAATGAAAAATTAATTTCAAAATTATATAAATTACTCTTAAAATGGTCTACGGAAGATGAACTAGTGAAATCTCAAATGATTAAGTGGCCAATTAATGTAAATAAAGAAATACAGATGGAAACTTGGGAATATTTGTGGAAGAACTCTATGAAGCTTTCGACGTGTCATAGTATTAAAGAGAACTGTTTTAAAATGATGCATAGATGGTATATGACTCCTAAAAAGTTGGCAAAGATGAATAATAAGATGCCAGATAGGTGTTGGAAATGTAAAAAACATGAAGGTTCTTTCTACCATATGCGGTGGGCTTGTGAAAGAGCAAAAAAGTATTGGCAGATGATTCAACAAGAAATTTCTAGGATCTTGGGATACAAATTTAAGAAAGTTGCAGAGACTTTTCTGTTGGGATTACAAATGGAAAAATTTCCAAAAGAAGATAGAACTATAATTTAGTACTTGCTTTCAGCTGCTAGGACATTATATGCGCAGTTGTGGAAGCAAGAAAATATACCAGAGAAATGGGATTGGAATGTAAAAGTTATGACATGAAGTGATATGGACAAATTAACAAGAATTTTATGAGACTATGATTTAGAATCGATCTCCATAGGGAATAATGGACTGCCCAGCAGACATTCCCCCTCCCCTTTTTTTCTGATGACCCTGAAGCGGAGGAAGGGTCTTCAGACCAGTGGATCCCCTGCTTCCACCTGGGGATTGGCAACCCTAGATAAAGTTATTTTTATAAAGTATAAAAATTAATTCCTAGAACAGGGCTGAACCCGGGATAAGTCACAAGTGTGAAATTACCCAATGCTAGCTAAGCCCACATTTTCGCTTTTAACTGCAACTCCTCATTAAACACTGGGAGTAGAAGGAGAAAAGTGAGTTTGGCTGTGAGGAAAATAGCTTTGGGGCAAATACAGGGTTATGGTCATATGCGCTGATGCAGCATCCAGTTTCCCTTGGATTCAGCTATTTCTGAACAAATGTCTGGATCTTGTTCAAGTGAATGACAATTGGCCTAAGCGGGTGGCATATAAAATGTGTGCGTGTCATGTTTTGTTTTTTGTTTTCTTATGCCATATAAAACAGAGTATTTGTTTCAGAGATTTTGTTAAGGAACAAGTTTTTTTTGACTGATTAAAAAAAATTCTTAATGATATGAAGGAGGATAAGATGATGATACTGGATTTATATCCCACCCTCCACTCTGAATCTCAGAGGCTCACAATCTCCTTTCCTTTCCTCCCCCACAACAGACACCCTATGAGGCGGGTGGGGCTAAGCTCTCCCAGAAGCTGCCCTTTCAAGGACAACTCTACCAGAGCTATGGCTGACCCAAGGCCATTCCAGCAGCTGCAAGTGGAAGAGTGGGGAAATCAAACCCAGTTCCCCCAGATAAGAGTCCACGTGCTTAACCACTACACTAAACTGGCTCTCTAAGTGGACAATACCTGCTCAGAATTGCAAATTTGACTTTCTAAAATTTGACAGGATGAAATATGACTTGTGATTTAATTTTGATTTTGTTTTTCACATTTAACAGTCTCAGTTTCCACATGCTTCCTCTGCTAGGACCAACCTCTAATTGAATTGGAACCCAATGCAATCAACACACTTCTGTAATTTGGCATTTTATTTTGTCTTCTGATCCAATCTGTCTTTCTGTTGAATGGGATTTTAATTAAAAACTGAAAAAAATTAGTCCAAATCTCTGAATGTGTTGGAATGAAACAAATTTTGAATTAGATATCATTAAAAAAACATGCGGATTGGCAGTACAAACAGAATATTGGAAGTCTAATATTGCTATGATCAGTTCTGTTATGTATTGGGCTGAAGGCATCTGCTACATGCTTGGACTTGTTCCTCTGGAGACTGACGGAGCTTTGAGTGGGGAGAACAACAGAAGCTGGGATCCAAAGACTAACCAATGGAAAGTGGCAGCAGCGGACTGGTTTGTATAAATAGGGAGCTGTCCAAAAAGACCGCCACAACCACGTTTAACTTTAAAAGGGGTAAATACACTGAGATGAGGAGGCATGTGAGGAGGAAACTGAAAGGAAAAGTACATACGGTCAAAACTCTTGGGGAAGCTTGGACACTATTTAAAACTATAATCCTAGAAGCTCAGATAAAATACATACCACAAGTTAGGAAAGGCACAAACAGGCATAAGAAAAGGCCTGCATGGTTAACAAACAAAGTAATGGAAGCTGTAAAAGGTAAGAAGGACTCCTTTAAGCGGTGGAAAACCAGTCCAAATGAGATTAGTAAAAGGGAACACAGGCTGTGGCAAATCAAATGCAAGACTGTGATCAGGCAGGCAAAAGGGGACTATGAGGAGCATATTGCAAAAAACATAAAGACCAACAATAAAAATTTCTTCAAATATATTAGAAGTAGGAAACCAGCCAAGGAGGCAGTGGGGCCCTTGGATGACCATCGGGTAAAAGTATGATGGGAGAAAGGTTTTATTGTGACAATTATCATTCAAGAAGTATTTTAAGGTAGACGCTGAGCTGATATAATTTAGTACACCTTCCAGTGATGCCAGGGGTATGCAAATGAGTTGTGCTAATGAGCTCCAGCACCTCTTTTTCTCCAAAATGACCCCTGCTGTAGCTAGTGAGTGTGCTGAGAACTTAAAGTGGGAAAGGGTTAACTTTAGGATGTTATCATTTATTTAAGGAAGGTGTTCTTTATTGGTAGGTAAAAGCTTCTAGTTTTAAAAATAAATGTTCTTATGCACCTTATGCATTTCTGATGCTAACAAGTCACAGAGACTAAAATACAGAGAGACAGGCTTGGAGAGATGAAGTTTCTGTTGGCTATAAGGCAGATGTTTTTTTGCCTACAACTCCTATCAGCCCCAGCCAGCATGGCTAATGGCTGGGGCTGATGGGAGTTGTAGGCAAAAAACATCCGGAGAGCTACCATTGGCCACCCCTGCTATAAGGAAAGAACTGCTTTTCTATTTATTTATTTATTGTTTACCTTGACTTCCAGAAAGCTTTTGATAAAGTTCCTCATCAAAGGCTCTTTAGTAAGCTCGAGAGTCATGGAGTAAAAGGACAGGTCCTCTTGTGGATCAAAAACTGGCTAATTAATAGGAAGCAGAGAGTGAGTATAAATGGGCAGTCTTCGCAGTGGAGGACGGTAAGCAGTGGGGTGCCGCAGGACTCAGTACTGGGTCCCATAATCTTTAACTTGTTCATAAATGATTTGGAGTTGAGAGTAAGCAGTGAAGTGGCCAAGTTTGCAGATGACACTAAATTGTTCAGGGTGGTGAGAACCAGAGAGGATTGTGAGGAACTCCAAAGGGATCTGTTGAGGCTGGGTGAGTGGGCGTCAACGTGGCAGATGAGGTTCAATGTGGCCAAGTGCAAAGTAATGCACATTGGGGCCAAGAATCCCAGCTGCAAATACTAGTTGATGGGGTGTGAACTGTCAGAGACTGACCAAGAGAGAGATCTTGACTTCCAGAAAGCTTTTGATAAAGTTCCTCATCAAAGGCTCCTTAGAAAGCTTGAGAGTCATGGAGTAAAAGGACAGGTCCTCTTGTGGATCAAAAACTGGCTGAGTAATAAGAAGCAGAGAGTGAGTATAAATGGGCAGTCTTCGCAGTGGAGGACGATAAGCAGTGGGGTGCCGCAGGGCTCGGTACTGGGTCCCATGCTCTTTAACTTGTTCATAAATGATTTAGAGTTGGGAGTGAGCAGTGAAGTGGCCAAGTTTGCGGATGACACTAAATTGTTCAGGGTGGTGAGAGCCAGAGAGGATTGTGAGGAACTCCAAAGGGATCTGTTGAGGCTGGGTGAGTGGATGTCAACGCAGATGCGGTTCAGTGTGGCCAAGTGCAAAGTAATGCACATTAGGGCCAAGAATCCTAGCTACAAATACAAGTTGATGGGGTGTAAACTGGCAGAGACTGACAAAGAAAGAGATCTTGGGGTCGTGGTAGATAACTCACTGAAAATGTCAAGACAGTGTGCGTTTGCAATAAAAAAGGCCAATGCCATGCTGGGAATTATTAGGAAGGGAATTGAAAACAAATCAGCCAGTATCATAATGCCCCTGTATAAATCGATGGTGCGGTCTCATTTGGAGTACTGTGTGCAGTTCTGGTCGCCGCACCTCAAAAAGGATATTATAGCATTGGAGAAAGTCCAGAAAGGGGCAATTAGAATGATTAAAGCGCTGGAACACTTTCCCTATGAAGAAAGGTTGAAACGCTTGGGACTCTAGCTTGGAGAAACGTCGACTGCGGGGTGACATGATAGAGGTTTACAAGATAATGCATGGGATGGAGAAAGTAGAGAAAGAAGTACTTTTCTCCCTTTCTCACAATACAAGAACTCGTGGGCATTCGATGAAATTGCTGAGCAGAAAGGTTAAAACGGATAAAAGGAAGTACTTCTTCGCCCAAACGTGATTAACATGTGGAATTCACTGCCACAGGAGGTGGTGGCGGCCACAAGCATAGCCAGCTTCAAGAGGGGTTTAGATAAAAATATGGAGCAGAGGTCCATCAGTGGCTATTAGCCACAGTGTGTGTGTATATATAAAAAAATTTTGCCACTGTGTGACACAGAGTGTTGGACTGGATGGGCCATTGGCCTGATCTAACATGGCTTCTCTTATGTTCTTATGTTCTTATCTTGGGGTCATGGTAGATAACTCACTGAAAATGTCAAGACAGTGTGCGATTGCAATAAAAAAGGCCAATGCCATGCTGGGAATTATTAAGAAGGGAATTGAAAACAAATCAGCCAGTATCATGATGCCCCTGCATAAATCGATGGTGTATAAATCGATGGTATAAATCATTTGGAATAATGTGTGCAATTCTGGTCACCGCACCTCAAAAAGCATATTATAGCATTGGAAAAGTGCAGAAAAGGGCAACTACAATGATTAAAGGTTTGGAACACTTTCCCTATGAAGAAAGGTTAAAACGCTTGGGGGTCTTTAGCTTGGAGAAATGTCGACTGTGGGGTGACATGATAGAGGTTTACAAGATTATGCATGGAATGGAGAAGGTGACATGATAGAGGTTTACAAGATTATGCATGGAATGGAGAAGGTAGAGAAAGAAGTACTTTTCTCCCTTTCTCACAATACAAGAACTCGTGGGCATTCGATGAAATTGCTGAGCAGTCGGGTTAGAACAGATAAAAGGAGGTACTTCTTCACCCAAAGAGTGATTAACATGTGGAATTCACTGCCACAGGAGGTGGTAGCAGCTACAAGCATAGCCAGCTTCAAGAGGGGTTAGATAAAAATATGGAGCAGAGGTCCATCAGTGACTATTAGCCATAGTGTGTATATATATAAAAAAATTTTGGCCACTGTGTGACACAGAGTGTTGGACTGGATGGGCCATTGGCCTGATCTAACATGGCTTCTCTTATGTTCTTATGTTCTTATCTTGGGGTCATGGTAGATAACTCACTGAAAATGTCAAGACAGTGTGCGATTGCAATAAAAAAGGCCAATGCCATGCTGGGAATTATTAAGAAGGGAATTGAAAACAAATCAGCCAGTATCATGATGCCCCTGCATAAATCGATGGTGTATAAATCGATGGTATAAATCATTTGGAATAATGTGTGCAATTCTGGTCACCGCACCTCAAAAAGCATATTATAGCATTGGAAAAGTGCAGAAAAGGGCAACTACAATGATTAAAGGTTTGGAACACTTTCCCTATGAAGAAAGGTTAAAACGCTTGGGGCTCTTTAGCTTGGAGAAATGTCGACTGTGGGGTGACATGATAGAGGTTTACAAGATTATGCATGGAATGGAGAAGGTGACATGATAGAGGTTTACAAGATTATGCATGGAATGGAGAAGGTAGAGAAAGAAGTACTTTTCTCCCTTTCTCACAATACAAGAACTCGTGGGCATTCGATGAAATTGCTGAGCAGTCGGGTTAGAACAGATAAAAGGAGGTACTTCTTCACCCAAAGAGTGATTAACATGTGGAATTCACTGCCACAGGAGGTGGTAGCAGCTACAAGCATAGCCAGCTTCAAGAGGGGTTAGATAAAAATATGGAGCAGAGGTCCATCAGTGACTATTAGCCATAGTGTGTATATATATAAAAAAATTTTGGCCACTGTGTGACACAGAGTGTTGGACTGGATGGGCCATTGGCCTGATCCAACATGGCTTCTCTTATGTTCTTATGTTCTTATTTTATCTGCATATTTACCAGTTTTTATCCCTAAGGCCTTCCGTTTGCCCAGGGAGGGCAGGAGATCTGTCATCCCCAGCTCCTACTGGTGGAATTAAAATTGCCAGGGCTTTTTTGTAGCAGGAACTCCTTTGCATATTAAACTTCACCCCCTTGATATAGCCAGTCCTCCTGGAGCTAACAGGCCTCTTCTTACAGGGCCTAATGTAAGCTCTTGTAGGATTGGCTACATCAGGAGTGTGTGGCCTAATATGCAAAGGAGTTCCTCCTATTAAAAAAAGCCTTGAAAAATGCCATCAGGTGATGGCTTTAGGTCACTCCCAGGGAAAACCCAGAAGTGAAATCATATTGCTCTAGGGATCATCAATATGGTTTTTCTACAGAGTTTCTGGCAATTCCCCTAGAGACATGACATCACTAATACAGGCAACCGTACTGCCTTCCAAGTAGCTCAGGGTGGGTACGTTGTATTCCTCTTCCATTCCATTTTGTCCTCCCTCTCTCAGCCTGGCCTGGATAGCCCAATCTCCTCAGATCTCAGAAACTAAGCAGGGGCCACCCTGGCTAGTATTTAGAAGGGTGACCTCCAAGGAATACCAGGGTTGTGACGCAGAGGCAGCAATGGCAAACCACCTCTGAAATGTCTCTTGCCTTAAAAACAAGTCTAGCTTGTTACCTAATGGTGCATAACACTAAAAGTGCTAGAACTTATCCAGGTCAGGAATAAAGAAGAAGAGAAGAGAGAAGAAATTAGGGCTGCCAAACTCAGATCCCCCAGTCTGGAGGGCCCCAAACTGCCAGCAGGGAGCAGGCCGCTGGGGGGATCCCCACCCCAAAGAGCCCCATCACCATGCACCAACCCTGGCAATGACATCACTGAGAAGTGACGTTATCATGCTGGAGACGTGCCAGGGACACTCTAGGACTTGCAGTAAAAACTGTATGGTACCGGTGTGACACTCTAGGAATTGTGGTAAAACTCTATGGTACCATAGAGTTTATCTATGTGCTTTTTGCCATTGTGAAATGCATAAAGCGAGTCCTTTGCAATGACGTCATCACTTGGCCAGGTGACATTCTCATGCCAGCAACTCTAGAAGAGATTAGATTTATACTCTGCCTTTCACTCCGAGTCTCAGAGCAGTTTACTGTCTCCTTTCCCTTCCTCTCTCCACAGCAGACTCCCTGTAGGGTGTAGCCAGATAATTTTAGATGCTGATTCAGTTACGGGCGCATGAAGGAAATGCACACTTTCCCTGTGAACTTGCCTGAGACCTTTTGTTGAGCACATCGGCTGGTGCCCTAGACTTCTGCAGCACAGTCTTGCCCACATGGTACCATCATCACAATTTGAACCTTCTGTGCGTCTTGCCTTCTCTCTGGCACCCCGCACGAAGAACTTCATCACTAGATTGCCATTTCTGTGACCGTGAGGGGTGGCGCAACCCACCAAACAGTAGTTTGTAAATCCAGACATTAGAACAAACCACAGTTTGTGGTGAACAATCTAGCTACAAACCTTAGAGTTGGATCTAGACAATTTTTTCCCCACTCATGGAAGGCAAGATTATATTTCTGCCAGTTTCCCCCATCCTGCTGTAAACTTCTGATTGGCCACCATGCCATTCTTGAAGGTATCCTGCACCTTAGGAGTAACATATGGGGAGGTCAGTGGGCTGAATTCATCCAGACAACCACACAAGATTTGATCAGAGAGGGGTTTTTTTAAGTATATCATGATACCGGAATGTAGCCCAAGTCAGCATATACCAGGGGTGGCCAAACTTGCTTAACAGAAGAGTCACATAGAATAAACATTAGATCTTTGAGAGCCACAAGACATGAACATCAGATGTGGGAGGGAGGGAGGGAGGAAGGAAGGAAAGAAGTTGGAGAGGGAGAGGTGGAAGGAAAGCAACTTTAAATGCATTCTCCAAGCTGCTGGCTGGCTTGGCTTGGAGAAGCTATTTAAAGAGACAAATGCCTTCTCCAAGTCACCCAACATGGTGGTGGGGGCTTCAAGAGCCACACAAGATGTGTGAAAGAGCCACATGTGCCTCCAGAGCCACAGTTTGACCACTCCTGGCATATGCAAATCACCTGGAAGAGTCAACTTGGTGTTGATTTCAGCTGAGGGGGGCAGAGATGACCAGAACTGCATCTGCATATCATGGGATATTGGGCTATCTTTGTGCTCTAGCTGTTGTTCAGGACTGGGTTGTCTTGCCCACACAGGCCAATGATAGCACAATGTTCAGCCATGTAGAGACCTCCCAGTCAGTATTCTCTCTAAGCTGAGTTAGCGTGAGCTAGCTCACAGGGTTTTTTTAACTTCCGGCTCACATATTTTTGTCTTCGCTCAAGGATGGCCCCAGAGCAATGCTCCCTCTAAGCTGTTGAGTCTTGTGAGCAAAAATTCTGCTTCATGAGCTACTGGCATTAAAGTTGTGAGCGACTGCATCAATGAGTTTGTTCTGGGGGGCTATATTTCCTGAGCTAAGACAAAAATCTGTGAGCCAGAGGCTAAAAAACTGTGAGCTACCCCAGACTAACTCAGCTTAGAGTGAACACTGCCCCAGAGCACACTAATTGATGCAGTAGCTCACCACTTTCATGCCAGTCGCACACAAAGTAAAATTTTTGCTCACAAGACTCCACAGCTTAAAGAGGGCTTCTGTCATCTAGATACAATTTTTTTCCCAGGCTATGTTTAACAAGACTGTTTTTCCTGTGCAAAAAGAAGTGTTAAATATCAGTAAATGAGATTAAAGTTGGAAAAAAAATTCCCGCAAATAGCTTCCTTATACAGCATAGACATTTTGATCACGTTAATTAGCCTTTAGCAAATAGATTTTACATATGTCACGGTACATAAATAAGCGCAGGATGCTAAATCTAATTCTGTTTCAGAATCTCATAAGGGTAACATGTAAATATTAGGTCTCCATAATATTTACTGGCCTAAACTGCTAATTTATTTCCACAAAGAGCGATTTTGATAGAAAAAACTCTCTTTTTAAAACAGGAAGCTTAAGGATTGCCTCGTTTAATTAAGCCAGTCTGGCCCCTCTGGTGTTTTATTTCCAATCAGATGCATGAAGGAGGTAGCCTTCTTTGTTTTTTAACATCTTCTGGCCTGCCTGGTACACTTCTCGATTTAGATATTTTGATAGGGTTGCCAAGTCTGTGTTGGAAAATACCTGGAGATTAGAGTTCCCTCTAAGCTGAGTTAGTGTGAGCTAGCTCACAGTTTTTTTAGCTTCCAGCTCACACATTTTTGTCTTTGCTCAGGAAGGATGGCCCCAGAGCAATAATCCTTCTAAGCTGTGGAGTCTTGTGAGCAAAAACAGGGTACAATGTCCTAGAGTCCACCCTTCCAAGCAGCCGTTTTCTCCAGGGGGGGCTGATCCCTGCCAACTGATTAGCTGTCAAAGCGGGAGATCTCCAAGCCTCCCCTGGAGGCTGGCAACCATATATCCTTGCTTTTCTCCCCCAATGGGACCTCTAGTGAAGCCCTGCCATTACTTTGTCACTTTATTTCAGGAGTGCTGAGAATTTAAGTGTGATGACCACCATTGCCAGCTGAAATTCCCTTCCCTCATTTCATTGAGACAAAATCAGGTGTTTGGCTTTTTTTTTCACCAGGTGTAAGATAAAGCCCCTACTTTTCATACACATGGACATCGTGATCACCAGGGTGCCTGGAGTTTTGACTCGCACACATCTGCTCTAAGAAGTGGACTTTGCCCACAGTTTCTAAGGCTTATGTGGATACTATAAGCCTCAGCTTTGCAGCAGCATTCTACATCTCTGGATGGGTGTTAGCCAGAACTACAGACGAGCTTCCAGCTGTTCCTTGTGTGCCCAGTCTTGGCCTCTGCAGTGGAAGAAGCCACGCCGCCATGAACTGTACAGGCAAACAGTTTCCAGCCTGTTTCCATGAACCAAAGGCTAACACCACCAGAATCCATCTTGTTTTCCTGACTCTATATCCAACAGCTGCTTCAACTTCTGCATAAGGCAATCAAGCATATCTTAGGTGTGGATCCTGCCAGACCACTCAAGCCTTTGTCCAACAGAACTCAGGACAAAGACTGGTGCCAGAAAGAAGACTAAAGAAGAGGAAGACCATCTTCAACCAGAGCCAAGTTCCTTTGTGTAAACTGGGTGTTACCTAGGCAATGATTTGGCTTTCCATTGTCACCCTTTTAGATACATTTAATAGTCTTAAGCATCTCCCCACCCAGTAATCTCTCCCATTCTTCTCCCCAACTGTCATTTTGGAGCCTCACCCTAGTCCATTGCAACCTGAAAGTTTAACCAGGTACCCCTGGACCAAGCTTGTTCATTGGTCAGTCATGGGCACCCAACTAGGTGCCACCAATTAACTTGCTATTGGCTACTGAAGAAGTCCAGCCCTTATGATCACTGCAGAGCCTCCCCTTTTCTGAGGTCATGTACCAGCTGACCACCTGTCATCCACCCCTGTGCCTCCCATCCCCTAAGGGCTCAAGGTAGTCTTTATAACCTGTAACACAGCTCCCCACATGTGTGCATCTAGCAGTATCCCAGTTCCGCTGTCTAGATCCATCCCCGATTCTGACCACAGTTTTGGGTCCATTTCCCCCATCCTCTTATGTCACCATTGGAGCCTTCTTGAAGACTACGATCGGTAATTATCACCCTGTTTGTCTACCCATGTGTTGTCTCTATATCTCTCTCTATTTTTCCTAGGACTGTATGTATGTTTTTTTAGTATTTTATCTTGTATGGAAGCCTATATTTTTCTTAATAAATTTTAATTGTTTTTACTTAATTAGAGTCCCTAATATTTTAAGCATTACTTTTCTGGACGGTTAATCCTGTATACACAGGTGAAAGGATCCTGAGTGAGCCAGGTGCCCACCTGACAATTCCCCAATCTTGTTTTGAGGGCATTTTGGCTTACACAGGTTGCTTTGCTGTTGTTTGATGTTCACCTCCAGGCCTCATTTTGGGCAGTAGCTCACAGGAGTAAAGCTCCGGAACCTCAACATTTTATTGTACTCTTTCTTTCTTACCATCGTCCCCAAAATACTTGCTCCATTGTTCAAACCCCCTGTGAGAATTTTGCTGAACTCTAAGATTTGACAAACTTTTTAATATTTTTCCCCACAAAAAATGGGGGGGGGGACAAAACATATCAAGCAGACGGATGGAAATCTTCATCGTGCCACTTTGGCCACAGAAGAGAAAGTAATTTTAAAAGTATGATGGGAGTAAAGTTTTCTTATGACTATTATAATTCAAGAAGCATTTTAAGGTAGATGCTGAGCTGATATAATTGAGTCCAACTTCCAGTGATGTCAGGGGTGTGTGGCATATGCAAATGAGTGGTGCGAATGAGCTCCAGCATCTCTTTTTCTATTAAATGACCCCTGCTTCACCTCCAGTGCTTTTTGTTGAACAGTTTTGCATCTGTGCAGTAGCCAGTCATCCAAGAACATCATAGCTGAGCTATATCTTGGTACATACAGTTTGTTCGTAATTTATATGTCACAGTTCTCAACCCCTTTTGCTCACAGTTGGCAGTAACTTTTTTACTCACTGGAGAAGAAGGCCAATATCCCACAAGTTGTCCTACTTGCTGAATATTTAAATCGCTCATAGCTTGCCCTCTATTTGTGCCTTCACCGTTGAATGCATCCATCTTTGAAATTACTGGCTTTAGATACTTTGCAACTAATTTATCCCCTTGTGGGACAGCCTTTCAGTTATCGTCATGGGTGTCATTTGCAAGATAAGAAATCTGTATCATAAAGGCAACAAGCCCAGTGACACATCTCTTTTTAGACATGTAAATGGTTTTACAGATGTGTTTCTATGCAAATGCTGGGGCAGGGGAATCAACAGTGCCCAGTTTGTCCCGTGAGAACATGCACGCATAAATTGGTCACCATCCAGACAGTTGTGTAGTCTTTCATAGAATCATAGAATTGGAAGGGACCTCCAGGGTCATCTAGTCCAACCCCCCTGCACAATGCAGGAAACTCACAAATACCTCCCCATAAATTCACAGGATCCTCATTGCTGTCAGATGGCCATCTAGCCTGTTTCAAAACCTCCAAGGAAGGAGAGCCCACCACCTCCTGAGGAAGCCTGTTCCACTAAGGAACCGCTCTAACAGTCGGAAAGTTCTTCCTAACATTGAGCCGGAAACTCTTTTGATTTCAACCCATTGGTTCTGGTCCTACCTCCTGTGGCCACAGAAAACAATTCCACACCATCCTCTATATGACAGCCCTTCACGTACTTGAAGATGGTGATCATATCACCTCTCCGTCTCCTCCTCTCCAGGCTAAACATACGGAGCTCCTTCAACCTTTCTTCATAGGACTAGTTCGATAGGCAAGTTAGAAGAGTTCAAAGAGATTCAAAGGGATCAAAAACCTGGTTTGGGTTTTGTTTTGGGGGGGTGGGTTTGGCCACTGTGACACAGAGTGTTGAACTGGATGAGCCATTGTCCTGATCCGACATGGCTACTCTTATGTTCTTAAGAGTTTGATCAGTTTGTTTGTTTTTTTCATTTTTAAACTGATATATTTTTAAAGATCAGGAAAAATGAGTTAGCTGACATTTTATGTAGAAATATTGATTTTTGTAAAAAAAATTGCTACATTGTGAGCCTTTGTGGCAATATTTTAGAATTTATGTTTTTAACAAATTATGATGAATGCTAACTTTATTATTGAAAACTCAGGTCGCTTAGCCATTTTATAAGAAGATTTTCTGAAACTTGGCCAGATTGCTTTTCTCACCAACCAAATTTTTGTCCCATATCTCAGCTGGATAGGACAAAATGCCTGGATTTTATCAGGGGTAGAATTGTACAGCATTATAATGCTAGAATGGTTTAACCACCATGTTTACTGACCATGGTGACTCAAGGTAAGTGATTCTTCATTTGATACTAGGGGTATTAGGACGGCAGAAGCGCATCCCTATCTAGGAAAGATTGGAGGCTATTGGGCAGAAGTAAAAGCTGATTATTTGCCGCTCCTTGTCAATCACTCCAGTGAAGACGTCAATCTGTCACTCGGAACGTGGTTCCACAGACTGACAGCACAGATTCCTGTTGTCAAGTCGTGTAATAAGCGATCTCTTCTTGGCAGGGCAGACAGAAAAACCGATGAATGGCTGATGAGGTCTGTTGAGTGCAAACGTTTCTGCCAGTGCCCAAAGCAAATTCAAAATGAACAGCTGAAGTTGTGCTGCCTAGTGAGAAATAATAGCATTTGCAAAAATTGAGGAGGGGGAGGGAGAGATGCCCAACCATAAGCATGATAATTAGAGGAGGGGGGCTGAGTGTAAGCATCTTTGAGCATTCGTATCACTTCTGTGGAAATGTGTGGTGCTGCTCATGTGGAGACTATATGGCTTGGGCCAGGGGTGGAATTCTAGCAGGAACTCCTTTGCATATTAGGCTGCCCCCCCCCAATGTAGCCAATCCTCCAAGAGCTTACAAGGCTCTTTTTTGTAAGCTCTTGGAGGATTGGCTACATCAAGGGGGTATGGCCTAATATGCAAAGGAGCTCCTGCTAGAATTCTACTCCTGGCTTGGGCTAAATGTTTGTGGCCAGGGGCTTTCCAGTGTTATGTCCTGATGGGATAAGCTTTACCACTTCAGGCTAAACATGGGGGCTCGCATGGCCACATGTCCTCCATACCCCCAACACTTTCCACCACACAGACAAACTAGAAAATCAAGGAGAATCTGGACTTTGTCCCAATGTGCTTTTCTATATGAAATATATGAAGGAGCAGGGGTGGAATTCTAGCAGGAGCTCCTTTGCATATTAGGCCACATACCTCTGATGTAGCCAATCCTCCAAGAACTTACAAAAAAACCCCTTGGCTACATCAGGGGTGTGGATTGGTTATATCAGCGGTGTGTGGCCTAATAGGCAAAGGAGCTCCGCTGGAATTCCACCCCTGTGAAGGAGCAGCGCAGATACAGGTTGTCCTCCAGTGTGAAAAGAAATAGGCTTAAAACGCTAAAGGTCTGAAGAGAACTGTTTCTGATGGCTGCTTTTGTGCAGGGCTTTTTATGTAGAAAAAACCCAGCAGGAACTCATTTGCATGTTAGGCCACACACACCCCTGATGTCAAGGTTGTTTCATGCAGCGCTTTTTGGGGTAGAAAAAGTCCAGCAGGGACTCATTTGCATATTAGACCACATCCCCTGATGCCAAGCCAGCCAGAACTGCATTCCTGTGCATTCCTACTATTTTTTAAAAAGCCCTGCTTTTGTGAATTCTAAAATGTATATTCTGCCAGGTAGTTAGAAATGGCTTCACACTTACAAATTCATATTTCCTAAGAGGCTTGCTAGATTCCTAGTCCAAAGAAGGGATAGCCATTTTGGAATTAATTAATCAAAGTCTGAAACAAGTCTCCTTGGTTCTTCAATAACAATGTATTAATCAAAGGATTAAAAATGAAAATGTTCAGTAATCTTCAGAAAACTCTGACCTGGATCGCCCAGACTAGCCCAATCTTGCAAGATCTCAGAAGTTAGGCAGAGTTGGTCTTGGTACTTGGATGAGAGACCACCAAGGAAGTCCAACAGTGCAACTCAGAGGCAGGCAATGGGAAACCACCTCTGAACGTCTCTTACCTTGAAAACCCTGCGGGGAGAATACTGGCTATTGACTCCCAATTAACAATTGCTGAAGCAAGGGGTACATGCTCACCCCGCTTCTTGGGCCTTCCCCCTTCCCAAATTTGCACGGCTCAGTACTTCTCAAATCTAATAAGCCCACATCAACATCGAGCTGTTATGTTGGCCAGACTCAACATATTTCCATCATCCGTGGTCTCTGGTAGATATAAGGGTATCCCTTACGAACATAGACAGTGCAGATGTGGTAGAGAACCTGACTCTATATGGCACATTCTACTAGACTGCCCAATACTTTCCCAGCACTGACAGCGCCTGATCAAACCTCTCCTTTTAACCCCCAACTTGGTGACAGGCAAAAGGATAGAGTTTTTGTTGGCTGACAAATGTTCCTCAATCACTGAGCAGGTTGCAGAATTTCTGGCCCTAGCAGTGAATGAGAAAGAAATTAAAAATGGAGTCAGGTAGGGAAATACCTTGCCCCACTTTTCTTAGCTAAGTTTTGCATTTAACTTTGTATTCCCATGCTGGTTGGGCTTGCAAATTACTGTGGTTTGTTTGTCCCATTTTGAAATTCCTTTGGACCTTGTTTTTCTTTTCTGTTATGCCAACAAAGGTTATGTCTGTCTGTCTGAAAACCCTGCGGGGTTGCCATAAGTCGGCTACAACTTGAAAACACTTTCCACCACTGCCGTTGGTCAGAAATCTTAGAGAATGACTGTTATACTTGTGGTGCCTTGCTGTCTGCTTTGAAGAGGGTTGCCAGACTCCAGTCTGGGTGGGATTTACCCCGATTTCGGGGGTTCTAATCCTCCTCTTGTCAGCTGGCCTGTGGGGAAAGTCCCACTCCCAAACAGCCCCCTGCCTTGACATCATTGGTACAATTATGTCACACAGAAATGATGTCATCACACCAGGCATGTTGTTCTGTGGCCTCTAGCATTTTGGCCAAAAACTCTATGGTAACTCTATGGTATCCATAAAGTTTTTACCAAAATGCTAGATTATCCCTGTGTGACATATGTACAGTGTGATGACATCAGTTCTACATGATGTCATAATGCCAATAACATTGTACACAGCAATGTTGTCCCACCCTCCCCACTCTGAGAACACTCCCTCAGCCAGGTAAGTAGACCTGAAAACCCTAACTTTGAACAGGGTGAGGGAGCAATGAAGGAAGTGCAGTGAACAGAGAAAGTGACCCAACAGCTAATCTAAGGGATGGGAACAGGGTTTTTTCCCCAGCAGGAACACACAGGAACGCAGTTCCAGCTGGCTTGGCATCAGGGGTGTGGCTTAATATGCAAATGAGTTCCTGCTGGGCTTTTTCTGCAAAATAAAGAGCCCGTTTGGTGTAGTGGTTCCGTATCTTATCTGGGAGAACTGGCTTTGATTTCCCACTCCTCCACATGCACCTGCTGGAATGGCCTTGGGTTAGTTGTAGTTCTCGCAGAGTTGTCCTTGAAAGGGCAGCTGCTGTGAGAGCTCTCTCAGCCCCTCACAGGGTGTCTGTTGTGGGGGAAGGAGATAAAGGCGATTGTGAGCTGCTCTGAGACTCTGAAATTCGGAGTGGAGGGCAAGATATAAATCTAATATCATCATCTTCTACAACATATTCCAACTAGAAATCTTAGCACAGTCTGTCTATCAATATAGCACTTGTCTGTCTAACCAAATTTTATTTCTGCCTTTCCTCTAAGGGCCCCGCTTCCAAAGATCGGCCGCAATATGCAGAGCAAGCATCATGTCATGATTCATGTTGAACAATATATTTACATGGGAAAGGGGTATGGAGACAAGAGCGCCACATTTCCCCTAATGCCGAGTTCCACCCTTCAGAATTCAATTCCATCTGAGCCATATGAACCCAAACAGCAGTTTCTTTATGCCAGAAATATTTAACCACCTAATTTAAAATTCAGCTTATGATCACAGAACAGAGGCATAACAGGTGGATCATTAGCTACCTCTAAACAGCTACATATGGTATTAAAGATCCTCCACTCTCATCAGGTTCATTAACATTTTCTTATTTACGTGAGGTGCTTATTAGTTACATGCGTGTAACTATTTCTGTCACAGGAACAGCGTGGACCATGTCGTGCTCTAAGGGGAAGGAATATGTTGGGTGTGAAGAAAAATTACATTGCTTGAACTTTGCTAACACAGAGAATAAGAGAGGAGCTGATAAAAAGGGTGGCCCTGTGCAGAGAAAGCTCTGGAGGGCGGGAGGACAATATTACTAGCCCTGTAGATGAGCAGACTTGGATTCAACAGTGGATTAAATGGAGGTTCCCTCAGCAATACCTTCTGGGGCAAGAAGGTTTTCTTAAGTTTTTAATTCAGCCCACATAAACAAGTAGCATGAAGTGTATGTAAATGTAACAGTAAGGGTTGCCAAGTACAATTCAAGAAATACCTGGGGATTTTGGGGGTGGAGCCACGAGACTTTGGGAAGGAGACAGGGACAAGGTTGTGACAAGCATAATTGAGTTCCAAAGGGAGTCCTGGCCATCACATTGAAAGGGACTGCACACCTTTTAAATGCCTTCCCTCCATTAGAAATAATAAAGGATAGGGGCACCTCCTTTGGGGGCTCATAGAATTGGAACCCCTGGTCCAATTTTTTTGAAACTTGGCAGATATTTTGAAGAGAGGCACCAGATGCTATGCTGAAGATCTGGTGCCTCTAACTCAAAAAATACCCCCCCCGATACCCACAGATCAGTTCTCTATTATACCCTATGGGAATTGGTCTCCATATGGCAAGGGTGGGGAGCCTCTGTTCCGAGGGCTGTATGCGGACCTTGAGGTCACTTGGTGTGGCCCTCAGGGATTGCTGGGCCAAACTGAGCCATGTGGCAGTCTCCCTGGGGCCTAGCTGGCCAGCGAGGATTGTGGGGCCCATCCACGCTGTGTAGCAGCCTCCCCAGGGCCAGGCAGGGACACAGGGCCCAGATGTACTGTACGGCAGCCTCCCTGGGCCTCGCTGGCTGGCCAGAATTGCTGTGGGGCCTGGAAAAGTTGCTGTCACCGTTCAGTTTGCACTTGATTATCCCAGATGGTGCTACCTAATATGCTGATATTAGCGGATGTGGTCTAATATGCTACTGAGTTCCTGCTGGGCTTTTTCTACAAAAAAGTCCTGGACCTATGCATTTGCCTAGGGCGGCGGGCCATGTGTGTGTGTGTGTGTGTGCGTGCCAGATTCGGCTCTCCCCACATGACTTCAAATAGAAAAACAATTATTTGCAATAATTTTGCTGGCCTGAATCATTCTCCCTTGGCGGAGCACTGTTTTTTAAGTCGATAATTTTTTATGGCCCGTGAATGATGTTATAAATATCCATATGGCCCTTGGCAGAAAAAAAGTTCCCCACCCCTGTCATAGGAAATAATGGAGTGTATGGCAGACATTTCCTTCCCCCTGCTTTCTGATAACCCTGAAGCGGGGGTTGGGCCTCCAAACTGGGTGATCCCCTGCCCCCACCTGGGGATTGGCAACCCTACCATAGGGATGCCAGCCCCCAGGTCTGAGTAGGGATTCCCCTGTTTTGGGGGGCTTTGGCCCACCACCAGCCGGGTGGCTGGCAGGGAAAACCCTCCCCCAAACAGTGATTTTGTTGTGCAACATCCCCAACCCAGCGATGGGCGACGTTATTGAGCTGGGACGTTGTGCAGTGACACGATGGTTTGGGGGCAAACTGTATGGTTTTTAAGCAAAAAACCAAACCCCATAGAATTTTGCCTAAAAAACTTGAGCATCGCTTCCAATATTGCCCACATGATGACGTCACTTCCAGGTGATGTCACCGTGTTGGGGATGTTGTGCTTGATGTCCTGCCCACCCCACAAATTCCCTCACCATGACAATGAGGAGAACAGGAAACCCTATGCGACCGCCATCTTGTGGACAGAGTTCTGCTCATTTCTGCTTTGCACCTGCCACATGAATCCATCCCTCACTGCATGTATTTTACTCACTAAAAAGAGAGCTATACAGGGAAGTGGGCCTCATATAATTCTGTCTCTGCTCTGAACAGGCAGGCCTTGATGATATTGGATGATACTGGATTTATATCCTGCCCTATACTCTGAATCTCAGAGTCTCAGAGCGGTCACAGTCTCCTTTACCTCTTCCCTCCGTCCCCCACAACTGACACCCTGTGAGCTGGGTGGGGCTGAGAGAGCTCTTGCAGCAGCTGCCCTTTCAAGGACAACTCCTACGAGAGCTATGGCTGACCCAAGGCCATTCCAGCAGGTGCAAGTGGAGGAGTGGGGAATCAAACCCGATTCTCCCAGATAAGCGTCCGTACACTTAACCACTACACCAAACTGGCTCTTTTGAAGATGCTTTCTCTTAAAGGTTTGCAACTGTTTTAATTGGGTTGCAACTGTTTTTAATTCCCTGGTTGTATTGATTTTATGTATATTTCTTGTTGTACATTGCCTATAGCCCGGCATTGGCTGGTATGAGGTGATTCACAAATTTAATAGATGATGATGATATTTGTGAGCTGCACATAACATCTGGGGGGCCCTATATCTTGAGGCAGAGGCACAAATTCTTCAGCATAGCATCTGGGAGGGGAACGTCAGCTGTGACTTGACAGCAAGGCAAAGAAAAGGAGTCTGCCTTTTGTTCCTGCCTGAAATTCGGGAGGGAAGATCCTGTAGGTGGAAGGACCAATCCTTGATAATTTCATCCCAATTTTATACACGTGCCGGGCTTTTTTCAAGTAGGAACGCACAGGAACACCGTTCCAGCTGGCTTGGCATCAGGAGGTGTGGCCTAATATCCAAATGAGCTCCTGCTGGGCTTTTTCTACCAAAAAACCCTGTGCGGAACAATGGTGATGTCAGGGGGTATGGCCTAATATGCCAATGAGTTCCTGCTGGGCTTTTTCTACAAAAAAAGCGCCCTGTGCATGTTTGTAAGATACTGTTGGGAATGCATTTCCAAACGAATCCAAAAAAACTCTTTCCGGGTTGATTTCTTAATAGGACTAGCTTTATTTATATAATTAAAGAATCAAGCCTTCACAGTTGCACACCCTCTAAATCCGGCTTTTGGTTTCACACTCCCCTCATTTGCATTATCTTTGTCTTAGCTGTGCTTGTCCTGTTTTCAAGTTGTTGTCTTCTGGTTCAATTTCCAAGGGTTGGTGAGTCGATAGGATACGGTTCAGCCACCGAGTATTCTTCCATCTCTATGGCAACTGTGATTTCAAACCCTTTTTATTTCATCCAAGGAGATCAGCTGGCTTTGTGAAAAGAAACAAATTGTTGTCTGGAATGGTTGTTTGGTAATAACACAAAATATTACTGAATGCCATTAATGATTTTTTTTGCATGGAATCACACAAATTACATCACGGCAGGTTCCTATTTCTCAGTTTCTATATTATACGTAGAAGCACAAGACTGAGCACAAGGGCTGAACCTTGTTACCTGTTCTAATCAATTATTTTTAGCTTGAATATTTTATGTCTGTACCAGGCTTAACGCTTGGCCCTATCTATGTGCGCTCATGCGTTCTTTGCATCCCCTGGGCTACATTCCACCTGTCGTACTAAAATACAGGGGTGGAATTCTAACAGGAGCTCCTTTGCATATTAGGCCACATACCCCTGATGTAGCCAATCCTCCAAGAGCTTAAAAAAAAAGAGCCCTGTAAGTTCTTGGAGGATTGGCTACATCAGGGGTGTGTGGCGTAATATGCAAAGGAGCTCCTGCTAGAATTCCACCCCTGCCTTCAAGTATAGTAAATTGGTCCTCTCAGGCGGTACATTGTGTGTGCCATTAAGACTTGTGAGTAGGGGTGGAATTCTATCATGAGTTTCTTTGCATATTAGGCCAAGCACCCCCAATGTAGCCAGTCCTCCAAGAGCTTACAAAAAAAGAGCCTTGTAAGCTCTTGGAGGATTGGCTACATCAGGGGTGTGTGGCCTGATATACAAAGGAGCTCCTGCTAGAATTCCACCCCTGCTAAAATATAACGGTGGCTAGGCTTGTAGCTGCACAGTGCAATCCTAAACACAGTTGCAACCTTCTAAGCTTTCAATGGGCTTTGAAGGACGCATCTCTACTTAGGATTTTGCTGCTAACGACTGACTGCTTAAATAATGAGCTGGCTTTCAAGTTTGTAAACTTAATCCGGCATGTTCATGTTCCAGAAATTGATAATGCAGCTTAAATGAAAGCAAAAAGAGGGTGGTGTGAGTAAAAGGGGATGCTGCGCTTGGGTTCTAAATCTATTTGACTTCATAGTTAAACATAGCAGAGGTCACTTTGTAGAAAAAGAGGTGCCGGAGCTCATTAGCACAACTCATTTGCATCTGCCACACACCCCTGGCATCACCGGAAGGTATGCTGAATTATATCAGCTCAGCATCTACCTGAAAATGCTTCTTGAATTATAATGGTCATCATAAAACCTTACTCCCACCATCATACTTTTAAAATGACTTTCTCCCTCTGTGGCCACAGTGGCATGATGAAGATTTCCATCTGTCTGCTTCATATGTTTTGGTTATTCCTCCCTTTTTTGTGGGGAAATATTAGAAAGTTTGTCAAATCTTAGAGTTCTGCAAAATTCTCACAGGGGGTTTGAGCAATGGGGCCCAGAAGCAAGTATTTTGCGGGGACAGGATAGATAAAAAGAGCACAATAAAATTTAGAGGTTCTGGAGCTCTGCTGCTGTGAGCTGCTGCCCAAAATGAGGCCTGAATATCAGATATAGTGACTGGCCCCTACAGATTCCTAGGTTCTTGGAGTTTAAATTCTCTTACCCAAAGGGCTGTCAAAGCCAAAGAGACCATGCAGCGATTGGATGTGCTATACCAGCCAGGAGAGTTTCAGAACATTGGTTGATTTCATTCCAGGGCTTTTTTTTTGGTAGCAGAAACTCCTTTGCATATTAGGCCACACACCCCTGATGTAGCCAATCCTCCTTGAGCCAGGGTTGCCAATTCCCAGGTGGGGGCAGGGTATCCCCCGGTTTGGAGGCCCTCCCCCTGCTTCAGGGTCATCAGAAAGTGAGGGGAGGGAAATGTCTGCTGGGCACTCCATTACCCGCTATGGAGACTGATTCCAATAGGGTATAGTGGAGAATTGATCTGTGGGTACCTAGGGCTCTGGGGGAGCTGTTATTTGAGGTAGATGCACCAAATGCTCAGCATAGTATCCAGTGCCTCTGCCCAAAAAATCATCAAAGTTTCAAAAAGATTGGACCAGGGGGTCCAGTTCTATGAGCCCTCAAAGAAGGTGCCCATATCCTTCATTATTTCCAGTGGAGGGAAGGCATTGAAAAGGTGTGTGGTCCCTTTAAATGTAATGGCCAGAACTCCCTTTGGAGTTCAGTTATGCTTGTCACACCCTTGCTACTGGCTCCACCCCAATGTCTTCTGGCTCCACCCCCAAAGTCCCCAGATATTTCTTGAACTGGACTTGGCAACCCTACCTGGAGTTTACAGTAGGCCTTGTAAGGTCTTGGAGGATTGGCTACATCAGGGCCTAATATGCAAATAAGTTCCTGCTCAATAAAAAGCCTTGGTGCTTCTAAGAACAATACTACAGGATTTGGGCTGGGACGCCATAGCTGAAGTAGTTCCTAAGACTGAAATCGGTTCCTCACACATTGGAGGGCTTACAGCCGTCAACTGTGAACTTTACAAAATGATTTTTTGAACTTTGGTCAAATTAATTCTATGGTGACAGTGCTTTGTACTTAAGCAAATATGAACAAACACAAGTCAGTTTGATGCCGCATGGTTCTGTACTGCATTGAGCTTGACTGCTGAACTGTGGGTTCTTATATCTAATACTGCAACTGGAGGAGGAAGATGATGATGATGATGATGATGATGATGATGATGATGATGATGATGATGATGATGATATTGGATTTATATCTCACCCTATACTATGAATCTCAGAGTCTCAGAGCAGTCACAATCTCCTTTACCTTCCCCCATCCCCCCACAACAGACACCTTGTGAGGTGGGTGGGGCTGAGAGAGCTCTTACAGCAGCTGCCCTTTCAAGGACAACCTCTGCCAGAGCTATGACTGACCCAAGGCCATTCCAGCAGCTGCAAGTGGAAGAGTGGGGAATCAAACCCGGTTCTCCCAGTTAAGAGTCCACACACTTAACCACTACACCAAACTGGAAAGCAAGACCAGTGTGCGGTCAATGTTGATTGGAATGACACGGGTAAGCTCTTTTGGTGTAGGGTTGCCAAGTCCAATATAAGAAATATCTGGGGACTTTGGGGGTGGAGCCAGGAGACTTTGGGGGGTGGAGCCAGGAGACACTGGGGGCGGAGCCAGGAACAAGGGTGTAACAAGCATAATTGAACTCCAAGAGAGTTCTGGCCATCACATTTAAAGGGACAGCACACCTTTTAAAATGTCTTCCTTCCATAGGAAATAATGAAGGATAGGGGCACCTTCTTTTGGGGCTCATAGAATTGGACCCCCTGGTCCAATCATTTTGAAACTTGGGGGATACTTTGGGGAGAGGCACTAAATACTACACTGAAAATTTGGTGCCTCTACCTCAAAAAACAGCTCCTCCAGAGCCCCCGAAACCTCCAGATCACTTCCCCATTATACCCTATGAGAATCGATCACATAGGGAATAATGAAGACGTTTCCCTCTCTCCCCCCCCCTCCTTTCTGGTGAGTCTGAAGCAGCGGATCGGCCTCTCTACTCACCAGTTGCTGCCAGCTTCTTCACAGAAACACAGACACACCATCCTAAATTGAAGCCTTTCAAATCAAGCCTCCGGAGGTGCAAAGGGACATGGTCCTTTGCGGGCAGGGCTCCCCCCCCACCAGCCAGCTGATTGGGGGCAGGAAGCAGCCTGGGAAAACTGAAGAAAGGGTGCTGGAATCGGGGCTAAGTGGGAAGGGCCGCCATTCCCCCCCGCTTTCCGGATTTTTGGCGAGCGGGGGGAGAAGGCTCCAAATCGGGGGTCCCCCGACTAGATGGGGGATTTGGGAAGCCTATTTTGGTGGGAGGAACTCCACCAGGAACTTGTTTGTGGGAATCCTGCCCGGAGAAACTGCTTGGTTCTCAGGTCTCACAAAGACCACAAACAGGAACTGGGTGTGACCATGTGCCTGGCATACCAGCCTGGAGCTCCCATATTCCGCATTGTGTCTGAAGAGTCAAAAGGGCACAGGCATCTCACATCCTGTTCTCTCACATTCTCACTCTTTATGCAGTATTGACAAATTGATGACTGTATTGAATCCTGTAAACAATGGTCTGTCCCCCTTGAACAGATGTATCCTGTTGTTTGTTTAAACACTATGTACTAGGCAAATATGTAGCTTCAACCCAGAATGTATAAATAAAGTAAAGGTTGGCTGAGGAAGTCAGACCTCTCTTCTTCCTGAACCTACATGTGTCGACTGATGATTCCTTCACTTGTTCATTAAGTTGCCCTATTCCTTTGCTGCCCCACCTATTGCCAGCAACAGTGAAACCTAGGGTTGCCAGCCTCCAGCTGGGGCCCAGAGATCTCCCTCTTTTACAACTGATCTCCAGCTGGCAGAGATCAGTTCCCCTGGAGAAAATGGCTGCTTTAGAACGAACTCTGTGCTATTACACCCTGCTGAGGCCCCTCCCCTCCCCAAACCCTGCCCTCTCCTAGCTCCACCCCCAAGTCTCCAGATATTTTTCGTCATGGACCTGGGAACCTTGGGAACCAGATAGTGTTCTTGGAATAGGGGAAAGATCTGAATGTTTCCAACTGGCTTGGACTCAGACTTAGCTTCAGCAAGGTTGTTGTGTCACATGCCTTCAGACTTGGACTACTCGCAGCATTGTCTGCAAAACAATTTCCTTCGTATAGAAAGCTAGCTATCAGGGGAAAAGTTTCTAGCCAATCATTCTTCCTAACTTGTTTCCGGTGTGGGAAAAGAAATACTGAAGAACATTCAGCAAGCTGAGGCTCCTTCTGTGGTCTGGCACATTCCGAACACAGGTATACTGCCTGAGTTAAGAACTAGGCCAGAATGTAGCAAGGAGGGAAATGAGCAAATGTGTGTTTGGTAGACAAGCACAGCAGAAACCCCCTTTCTCCCAGCTCACTATCACACAGCATTGGGGAAAACACGGCGTACCCGCTCCTGAACAGTAATCTCCATATTAAAAAGTTGATAATTGGATTCCATCAACTTTTCACGAGATGCCTCTATGAAAACATATGGGACTAAGAGTGTGATTCATTAACAACATTGTATGCAGTTTTCGCAGTGAAAAGGCAGCATGTTTGCACTGGCAATTGGCATCATTTTTGTTTTGTTTCCCTTTTGCCAACCCACTGAATCCAGAATCTGGATCTACAGCATTTCTTGTTCAGCGCCCCAGTAATCTCAGCAGCCAGCTACATACAGCGATGTCAATCAAACTCCAGGTCCTGACCCAGATAGCCCAGGCAAGCCCGATCTCGTCAGATCTTGGAAGCAAAGCAGGGTTGACTCTGGCAAGCACTTGGATGGGAGGCCTCCATGGAATACCATGACCGGGAAGCAGAGGCAGGCTTTATTATTCTGTGAATATCCTCCAGGCCCCCAGTAGGGGGTCATTCACCATGACTTCCAAGTGCATGCACACACACAAACACCAAAAAATCAAGCTCAAGCAGGCAAGGTGGAAGGGGAGCTTCTGGGAGAAATGTTAAGGGGCTGGGAAACATGGAGCCCCCAGTCCCCTTTTTCAAGTTTAAATGTGGTGTCTAGGGCTGGCTGGGCACTTCCTTGCCAGAAAGAGAGAGAGAGAGAGAGAGTCACAGACTGAAGCTTCATTCTAAATTCAGTTTATTTGTTGCAGGTAGGTATCAAGTAGAATAGAGAAATTCAGAAACCTGCAGTGCACTTTGCCCCTCTTCAGACTTTTAAATAACATGACAATCTCACAGAACCATCAAGAAAAATGTACTCGCCTTTTCTTCCTGGTCCCTAAAAGGTAAAGGTAGTCCCCTGTGCAAGCACCAGTCATTTCCGACTCTGAGATGACGTTGCTTTCACAACGTTTTCATGGCAGTCTTTTTACGGGGTGGTTTGCCATTGCCTTCCCCAGTCATCTACATTTCCTCCCCAGCAAGCTGGGTACTCATTTTACCGATCTCGGAAGGATGGAAGGCTGAGTCAGCCTGGAGCCAGGTACCTGAAACCCAGCTTCCACCAGGATCGAACTCAGGTCATGAGGAGAAAGCTCAGACTTCAGTACTGCAGCTTTACCACTCTGCACCTCGGGGCTCTTGGTTCCTAGAGGAAACCAAATACCAGCTCACCTCCACTTACCCCAAGACTCGCTGGGGCCTGCATACTGTTGCAGGAGCCTTTTAATGGACTCCCCTCCCCACTGCGTTCCTTGGGGAGGAAGAGAAACCAGCAGGAATCCCAATTGCACCGAGAAAGTGAGACAGCTGTTTGAAACAAAACCTCTTATTTATTTAACTTCAAACCCAAATTGTAAAACCTTCCAAACATAGAAGGGCCTGGTTTGCAGCATACAAAATTGACTCAAGGATTAACATGATTCTTAAGTGGCCTAGTCTGACTTGCAGGTGTTTATGATTTGACTCTCCCTGCAGCTAACTTCCTTATTTTTTCCCCCCAAGGCTGGACTCAAAACTTGGTAATTGGTTAATCCTAAAAACCTGTATCCAGTTGTCATACCACGATGGAGGTGAGATTGGGAGGCTGCTGACACCTTCTGGAAAATTCCTTCAAGGAGGACCCTTGATTGGGCCATTCAGACCACTTGACCCTAGAGAGGTATTAAGTATAATGCCAGTGTAGACTACTAGAGAGAAGCCATGAGAACGTTATGCTCATGCCATGCTAGCGTGCTTTGATATCTTCTTGCTCATTATGAACAGTTTTATGTCGAGTGACTTAGGTGGAATACTTATGCCTCATGAAGAGGAACCATCTAATTCCAGGTATTTCATGTACAACACAGAACAGTTCACTTTCATTTCTCTGTTACCGAGCTGTAGAAACTTCACTGTTTAGTGATGTCTTGTTTTTACATCTTTCATAAATCTTTAGAGGTTTTCAAAAGGGTCTGCTTTACTTGTGTGTTCTCTCCTCGCGAACCCACCAAATTGGGTTCAGCTAAGGTACAAAGACTAGTGACCCAGAGGGATCCAAGCTTGTGTTGTTGACAGGGTCATTTCCAGATCAAAGTTAAAGGGGATGTTTAATGCCATTGAGGGGTGAGGGTGTGTTGTAATTGGAATCAACAAAAAAATGAGGAACTGGCCCCTTCCAGGGTCTTTAGGAGGGTCTCTCATTCCCAACTTTGCATCCGGACATGACAACTTCTCTGGCTTGGGTGATGGCCACAGCGCTGGTTTGGTGTAGTGGATAAGTGTGCGGAATCTTATCTGGGAGAACGGGATTTGATTCCCCACTCCTCCACTTGCAGTTGCTGGAATGGCCTTGGATCAGCCATAGCTATCGCAGGGGTTGTCCTTGAAAGGGCAACTTCTGTGAGAGCTCTCTCAGCCCCACCTACTTCATAGGGTGTCTGGGGAAGAAGATAAAGGAAATTGTAAGCTGCTCTGAGATTGATTCAGAGAGAAAAGTGGGGTATAAATCTACAGTCTTCTTCTTCTGGTCTCTGTTGTGCCTGGGCAAGTAGCTGGAAAGGCCTCAAAATTATGTATGGCTGTTCAGTAGTTTGATTCATGCATTATCCCATGGGTAACAATTCACACCTTTGGCGCTTGTGAAAGATCCTTACCCAAAAAGATTGCGCTCCCATAGTTCTCCTGCATGACTTCCCTGTAGAGAGTTTTCTGACCCGGATCCAGCAGGGCCCATGCTTCTGGGGTGAAACAGACATACACCTCCTCAAAGGAAAAGGGATGCTGGAAGAAAAGGCAGATTCCCTCATCAGCGATCACAGCAGGCAGAGACTGCAAACTGGAAGGAAGTAGTCGGGTACAGGATGTATGGCTTGGCATGGGTAAAGGGAGAGGCATTCAAAGTCTTTCTCACCTGCAATGCCGGATTAAACCCTGTGGAGGCCCCTAGGCAGTCAAAATCTCGGGGGGGCCACCCCATCACCTGCAGGCCCCTTCTCAAAAGCCCCTTTGACAAAGCTGCGAGGGAGAGGCAGAGATGCAAATTTGGTGACCATGCAGCATCAGCCACACCAGGCAAGTGGGGCAAAGAATGGGTCAGTTGCTGGCTGCTTGTGCAGGCTGGGAGGGCTGCAAGCAGGGGGGGAACGGGGGGGGGGAGAAGCCGGCCTGGGGCCCCTAAAGGCATGGGGGCCCATGGGCCAGTGCCTATTTGGCCTAATTGTTAATCTGGCTCTGCTCACCAGGACCATTGTAGAAACTGCAGAAGCAAAAGCCCCCTTGAGAAAGGGAGGGGGGCCGCTCATCTCCCCTACCTGGACTGGAGGTAAAGCAGCCATTTCCACATCTCTGAAAAGACAAGTCATTCAACACCATCTCTCCACTGCCTGTTAGTAACAGAAATGAGGAAAGAAGGAAGGAAGGAAGGAAGGATGTTCGTCTTGACTTCCTATTCCATTTGCTTGTTTGTTCCCTGCTTCAAGCACCCCCTTCCTGGGAGTCTGAAACCCTGCCCTGGGTACACTCAACGCGGTCTGTCACACTTCACACTAAATTCTGGGGGAGGCAGAAGAGAAGTACCCATAAACCTCAGGGGGTTTCTGGCTTTTGAGAGACTTGAAATGTGCCCTATGAATTCTGGACTTCCAGAGGTTACAGCATCCCTGCTGGATCAGATCAAAAGCTCAGGAATCCTGTTCTGCTGCTGGCTCAGCCCGTGAGTCTGGGCTAGCGGTGGATATAGAGGGAGGGTGGAAATGACATCGCATTCAGCCCAAAGCTTGTTGAGCCAAGCTTCACATCGCATCCCTCCCCAAATCTCCTGGGGTGCCAGGCCACAATCCCTACTCCAGCATCCTATTGCCCACAGTGGCCCACCAGCTGTCCCTATAAACACAGGCACAGAGACCAAATTTTTCTATGGTTATTGGCCCTTAGGAACTGGTTTTCAGCACTCTGCTGCCCTAGAAAGCAGAGGCTCCCCATATTCACCAGGTGTGATAGCTCTGCCCAGGTTTGTCTACAGATCAAGGTGGACAGCCGTGTTGGTCTGAAGCAGTAGAACCAAGTAGGAGTCCAGTAGCACCTTTGAGGCCAATAAAGTTTTATTCAGAATGTATACATTCTGAATAAAGGTTTGTCTACCTCTTTTTTTGAGCCACCTTGAGCACCACTTATGAAAGGAACATTTTAATTAATGGGAGGAATCACGCTCCATGAATTTGCATGATTCCTTTAAAGAAGCACAATTAGTGAACGTTGAGTGTTGTGTGTTATGCGAAGAAGTATTTAATTCTGTAAAGAGATCTTCTGGTCTTTGATGTTTAGCTTAGCTTACCATTGTTGCTAGTGTATTTGGGTTCCACTTACATTTCTGCATAATTTTTTTTCTTTTTTTTGGTTACTTCATACACTGCAACTTATGTTCTGTGTAAATTTATCGATTTTAAATAAACTTTTAAAAAACTGTTCTAAAAAGAAGTATTTAATTATTTTCCTGACCTGAAGAAGAAGACTGCAGATTTATACCCCGCCCTTCTCTCTGAATCAGAGACCAGAGCGGCTTACAATCTCCTGCATCTTCTCCCTCCACAACAGACATCCTGTGAGGTGGGTGGGGCTGAGATAGCTCTCCCAAAAGCTGCTCTTTCAAAGACAACTCTGCGAGAGCTATGGCTGACCCAAGGCCATTCCAGCAGCTGCAAGTGGAAGAGTGGGGAATCAAATCCGGTTCTCCCAGATAAGAGTCTGTGCACTTAACCACTACACCAAACCTGAACTCTACCCATCACATTCATGGAGTGCACCCCAATTACATACAAAAGGAACTAGTCTCTTCCACAGGAGAGGGCATCTTGGGCACCCTCCTGTGCCCACTGTTCTTGCTCCAAGGAAGCTTGTTCTGCCTCAGGGAATGCAGCTTCTGCCTTCACAGATAGCCCCCTCATCTGAAACAGCAGCAAGGGAAAGGGGCAAGAAATGGAATGGAAAGGAGAACAAGCACTGGATTCTACCCCACTCCCAAACTTTGCACCACAGTAAGATCAGCTCTTTATTGGAAGCAGCAGGGTAACTGGCCACACCAACAAGACTAAGGGGCCTGCGGGCCCAACATATATACAGCTCTGGATCCCGCGCTAACCTGCCCTTGGGCCATTCAAACAAGCAGGGGCCTGTAATTGGTTTAGGGCAGCAGGTATTTTGGATCCTGCTGCCCATTGTTCCCAAATCCCCAAGCTCTGCCCTCCTGTCTACAATGAGCCAGGTAGGAACTACATATCCCATTTCAATACATAACACAAACTATGTGGCTCTTTTACACATATTGGCTGAAACCAGACGGCCAGTGTGGGTCGGCTTCGAGCTGTCCCAAAGTGAGCCAGCTGGAAATTGAGTGCCTCACAGCTTCGGGACAGCACTCAGAAAAGGGACTGGCTGTGAGCGCCCAGGGAGCGTCTGAAATGCTCTCGCATCCCGTCCGCGGCTCCCCAGGCGCCTCCCAGCTTTCCAGACAGCTGGAAGGCACCCCAGCAGAAAGGTACCACTTTGAAAGCCGGCTCCCAGCAAGCCTGGGATGGGACCGGGACGGCAGGCAGATGTGTGCGTGTGGGCGTGCCTCCCACCCCCCCCGGCCGGCTTTAAACACCCATCTAGTTTCACCCATTGTGTGGCTCTCCAAGCCCCCATCCCACCCCATTGGCAAGTTTGAAGTAGGCAATTGTCTCTCTAAATCACTTCTCCTAGCCAAGCCAGCTGGAAGCTTGGAGAATGCATTTAAAGTTAAAGTTGCTTTCTTTCCACCCACCCCCATCCCCCATCTATTTGCTTTCCTTCCTTGCAGCTCTCAAACATCTGATGTTTATTCTATGTGGCTCTTACGTTAAGCAAGTTTGGCCACCCCTGCTCTAGTAGAACAGGTTGCTGAAGGAGGCTGTTAAATCTCCCATTTGGAAGACTGACACTTGAACAAATATCTCTCAGGGAAACTTTAGAAAAAGGTCAGATATCAATGATTGAATTGGACCTAGCTGGAGAAAATCCCCTCACCTGCTCTGCCTGCCTCTTCCTGACACAGGAGGAAACCTTCAGCCAAGGCCACTGCCTGGCAACTGGTCTCCAGCCCACATCCTCTGACCCAGCACTGCGTTTCCTGCAGCAGGACAGCTAGGAACTGCTCCAGGACCACCAGGCCCAGGATCTGCCTCTTAATGCACCTCTCCAGCTTCAGCCAGTGGTTGTGAAGTTGATAGAGCTGGCTGCAAAACCTCTTGGGGCCCATTAGCCTCATGGTAGCGGAACAGCCAGAAGCACTGGTGATGTACATCTGAGATTGACGTGACCTGATAACAGACCTCTGGCACAGGGCTTTCCCAGAATTCAGCACTGCTCCCAGCTTGGGTGAGATTGGGGGCCTTTGCTTGCTTTCTTGCTGGTTCCAGGCCTTTCTTGGTCCTGCTCTTCTCTTGGGCCACCTCTGACAGTGTTAAGATGCCTTTAGTCGCTTGGCTAGAATGCAAAGCTTCTGGGGTTTGGGGGTTTTTTGGGGGGGGGGGGCAGACAGACAGAGACAGTAGCATGTCACAAGGAAACAAGAATTGCCCTGATGGATCAGAACAAAAGTGCTTCTTTAAATAATCAGATGCACAGGTCATACATATTATGTAGTATCGTTTTGCTATCTTACATACCAGGGGTGGCCAAACTGCAGCTTGGAAGCCACATGGCTCTTTCACACATATTGTGTGGCTCTTGAAGCCCCCACGACTCCATTGGCCAGCTTGGAGAAGGCATTTATATCTTTAAATCATTAAACCAGTTTGGAGAATGCATTTAAAGTTGCTTTCTTTCCACCTCCCTCTTCCCTCCTCATCTGTCTTCCCTCCTTCCTTCTTTCCTTGTGGCTCTCAAACATCTGACATTCATGTCTTGTGGCTCTCAAACATCCAATGTTTATTCTATATAGCTCTTATATTAAGCAAGTTTGACCACCCCTGTTATCATATTAAGCTATTTTAGCTATGCCTCCTTAGTTCTTTGGGGAAGTTAACAGTCTCTGGCTCTTTAAGGATGCTACCAGCTTAGCCTCTCATTACATTCATTCAGTCTGTGCAAGGGGCTAATTCTTAAGGTACACTGGAGCCCCAAAAGGACCAGAGGAACTGGTCACCCCTTCACCATTGTATGGATCTCTTCAACAGACCTGAAGTATTAGGCAACAGCACCTCTTCTAAAAGCCACGGGTGTCCCCCTTTGAACTGTGAGGTTTACTTGGTGAGATCTGGTTAAATCTCCAGCAAACATGTATTTTGGGGAGGCTGAAAACCAGTTCCTCGTAGCTCTCATCACAACTAGAAGGAAACTCTCAGTGCAGCTGTAGGACTGGATAGCATACAATGATGAAGATATTTAGCAGATGCAAGGACCAAACAGGAATAACAAGCTTAGTTTATAGTCACCATTTGTTTGGATTTAATTCTGGGGGACAAAATAGTGAATCAAATAAATGAAAATTGGAGATTTATGTGTAAATGTACCCTTTTAATGGTGGAATGCTGAGAGTCATTAATTGAGACCCTGTTTTTACAGCTGCACTGAGAGTTTCCTTCTAGTTGTGATGAGAGCTATTTCAGGCAGATTTCAGACCTAACTTTTGTGAGTCCCCCAAGGGCTACCACCTTGGTATTCCATGTGGATCCCTTCTCAGAAGTACAGTGCCACTAACACTCAGTTTATAGGTTGGCCTGCTATTCAGCTAGGAACACATCTGTATCCGTGTGTTTGATTTATAGCACAGCTTCCATGTCACAAACATATTCGTGCACGTAATCCAAAGATGATGAGAAATGGGGCGACTTTGTTATTCTTCTTAAATCCCACGCTTTACCAGAGTTTTTCCCCCCCAAGCAATTTTAGGCTGAAAAAGATTTTCATTCTTCAGTAGAGGGTGGGGTTTTTTGGTAAATTTTGAAAAGTGTTTGAGTTCAGTGGCAAAGTTTTATTCAAGGGATAAGCTTTCGTGTGCATGGACACTTCTTCAGCTACATACATTTAGGTGGAAGACAGCAAATTAGCATACCCCCTGGTCCAATCTTTGTGAAACTTGGGGAGTGTTCTCAGGAGAGGCGCTGGATGCTATGCTGCAAATTTGGTGCCTCTGCCTCAAAATACAACCCCCCCCCCAAAGTCCCAGATACCCACAGATCAATTCTCCATTATGCCCTATGGGAAGCGATCTCCACAGGCTATAATGGCATGCCCAGCAGACAGTTCCTCCCCCCTCCCTGCTTTCTGATAACCCTGAAGCAGGTGGAGGGCCTCCAAACTAGGGAATCCCCTGCCCCCAGCTGGGGATTGGCAACCCTTGCTGTGGCTTAGTGGTCAAACCAGGGAAGGGGCACACAATCCCCCCCCTTCCCAACTTCCCAAATACACACACACACACTATGGTGGGTCCTGCCAGGTGACCAGTCAAGCTTCAGGAGGTGAGAGGAGGACCCAGGCAAATTAAAGCTTACAGGGTTCTTAGTACAGGGCCTACTGTAAGCTCCTGGAGGATTGGCTACATCAGGGGTGTGTGGCCTAATATGCAAATCTGGCCTCACCCCCTCAGCCCTACAAGAGCAGAGATTGAGTCCATGCTTGGAGTTTCTGTCTACCTGGCTGGACTGGCTAGTGCTTGGTAAGTTGTGAGGGGGGACTAGGGTTGCCAAGTCCAATTCCAGAAATATCTGGGGACTTTGGGGGTGGAGCCAGGAGGCACTGGGGTGGAGCTAGGAGCAAGGGTGTGACAAGCACAATTGAACTCCAAAGGGAGTTCTGTCCATCACAATTAAAGGGACCTCACAACTTTTTTAATGCCTTCCTTCCCTCCACCCTCCCCTTCTCTGATTTCTTTCCCCCCAGCAAGCTGGGGACACATTTTACTGACCTCAGAAGGATGGAAGGCTGAGTCAAACTGGAACTGGCTACCTGAACCAGCTTCCGCTGGGATCAAACTCAGATTGTGAGTAGAGGGATCCAGCTGCAGTACCCTTTAAATGTGTCCCCTTTAAATGTGATGGCCAGAGCTCTTGTGCTTGCCACACCCTTGCTCCTGGCTCCACCCTCAAAGTTCCCAGATATTTCTTGAGTGGGACCTGGTGTGGGAGGGGGAAGCCTTGTGTTTCTTTACTGCTGCTGAATTCAGCAAGGAGGGGCAGACCTGTGGAATGGGGCAGAGAGAGAGGGAGGACCAAGGGTGCCTTTTGAGGAAGGAGAGGGAGGCTAAGGAGATGGGGGGGGCAGCGGAGATGCCTGGGCTCATGCAGAATGGAAAGGGAGCTCAGAATTCAAAGTCTGGCACAACAGCCTTTCTGCAGCCCAGGGAGGGAGTGGATGCGCCTGCCAAGTGCATGCGGGGGGGGGGGCTCTTCTCCGCTTCACCATAGCTGCTCCTCCAAGATGGGCTCAGGCTTGGAGGAGCAGCTAAGATGAAGCGGAGAAAAGGCGGCAGCTGCGCAGCAGCGTTGCCCGCTCCGCTCTGCCTCTGAGGTGAAATCAGAGAAGGGGAGGGTGGAGGCAGGCCAGGAGCGTGGCGAGCCGCGAGTCCGGGTCCTAGAAGGACCCAGATTCGCGGCTCGCCATGCTCCTGGCCTGCCTCCACCCTCCCCTTCTCTGATTTTACCTCAGAGGCAGAGCGGGCGATGCCGCTGCGCTGCTGCCACCTCTTCTCCGCTTCATCTTAGCTGCTCCTCCAAGATGGGCTCAGCCTGAGCCCATCTCGGAGGAGCAGCTACGGTGAAGCGGAGAAGAGGCGGTAGCTGCGCAGCGGCGTCGCCTGCTCCAAGATGGGGCGGCTCACCACGCTCCTTGGCACCGTTTCCCCCCCTCCCCCCCGCTTCCGTTTTTGGGGGGAGCGGGGGAAGAGGCTAGAAATCCTGGGGTCCCCCGCCAGGGCAGGAGGGTTGGAAAGCCTACGGGGGACAGTTCCTGAACATCTTTGAATGGGGGAGAAAGAGCTTCACCTGCATTGCAAGGCAAGGCCCGGGCTCACTTGTTCTGCTCTGCCTTGGTGCACTGGCCTTGGGAGGAGAAGAAATGGGCTGAGCAAGCAGTCCAGGGCTTGCCTTGCAAAGAGTGGGCATCGGTGGGGGCAATGTAGAGGAGGGGGAGGGGAGTGGGCACCTTCTGCTTACATTGCAAGACAAGCCCCACCCAAGCTGCTTGCTCTGCTCTGCCTTGGTGCATTTGCCTTCGGAGGAGAAGGAGAAGTGGGCTCCTCCTTCAAGAACAAGTACACCAAGGCAGGGCAGAGCAAGCGGGGGGGGGGTTGCCTTGCAAAGAGTGGGCATCAGTGGGGGTGGTGTAGAGGAGGGGGGAGGAGGGTATGCACCTTCTGCTTACATTGCAAGGCAAGGCCTTGGCTGCTTGCTCTGTCTAGATGCACGCTCCTTCTCCTCCATCAAAGGAGAGGATGGAGGGTTTCTTCCCCCTTTTTGGAGGAAGTGGGCTGCCCTTTCTCTTCAAGAAATAGGCCTCTCTCCCTCCCTAAAGAAGGCAGTCTCCAGGTCTTTCCTGGAGATTTCTCCACAAATCCGTTCAGTTCCCTAGAGCAGTGGCCCCCAACCTTTTTAGCACCAGGGACTGGTTTTGTGGAAGACAATTTTTCCACAGACTGGTGAGGGTGGGGGTGCCGGGGATTTTGCTGCCTCAGGCTGCCCCCACACCCCATCCCTGACCCAATGGGGGTATTTAGATGAGTAGGTGAAGGTCTCTGCCTCACTCTACGGCCCGGTTGCTAACAGGCCATGAATCTGTACTGGTCCGCTGCCTGGAGGTTGGGGACCCCTGCCCTGAAGGAGGAAATGGTGGGCTTTCCCCCCATTATGAAGGAAGTGGACTGCCCTGTCGGTCCAAGAGAGATTACGGGAAGGGTGTATAGTGCCTTTCTGTCCATCATAGAATAACCAGAGTTTACAAGATGGCTGCTGAAGCAATGTAAAATGGTAACGCAGAAACGATAAAAGGAGCAGGGGGGGGGGGTAACCAGTAGGAGAAAAAGACAGACTAAAGAAGCCCAGTCTTGATGGCAAAATAAAATTACAGAAACATAATAAAATTACAGAAACAAGAACAAAATCAATGTAAGGCCTTCTACTGGACCAATCAAATCAGTGCAAAATAAAATTAACCATAAAAGAAAAATGGTGTAAGCCAGAAAGAAGTCCCAGTCAGAGAAACCAGCCTTGACTTTCTGGACTCCTAAAAGACTTTCCAGGAAAGGGTTTTTTTCAAGAGCTGTTGCAAATTTAACAGCCAGATCATCTCCCTGGGATGTGGGTCACGAAAATGTGAAGTGCAGAGTGAGAAGCCTTTCTCGCCACCACCCCTCACCTCTCCTTCCTTTCTCTATCTCCCTCTGCCTTCTTTCCGCCATCTTTTTTCCCCTCAAAAGTAACTTGACGGGCCCTCTGACTGGCATACATCCTTTGTCTTCTCATGGGGATTCCTCCCCCCTCCCCCAAAGGAGGCAAAAAGCCAGTCAGTCGTGGCCAAGGCCAAGACCTCACTCCCTACAAGCTACCTTAAGTCTCTCCTTCCTTCCTCCATCTTTTTTTTCTCTCTCTCCATTCCCACCTCTTTCACTCTTTCTTCCCATCTGTCTCTCTCTCTCCCCACCCTCTATTTGTCTCAAAATGAGGGAGCTATTGCTTGTTAAATAAATTTCCCTGTGAAAGAGTTTGTAGTGGTGGCTGTTGAATGAATACAATGGGAGCCCAGCTATTTGTGACAGGTGATCTGCTTTTGCTTTTCCAGTGACTGTGCTTCTGGATCTTGTATGTCAGAATAGGATCTCGGGAACAGACACAGTTCAAAAACTTCAGGAAAGTAAGTGAAAGTTGGATTTTTGCTGTGGGATGTAGTTTTGATGGAAGTCTTTTCTTGCTGTTTTCTTTCTGATGCACACTGCTCTTTCATGATGTTGAGATACTGAGGACTTTGAAGAGTGAGATGCTTTCTGTAGTTCAGGCAATTTGGTCAAGCAGACCTTCTCATTTCGGGGCAGCGGACTGGGACCCCACTCCTTAGTCCAGTGATGTGCTTTACATCTTAGGTCATTGAATTCTATTGTCTGGTCGCCCCACTGAATGTCTGGCTCATGCTTAGCCAATCACCCTACTCCCAAAACTACATCATAAGAGGAGGAGGGGGCGATTACAAATGCCTCCTGGTCCCAGTGGTCTTTAATGCCCACCGGAACTAACTGAGTCTCTAGCACATGGCTCCCCCCTCATCACTGACCCATCCATCTGTTCAAATTGGATGGGGTGCGGCAAAGCCGTCGTGGGAAGCCCCAACGCGTCCACCAGCTTGGGGGTAATTATGTCTCTTGTGCAGCCCGAGTCAATCAAGGCTTTCACCTGCACAAACCTCTTGAGTTTGCTGTTTAGCAAAATTACTGGTACAAAATATAGTGACCCCGTTACTCTCACCCTGAGTGGTGCCGGTTCATCAGTGACCTGCTGACTGGCACCGTTTAGAGCAGGTCGTCCTCCTTTCCCAACGGCTCATCCGCCCAGGACATCTCACTCAGCTCATTGGTGACAGTGGTGTCGTCGTCAGGCATTGAACTCGCGGCTGCACTGCTATTTACTTCTTCCTTAGGGCGGCCAGCCTGCTTCTTTGAAGCCAAAGTGCTCGTCTTGGAGGTGCTTGATGGTGGTCTAGGGGGGTTCGGATAGCTGCTGGCCAGATGGTTCGGGTCCCCACACCGAAAGCATTTGCGGGTACCCGGGGGCTTCCCGCCGGCAACCCCCCTTGAGATTTTTTCGCCTCCATCTTCCCTCCGGTTTTCGGGTCATGACCCGACTTACTGCTTTGCTGTTAGCGTTGCATGGTCGCTCTCTTCATGTTGGTTTCCACTTCTCCCACCAGCTGGATCCATCCCACCAGGGTGGTTGGTCTGGCTTGCTGCAGGGCTCGATCCAGGATCAACTCACTCCACCCCCGCACCTTGGCCGCGTTGGTACAGAACTCGGCAGCATACTCCCGGATCGTCTTGGAGCCTTGTTGCATATCTCTCAGGGTGGCCAGCGCACGGGTCTCCTGCAGAGGGTCCTCGTACTGGGCCAGTAAAGCTTGTAAGAAAGTGGCCACAAAGTCCAGCTCCGGGCTCATGGCCTCATACAGGCTCACATACCACCTTTTGGCACCCCCTTCAATTTCAATCCCAGATAGTCCACATGACTGAATTCATCAGGGAAGATGTTCCCCCAATAGTGCATGTAGCTATTAGCCTGGATCGTGAAATACTCCACGTCCTCGGGATCCCCATCAAAGGTGGCTTCCAACTCCCTCCCACGGCCCCCCTCTCGAGGAGCCGGGGGCGCCACCAGTTGTGGTTGCTGTGGTGCTGCTGAAGGTCTGGCCGCAGGCGGTTGTGGGGCTCTTCTCGGGTCAGTCGTTCCCAGGATTCGGTCGATTTGCCTGTTGAACTCCCCGGCCATCATGGTGGTCATCGCCTGCATCTCATCCCGCAACCCCTTGGTGACCTCTTCGACCTCCTTTCGAACCATCGCTCAAAATTCTCAAGTGATCTCGTCTTCCTCCTCTCTCAGGCCCGGTACCGCCGCTGCGCCTTCTTCCTCTCCGGGTCCTTCACCCCCTTCATTGGCCATTTTCACCCGGCACATGTGCCTGGTTAGGATGGCCTCTCGGCACGCCGGGGCCTCATCCATCATGGTGGTAGAGGTATGTGGCTGCCACTGCTGCGGGGTGTCAGAACTTGTAACTGTGATTTCTTAGCTTAGCCAAACTATCTCCATGTTGTAACTCAGAACATTGACAACGGTCATTGACCCAAGCCTCTTTGCTATGCTAAATATTTAGGGCGGTAAGACAGGCGGCAGAAAGTCTCTGCTTAACATCCACAGGTGGCCTTTGAAGCCAGGCCGTTTGGCCTTCGCAATAGGGGGGCATCTTCCTTTACTGATAACGAAGGCTGGGAAAGAGACACTAGCTTGGAACCGTGTGAACTGCCATGAATTATTGTTTTATTATGCTTTGCTGTGGGCATAAAATGTAACCAACTGCCCAGACTCGCCATTACTGTTATTCCGTTGCTATAGTACTGAAGTTCTTCCAATAAAGATTCCTAACTTGCTACAAGTATTGGACTCTCTTGAAGTTCATCCAAGTTCTGACATTATAACAGTAATCCTTTTGTTTGGGCTTATCGGAACTGGCAACCTGGCCCGATGGCGGCACTGGCACCAGACAACGGAGAGCCCACTATTCCACCAGATGAAGAACCCCTCGACCCGAAAGTAACCGCCGCCAGGAGGAAGATTAAAGTCCCCGCGCCGTTCACCGTCGACGCCTTCCCCGCGAGAACCTGGAGCCCGCGGAAGTCTACGGCCGCCATGGAGGCCGCAGAGCAGCGTTACCGGCGTATCGCCACGGGCGAGGGCGAAGGAGACGAGGACGAACCCGGGGACGAAGGGCTCGGGTCGTACGGCGGAGGGGACCCGATCCGAACGCTGCGCAACGAGCTGTTCAATTGGGTGAGAGAGATCCACGACGAGGTTCATGCGTCTCGGGTCCTGATGGCGGAAGAGATGCAACAGAACCTAGGAGCGGTCCGCGACCAGATCCGAACGCTCCAAGGGATCGTAGCTACTGGACAGGCCCCGGGAGGAGGACCGGCGGGCCCGCCAGTAGGCGCGCCGGCCGGACCCCCGGTGGGGGCTCCGGTGGGGCCGCCGGCTGGAGCCCCAGCCGGGCCGCCGGCTGGCCCCCCAGGAGGAGCCCCCGCGGGGCCACCAACAGGACCACCGGCCGGGCCGCCGGCCGGGCCGCCAGCAGGTCCCCCGGCTGGACCGCCAGCGGGACCCCCGGCTGGACCGCCAGCGGGGCCGCCGGCCGGGCCTCCGGCCGGACCGCCGGCCCCGTCACCCGGAGGGCCGGTCGCACCAGCAGCCCCGGCGGCTCCCGCTCCCGTCGCCCCGGCCGGAGGGGACGGGGGGGGCCACAGAGAACTGAAAATCACGTTCGACGGGGACGGGGACGCAGTGGAGTATTTCACGATCCAGTGCAACACGTTTTTCACGCACTGGGGAGCAGGGTACCCCACAGAAGCAAGCCGCGTGGCCCACATCGCCTCCCGACTGAGAGGACCGGCCCAGAAGTGGTACGTGGGGCTCTACACGGGACGGAAGCCTGAACTAGCCACCGTGGCCGATTTCCTACAGGCCATGCTCCGGCAGTACGGAGACCCCCTGCGGGAAGAAAAAGCTGTCGCGGCCCTACAGAGGATCGAGCAGGGCAACCGCACTACTCGAGAGTACGCCACCGAATTCATGGGCTACTGTGCGGCGACCAGGGGGTGGAACGAAGTCATGAAGTACACCGCGTTCAAGAATGGCCTGAACGCGAACATCCTAGATCGGTGCTACCACCAGGGAAGACCAGACACCCTGGTAGGATGGATCCAACTGGCCGGGGAAGTGGAAACCGACCTCCAGCACGTCGGGATGCGTCGACAGCAGCAGAGCAAGAAGGGAGGGAAACCAAGTCCCTCACCCAGCAAGGCAGAAGCGGAACGGGGCCCCGCGACCTCGACCCCCTCGACTGCGGCTCGGAAATGCTTCAAGTGTGGAGACCCAAACCATCTAGCCGCCAACTGCCCAGGGAAGTCGACCCCAACTCCGCCACTGCCTAAATCGACGCCCACCGCGCCGAAGAAGAAAGGCGGGCGAACCAAGGAACCCAGTCGGGGCACCGTCGCCACTTCCCTGGCGATTGACGAGGATATTACCACCATTGAGGAATCCAGTGAGGAGTCCTGGGACCAAGAGTCGGTGGGAAACGACAGCGACCTGCTTTAATCAGTGCCGCGAGGCAGGTCGACAAAACGCCGCCACTACTAACGGTGAGAGTTACCGGGGGGCTACTATTTATGGCGGTCACCCTTTTGAACCCTAACCTGAAAAGATTCATGCACGCCCGAGCCCTAATTGACTCTGGGTGTACGCGGGACATCATTACCCCCCGCTTAGTAGAAGCGCTGGGGCTCGCCACCGCTCCCCTCCCACACCCTATCCAGTTTGAGCAGATGGACGGGACACCAATGCGGGGGGAACCCTGCACCCTGGAGACCCAGGCCATCCCCGTAGGAACCGAGGAACACTGGGGGGTAGAAGCCTTTGTCATAGCCCCCTCTTGCTCCTTCGACGTGGTGGTGGGATCGGGATGGCTGGCGAGGCACCAACCGGACATTCAATGGGCTGAGCAAATAGTGCGGTTTCCAGACTGGCGGTGCGAGCACCACCATTGGAAACCTGAGTGGGGCCCGAAAGCACCCCCACAGAACGAAAGACTCTGTCTCACCCTTGAGGAGGTAGGATCGATCCCCAAAGAGTACAGGGACTTGCGGAAAGCCTTTAGCGAGAGGGAGGCGGACGAGCTCCCCCCTCACCGCCCCACAGACTGTGCAATCGAACTCATCCCGGGGCAAGCGCTACCAAAAGCTAAACTGTACTCCATGGGCTGGGCGGAAAAAGAGGAACTGAGGAAATTCATTGACAAAAACCTGAAGCGGGGTTTCATCCGACCCGCCACCGCCCCCCATGCGGCCCCCGTTTTATTCCGCAAGAAGAAGGATGGGGGGCTTAGGCTTTGCACAGATTTTCGCGGGATAAACGGGATTTCAATGTCTAATGCCTATCCGATCCCGCTGATAAGAGACCTCTTAAACACAGTGGCCGAGGGCAAGATCTTTACTAAGCTCGATCTGAGAGACGCGTACTTCCGCGTGCGAATTAAGGAAGGAGACGAGTGGAAGACCGCGTTCAACACACCCATGGGACAGTTTGAGTACCTAGTCATGCCCTTTGGACTCCAGGGTGCACCAGGGGTTTTTATGAACTTTATAAACGAAGTGTTGAGAGAATTCCTGTTTAAGGGGGTGGTGGTGTACCTTGATGACATCATTATTTATTCAAAAGACCTTGAATCCCATGTGCCCCTGGTGCGAAAAGTGTTAGCAACCCTTTGTAAAAACAAACTGTATGCTAAATTATCGAAATGTGAGTTCCACAAGACGGAACTAGATTACCTAGGCTTCAGAGTGTCGGGGGAGGGATTGGCCATGGACCCCGCAAAAATCCAAGCTGTCCTAGATTGGGAACCACCCCGAACCCGACGGCAGTTACAATCTTTCATCGGGTTCGCAAATTTTTACCGCGGATTCATTAAGGGGTTCGCCCGGGTGATGCTCCCCCTCACGGAGCTGCTAAAAACGAAAGGGAAGGGGGAAGCAGCGAAAAAACCCGGGGCGCGCTTAGTCTGGACGCCCGAGTGCCATCAGGCGTTCCAAGAACTTAAGCAACTCTTCACCTCTGAACCCATATTGGCTCACCCCAATGAATTAAAACCTTTCCTGGTGCAATGCGACGCCTCCGACGTTGCCGTGGGAGCCATATTGATGCAGAGGAACGAAGAGGGGGAACTGCGTCCATGCGCTTACATTTCACATAAATTCTCAAACGAACAGAGGAACTGGTCGGTATGGGACAAGGAGGCTTTTGCTGTGATGTTCGCCTTAAAAACCTGGAGATCATGGTTAGAGGGAGCCCGAGTCCCCTTTGAAATCTGGACTGATCACAAAAACCTAGAGGCTCTCACAGGCCGCCGCAAGCTGACCGCTAAGCAAATCCGGTGGGCGGGCTTCTTCGCCAAATTTGATTTTGTGCTAAAACACATCCCCGGCACAAAAAACTTCTTGGCCGACGCACTTTCACGCATGCCACAGCACGAGAGCCAAAGGGAAGAGGTGATCGATTCTCTCATCCCGCCATCGGCGGTTGCGGGGGGAGTCACCACCCGCTCAGGGAAAACAACCGGGGCCCCAGAAATACCACAACAGGAACTCTTCGCCTCAGAGGCGGACTTGGAAGGCGCAGACCGCCCCGACGGGCTGGAGCAGGGGGAAAGGGGCCTCTGGTTCCATAAAGGAAAAATTTATGTACCCAAATCCATGAGAAAAGAAGTGCTAGAAAGGTGCCATTCTAACCGCCTGGCTGGCCACTTTGGGTATGTGAAAACGCTCCACCTAGTCTCACGGCAGTTTTGGTGGCCAAAGTTAAAGAGAGATGTGTCAGAATTCGTGTTAGCCTGCCCTACATGCATCATGTCTAAGCGCCGAGGGGGAAAGCCCCCCGGGCACCTGGTCTCTCTCCCCACGGCTAACCGACCCTGGGCTGTAGTATCAATGGACTTTATAGTGGAGCTGCCCCCCTCTCAAGGGAAAACGGTGATCTTGGTAGTGGTTGATACTTTTTCGAAACAAGCCCACTTCATCCCTTGTAAAAAACTACCAACTGCTAAGAAACTAGCCCAACTTTTCTTCAATCACGTGGTCCGCCTACACTCATTCCCAGAGAAGGTCATTAGTGACCGCGGGCCACAGTTCGTTGCCAACTTCTGGCGGGAGTTTTGCAAGCTAGCTGGCATCGAACAGGGACTTAGCTCTGCCTATCACCCACAGACGGACGGACAGACAGAGAGGGTGAACGGGCTTCTCGAGCAGTACCTAAGATGTTACATCAACTACCAACAAACGAACTGGGTGGAACTGCTGCCTTTTGCAGAGTATGGGTACAATAACAGCCTCCATAGCTCCACCAAGACCTCTCCCTTCCAAATAGTCAACGGCTACGAAGGGAAACCTTTCCCAAACCTCCCCCTTCCGGCAGGACCTAAAGAACCAACATCTTGCCTCCAGTGGTGGGAGGGGATAAGAGGAGGGTGGAAAATCATCCAGGAAAACCTCGAGGAGGCAAAAAGGGAATACAAAAGGTATTTTGGCAAAAAGCATGCCCCCCAGTGGGACATGAAAGAGGGGGACACAGTGTTTTTATCCACAAAGAACTTGCCTCTCCCGCAAGGGTGCCGCAAACTTGCGCTCAAATACCTGGGGCCCTTCAAAATAAAGAAGGTTATAAATAAAGTAACTGTCGAACTAGAGTTGCCCAAATCCCTTAGTAAGATCCACCCTGTTTTCCATTGCAGCCTTCTTCGCAAGGATCCTGGAGCTACGCCATTCCATCCCCGCCCCCCAGAACCACCGCCGACATTAGTGAAGGGTCAGAGTCACCATGAGGTGTTAGACATTCTAGACTCGAAAGTCCGGAGAGGGGCAGTGTACTATCTTATTAGATGGAAGTATTTTCCTCCTAGCTGTGACGAATGGGTAAAATCTACTGATGTATCTGCACCGCAATTATTAAAAAAGTTTCACCTACTGTACCCACACAAGCCCAGGCCGCCGAGCTTAGGGGGGGCAGTATGTCAGAACTTGTAACTGTGATTTCTTAGCTTAGCCAAACTATCTCCATGTTGTAACTCAGAACATTGACAACGGTCATTGACCCAAGCCTCTTTGCTATGCTAAATATTTAGGGCGGTAAGACAGGCGGCAGAAAGTCTCTGCTTAACATCCACAGGTGGCCTTTGAAGCCAGGCCGTTTGGCCTTCGCAATAGGGGGGCATCTTCCTTTACTGATAACGAAGGCTGGGAAAGAGACACTAGCTTGGAACCGTGTGAACTGCCATGAATTATTGTTTTATTAT